>NW_021940750.1:26376002-26717574 GCF_001715985.3 Manacus vitellinus
GGTGCCGCCGGAACGCAGCGCAAAGCATCCTCCGGGCGCTGCGGGGCCAGCCCGCGCTCCTCGCAGGAGAGAGCTAGAGGAAGGGCTGGGGTTTTCCCGGTGACTTTTCGCTTCCGATGAGAGCGGCGATACAGTTGCAGGCTGACCTCTAATCGCTTTTTAGCAATCTGGGTGTTCCTCGGCTCTGTCTCTGCATCTCCCCTTCCCGTAGGAGAAGGCTGACATCACCAGGACAGGATCTGATGACTTGGCTGGGTGGGGTGATGGCTCCAGCCCTGGGTACCTTTGTCTTGTAGCTGGGGCGAGCGGCAGTGGCCGTGCCTGTTGCTCGGGAAGGTGAACCCTTGGCGGTGTAGAGTCGGGTTGCGTGCCTCGGGCATCGCCGGGTGTGCGAAGGTTTTGAGGGGTTTTGTTTGGGTTTTTTTCTGTGTTTGTTTTTTAAATTTGAAATGCGATTTTTAGAAACGTTCAACGAGCTCCGACTAATGGGGCAGTGAGCTGGTGCTGTGGGCTGGAGGTTTTTTTGCCGAGGTGTGGCTCTGTTTCCTGTTCTGCAGGGCACTGAGTCTGTTATGTAAATTCCTTAGATAATCTTTAAGTAAAACCTCGCATTTTCTGGAAAATCGCAAAGAGTGCAGGAAGTCGAACTGGATTTTGAACACAAGCCTTCTGCTGTTATTAAAGAAGATTTATTAAATTTGAACTCTGTCTTTAGCTGGTACTGTTTCTACCCTTTCCTCCCTCACTCAACACACTGTGCATATAGGGAATTCTTTAGTCGTTACATACAGACATAAAACCAAACAAACACCACCACCCCACCCTGCAACATCTAAGTACAGGTGAAATCTGTGTGTTTCCCTTTACATAGAGAGCAGATTTTCAACCCTGCCCTATTCTCCTGTGCGTGAGCTTAGCAGATTGTGTAGCTGATTAATTCTCTGTTGGATTTGTTGCTCTTTACTGCAGTTAAGTGCTTTTATACTTAAATAATAGTATTTTTTGACAATAAAGGTGCCTGCTTTCTCTGATGGACAAAATTCTCTGTTCTGTTGGTAAGAAGTCCAATAAAATGAGTTTAAGAGGAGTTAGTGCCTTGTATTCTCCAATATCTGTGATTAGGTGTGTAAAACCCCCCTTTTCCCCCCTTTCTTAATTACTAGAAAAAGGCATATTTTTCCATAAAGAACTGGTTAGCTCCTTTGAGTCCAAACAGTGGAGCTTTTTGTGATACTCTATCCATAGATAAGGGAGAGGCTTCTGGAAGGATGTGACTAGCACAGTTAAGCTCTGGAAAGCCTGTTTGATTGCCCGCAGGGCTGTATACCTCTGGATGCCGCAGTGGCCTCTTGATGTACAGAAGGTCATAAGCAGGTATTTGAAAACTTACCACCTAAAATTATGTATAAAACAACCCGTATATCACGATGAAGCACCTTAAACTGTTTGGCTGAGGGGGAAAAATATGATGCATGAAAACTGTCATTTTCTTTGTCAGAGGTGGCAAAAATCTGCGTAATACTGAGTTGTAGTTCCTCCTAATATTCCAGCAGAGCCCTTTCTGTGGAGCTCACCAGGGTCGGTGGTTGCTGCGGTGAGGCGGGGAGGGCGGGCAGGGCTGGAGCGGTGGGCGGCCTGTCAGCCCACGCGTGTGCAGATCCCCCCACGCACTGCTGGGGCACTGTACTGCCGGGAGTGACTGTGATGCCAAACCCCAAACACATGTCATTAAGGATTTCATGCCTCTCTGACCAATTGCAAGGAGCTTGCCTGTGTCCTTCACTGGACCAAATTGGATTCACTGAGTTGCAGGATGGCATGGCTGCTGCTTCATATGCAGGTCTGAAAGAAGTTAGCTTATATGCATTTGGAAACAGCTGCATGGTGTAGGTGAGTGGAGTCTCCTTGCAGAGGCAGAATTCCAGGGTTTGCAAGTGGCTTGTGAAGATAATGATAAATCACTGCTGAAATTTAAAGGAAGTGGCTTGACACAGCTAGAGATGAACAGTATTCTAAAATGTTCTATTCTTCGTGTAGGCTGATCAACTGACTGAAGAACAGATTGCTGGTAAGTGTTTTGATGAGAATTTTTTTTTTTTTTTTTTTGCTAACTCTTGTGACTAAAAGAAAATAAATTATCTCAAACATAATGGAAAAAAACATTTTTGACAATTTTACGTCTGTTACTAACACTGTTCTGAAAAGCACTCACTTGAAACCAAACTAGAAAAACAAACAAAAATGTTCTGGAATATTACTGGTTCATTGCCTCTTCATTTAGAGTGCTTGTTCCTTGGACTACAGATAATGATTTTTTTTTTTTTTAGACTTTCAAACTTGAGCCAAGTACTTCTAGATTTCCTGCAAACAGAAATAATTGCTAGACTCAAATGCACTACTTGGAGTCAAAGCAGACCTAGGTACTCTTTAATGAAGTGAAGATAAACTAGAAGTGAAATGGCAACAAATAAATCTCATATGTGTTTATTGCACATTATTATAAGCCAGTGTCTTTTAAATGAAACTTTTAATAGACTACCTGTAATTCAGACTAGTTAGGGAGAAGGAGTGTTATTTGACCTTTTGTAGACCAGTCACCCACTTCTGGCTGACACTAATTCCTGTTGTCTGCTGCCTTAAAAATAGGTGGTAAATGACAACACTTTTGTTCCTATAAGTCTGTTAATGATAAAGGGAACCTGGTGGGTCCTTTCACTTACTGCAAACAGCTGCTGTTTATGGAGCAACTGTGCCTCAGGCAAGATGCAGATGCATGGAAATGCGTTATGGAGTTGTAATGCAGATAATAGCCACATGAAATAAGTTTGAATATACTGTGCAAATTGTGTTGGTACTATAAGTAATTTTTTTATTGGTATTTGAGTGTGTTCATTCTCTCAATACATGAACAGTTAGATAAAATGAGAAAATATTTCTTAGAATTTTACCAGATCTTGTCAGTGGAGTGTGTTTTTCATATGTGATTTTTCTCATGCTCGTGATGTTACTAAACACTGGGACTGTTTCTGCCTCTAGAATTCAAGGAAGCCTTTTCCCTATTTGACAAAGATGGTGATGGTACTATCACAACAAAAGAACTGGGGACTGTCATGAGGTCATTGGGTCAAAATCCAACAGAAGCAGAATTGCAGGATATGATCAATGAGGTAGATGCTGATGGTAAGTGTTGGAAAGGTGCTGTGATCATCTTAAATATATATGACCTCCACACCTGGGCTTAGACTGCATAGGGAAGACTGTGACGTTGACCCCTTAAAGCAGTTCCAAAATGCTTGATAGAATCTAAACTCAGAAGGTAGTCAAAGATGCTAGCAGCATTAGTGGGACTGCAAAAAGGGGGGGATGGGCAAAGTTATGCTATTTGTCTTTAATATTTTATGGGTCACAGGCTTCCTATTGCTATCTGGCTTGCCCTGACCTGATGTTAACCTGTCTTTCCATCCATCTTTTCTGTACGTTTTTTTCAGCCCATGTTGCTCTTGATAACTTTACCAATATTTGTGGTAAGACTGGTAGGAATGGAATAGTGTTTTCAATTCTTGGAAGTTTAGCACAACAGGAAGAGACTATATAGTCTCTGTAATGTATTAGACCCCCTAATAGATGGGGGTATAGGGGAAGAAAACCCTTCCCACATCAAGACTAACAAAATTATTTTAAATGCATGCCAGAAAGGGTCACTACAAACATTTTGTTTCTGAAACTCCACGTGGGCTAACTGTTATAAAAAGGAAAAGTACTTTTCAACTGATGTCAAGCCTTTGGTCTCATGTTGGTTGTGACAGTGATTTTTCTTTAACATCTTTGTAAAAGAAGAGTGAAAGTGTATTGGCAAGAGTATAAATTATCTGAGTATCAGGATATGTTATTTAAACTACTTTCTTAAAAGTGCAAATTGTCCTTAATTGATAAGTCTTTGCAAATAATGAAAAACTTCAGGGTTTGCAGTGGTACATAGAGGATGTGTATAGTGACTTCTCTAGGCTGCAGAGCACAAGGCTATTCTGGTAGATTTAAAACAAAAGGAGACTGAGGACTTCAGATAAGTATGCCTGCTCATCTGTTTAAATTTGGTTTAGGGCAGAATGCTTTGCTGTTATTCTACGTGTTCTTTGAGGATTTTTCAAAGCTGAGTATGAGATGTACTCATATTCAACTGGTACATAAAGCTGACCATGATAATAAATAACTGTATGTCTCAGGCTGGAATCCTTAGGATGTGAGAGTTTTCTTAAACTGCATTTATTTAGCTGCCTTGCTGTGTTTACACTATGAGTTTGAATACTTCTTTCAAGCAGTGGGTAGCTCTTAGTTGCACAGTATTTAATTCAGTTTTGTGAACTATTTAATGTGCCTTTTTGGCATTTAAAGCTTAATCCTCACTATGCAAATCTAGTTTTTTCACCATACTGATTTTCTCCTAGCTTTGAGCAGCTTGAAATTTACATTGTTACTTTTCATTCAAAGCTTAAAAATCTTAGGGGTGAGGCCTGGATGTTAAACAAGGATTTTCAGTTTTGCAGTCAAATACCTATAAGAGCACCTACAGCTAAGATTATTGGTAATAACGAATAGTGGCAACTTTTCTCTTGTCATTGGAATTTACAGATCCTTGTTGCCCCCTTAAAATGGTGCATTGCTTTTGTGGTATACAGTTTGGGTTGATAAGGCAGTTGATTTTTAGAAAGAAACAACTATTTGTGTGCAGTTTAGTGAAGTGTAGTTCTCCAAAATTTTAGATAACCTGGATTTGTAGTGCCAGCTTTATTATACATTTCCTTCTGGAGTATTCCATAGCAATTGAGAGATTCTAAAGAAATGAAAAGATTCATTTCTGTGGGAGTGATTTGAAGTAAAGATGAGTCTTATCTTTTAAGACTGGAGCATCAGACTGACATTTTACTTGCAGCCTGGGTGGCAAATGGTATGGCTTGACCTGGAGAGAAGGCAACAGTTGATTTCATTGTGCTGAAACAGTGGCTGCTGTGGCTACTGCACACTGTAATACAAAAAAAGGCAGTGGTAGCAATTTAGAGAGAAGAACCAGTTCTTCTATAAGTATAGTTAACAGAGGATCTGTCAATCTTGGCTAAGTAAAATGCCAGATTTTTTTTTATAATAGAGAACAGCATGGAAGTTTAATTTCTGGAAGTTTCTTTTTATTAAGGCAATGGCACTATCGACTTCCCTGAATTTTTAACCATGATGGCCAGAAAAATGAAGGACACAGACAGCGAGGAAGAAATCCGTGAGGCATTCCGAGTCTTTGACAAGGTATTAATAAAAGTACAACTACTCTTTAGAAGCAATAATGTTTATATTTTCCTCAGTGTTTTCTCTCTTCTTATCTAGGAGGAGAAGAAGTCCTCTAGTTAGAAGCAGAGGAATTAGAAACAGAGTAGGGACTGTTCTGAAAATAGAACTAGGACTGTTCAGGCTGGTTCTGCCTGCTTTACACAACAAATCTAAGCTTAAGGCTCATCTATGAGGAAAACTTTTTGGCTTTTCCTTAGGAACAGAGTGGAATTTAATGCTTGGGGAATGTTGGGGGTTTTTTTGAGGGGTGCGGGTGGAGGATTTTTCTGTACCTTTGGACTTTGGGGGGTGGAGTGGGGAAACATTTGCATGGATGCACAAGGTTTTTTACTATTTTATGGAAGCTTTTAAAGTCAAGATGATATCATCAGTATTTAGAGGGACATGAAGTGTTGCATGTTTTGTTTTCAACATGTGAACTTTGAAGTTGCTTTCATAAAAACTTATAGAGGTCAGCTTCCTCCACCTTGTTTAAGGGTACTTGAGCATATGTCAGTTTTCCAGAACAAGGGTTCCCCCTTTGGATTGTTTGGATATGACATGTTATAAGAGAATTGTGTTGAGTAGTGGGGCTGGTGCAGCTGCGAAGCTGATGCACACATGTGTGGAAGAAGGCCTTACTACTACTTTTTATAGAAAAAAGTGTTAGTTTCTAGTACTTAGCTGAAAATGTGCTAGAAGTTACTTGATTAGTACTTCATCTACCCTGTGGGGTTCTTTCTGCAGACTAGATTAGTGTTTAAAGCCACTGAGGTAGGTTATCTGCTGGTGATGGCCATGTCCTGCTCTCAGATAATGTATTCTTCCAGTATATGGGATTTCTGAAGTGACTGAGGATGAGATTAGGTTTAGGTATTGCTAATGGGGACACTAGCTTAAAAGTGTCATTCCCCCTTTTTTATTTTCCCCACAAAACTTTGCACAACTCCTTATGAATAAAGTTTAAATACTTTCTTTGATTTCATTCTATATTATCTTATCCAAGAAGCCTGACATAACACTATCTCTACAACCAGAGTGCAGGTGGCTAACACAGAAGAGAAAGCTGACTTTATTCCTGGTGGCGAAATGGGTCTCTCTTTGGCCTTGCTTAGGCAGCAGAGACTAAACAAAAACTTTGTTTCTTTTTGTTTCTGTGTTTATTTATGAAAGCTCTTTAAGAGCATTAAAAATACCTTATCACAAGGACAAGTCAGGCATGTAGTTGTTATTACAGCACAGTAATTGTATAGAAGGATATGGTGTCATGCATGCCTCATAAGGCAGTGGGACTTGTACATACTGCAGTATGTACAGTGTGCCAGGTCTGTACATCTGTCCCAGGTGCCATGAGGCTAATTCAGAAGCAGTTTCTGGAAACTTAGATGTAGTTTCCGAGTTAATCAATGTCGGGATTGTCGTTCATGGTCTTGTGCAACTCTTCTCTCATAGGATGGCAATGGCTATATCAGTGCAGCAGAACTACGTCATGTTATGACAAACTTAGGAGAAAAGCTAACAGACGAAGAAGTAGACGAAATGATCAGAGAAGCAGACATTGATGGGGATGGGCAAGTCAACTATGAAGGTAAAAAGATGCTTGTCTTGACTCAAAACCATTACTCAGACTGAGGAAGGCCTGTTGTATAAGGCATTAATTTTTAATACTTGAGACACTGGTTTATTTGCTTGTCCACTTTTGTGGACAAAACCTTGGATGCAGTGAAAGGTGCTTTTTTATGCCAATTGTATTTAAGACATTTTTGAGTTGAAGTACTCTAGAGACACTAAATCACAGTGACTTTTTTATCTTTTCAGAATTCGTACAGATGATGACTGCAAAGTGAAGAGACCTCCTTTACACCTTTTTTCCTCTAGAAGAATCAAATTGAATCTTTTACTTACCTCTTGCAAAAAAAATGTTCATTTATTCATTCTGTTTCTGTATAGCAAAACTGAATGTCAAATTACCTTCTGTCCACAAACTGCATGTAATGGTTGGTGGTCCTGTCCCCAAAAGATGAAGTTAAACATCAGTTTTACAATATAAATAATTGTACTACCTTGAAAATAAAAAAAAAAGGAAGCACTTAGTGAACTCAAAAGTTCCATTTGCTAATGACTATTACACTGTTTGGGCTGGCCAGTTTTTCATGCATGCAGCTTGACAATTGAGCACAGTCAGACATGTGTATTAAAAGGAAAAAAACAACCTAAAGGATCCACTCTTTTGTTCAATAGTGGATTCTAGTTCAATTTGTAGTGTAAATTGTCATAGCTGGTTTACTTTAAAATTGGTTTATACCTCAGGATGGTATGCAGCAAAATGGTTGAAGGATGCAAAACTTAAAGAAAATGCCCTAAAGGTTGAATGGTTCTCCTGTACGTAGCAGTGTGCTCCAAAAATACGATGATCTTAACTATGGATGGCATGTCTGTGTTAAAATACTGGTTTAACATTGTCTGCATTGCACTATAGTGAAACGGGTGTCAGGCTGTTACCGTTCACAAAATTTTTAAAAGAAACCTTCACCAAGGGAGCATCTTTGGACTCTCATGTTTTTAAAACCTTCTGTACCATGACTTGGAGCTGGCGGAGTAGCCTGTGGACTTCAGCACAACTATCAACATTGCTGTTCAAGATATTACAATTTATGTCCATTCCAAGTTGTAAATGCTAGTCTTTTTTTTCCAATAAAAGACCATTAACTTAAAGGTGGTGTTAAATGCTTTGTAAAGTTAAAATATATATATATAATTGAGATAATAAACCAAAAAAGCAGTAGGAGGGAAGTGTTTCTATGAATGACTTGCTGCTAAATTATAATGCACATGTATGCAATAAGTTATCCCCTATCTTTTCAAGATGGCAAGAACTGACCTCCTGTAACCCAAGACCTTTGCTATAAATAAATGAACTTGTGCTTGCCTTTCATATTACGACAATGTTAATTTAGTTGGTCTCAAAGTCGTGTAATGCTGACTCGTCAACTATCAGCACAGAAGTAACACCTCATTTCACTACAGTGGAGAGCTCTGAGCATGCATGTCAATACTGGGGAAACATGTATAGGTTGCTTATTCTTTTTGACAGGTTATAGAAACTAGTTGGAGAATTTAAACAGCATGGACTTCATAGATATCTATGATTCTCAAACATGCCAAAAATGCATTTATCTACCCACAGAAAGAAAACAAAAGGACATTTTACAGTATGTACTAAAAAAACCAAACTAAGCCTTTTTGGAAACTGGGGCTATTATGTCTTGACTTATCTTCTCAAACACTTGCATGAATTTTGTGGGGTGGAGAAGAGGACTAGGGTTAATTTAAAAACGATCTTGTTACTTCTGCTTTGCATGCACTAGCAGTGCTTAGTCATTCCAGTTCTCTGAATAAGTGTTCTCTGATCCTTCAGCTTACCCATGAATGAGTGGCAAAGCAGCCGTGTGCAGTCTTCTTTGTCTGAAAGAAGAATGCTTTTTCTCTTTTTTTTCTTTTCTTTTTTTTTTAGCAGCAGAGCCTCCATGTGGAAGGCTTTTATGCTTGGGAGGGAGGGATTACTGCATAATCACTTGACTGTAAGTTTGTTTCCAAATGTAACTAGAGTTGCAAACCTTAATTGCTTAATTGCCTTTGGTTTTGGAGAGTATTGATACTATCTCTTGGAAGAGATGCAAGTCTCCATTCATCCTGTCTAACTGAGGTGCCTGTGTTAAGAATTTGGTTGCTTGAAATACAGCTTTGCTCAGTGAGGGGTCGAGAGACACCTCCAGAAGGCAATTGAGACTATCTGCCTTCACTGATATTTTTATTCTTTTCCTGGGGGGTGGGGGGAGACCTGGGTGACTAGGGACCCAGACACCTTAACAAAGTGCCTAAAGGTTAGATGGGCTGAATGCAGGCAATTGTTTAGATATCATTTGTTGCAAAGGCTGATTGCTGTGGCTGCTGTCTTAGCAAACTGGCCACATGATGGGAATGTCTGACTACCATTTGAAAGTGGAGTCTTGCATAGCAGCTGCAAACTGCTACTTCAGTAGTGCTTGAGAATGGCTGCACTGATTCTGTAGACCAGCTTTTAAAGAGAACATACTCAAGAGACAGGCAAGGTAGGAGCAATGGTTGCAGCTCTGAACTAATTACTTCTGCCTGAGTGTGCAGAGATCTTGTCTAGTAGGTAAATGCTTCTTACCATCTATCTGTCATTCTCTCACGGTTGGTAGGGTAGTTCATTTAAGAACAGCTGCTTTTAGCTTATTCAGTGTGCCCTGTGCTTGCTAGCAAACAGACCTCATCCTGCAAGAGGTTCTTGGCTTGATTAGAAATTGTCTGGCAGTGTGCAGTGTTGGTATGCCCTGTAACTGAATCTGCCTGGAGGTATCTAATTATTAACTGACTTCAGTACCACATCAACCTCGAGTAAATGTATCCTCTGTACAGGACTTTAGCTCTGTTCCCTTCTGCATAGTGAATATCTAGAAAATGAAATGGTGTCATCGAGGTCTTTTTTATTTTCTTTTTTACTTTTTTTTCCTGTGAGCGTGTGTGTGTGGCTTTGGCTTTTTCCAAATGTGAAAGTGTGGGCTGGATACACTTGGTGCATGGCTTAGAAACATGGGACTGGAAAGAACTTCCTGGGTCATCAGATCCAGTCCCCTGCTATTGCAGGCAACCGTGTCATATAATCCTTTTAATAAACTGATCAAGCTTAAACACCTGCTTGTAAGTGGCTTGTTTTCATGGAAGTTCTGTAACTCATGTTGCTCTCAACTGATGCAAGTAATATATGAAATATGAAGTTAATCAAAAGGTCCTCCAGCTTAGCTTTAGGTTTATCATTACATTTATCTAACTGACTTTCTTGAACCTGTTATTCTTTGCACAACACTCAGGAAAGTGTTGAATCTTTACACTCCCTTGCTATGAATAAGAGTTGGTGTGCTTGCTTATTTTTTTTAAATGGAAAAGATGGATGTCTGGCTTGTTGAAACCTGTTAGATATGTTAATTGTCAAGGCAAGAAACAATTGAGTTACTTGTATTTGATACATAAATTTAAGGTTAGAGTATACATAACCATTTTTAAAACACATCAACTTGCAGTGTAGTTTTATATTTAATACTGAAATTGTACTGCTAAAGTTTAAACTGCTGTTAATCATATTCCTCTTCTGATCATAATGAAAAAATAAAGGGTAAGAAAATGCTTAACATAGATTATTCATTATCATGCTTATTTTATTAATAATTTAGGCATTGAAACGTCTCCAGGTACGGGGCATCTGTTTGGTGGAGTGGGCTGGAGCAAGGGGTGGGGAGGGTTACTGATGTAGAAAATTCTTACCCCCCCCAGTCATTTGTCACACAGACATAAAAAACTGTTCAAGAAATTTATTGATGCATTAAATGCACGTGTGGGTGTGTGATCTGTGGGCAGTGCACATTGCTGAGGCTGCCAGCCCCTGCACCCTGTCCAGGCAAGTGCAGAGTGGGGTCTGAATGTATCTTGGTCCCTTGCAGCACGTGTGTGAAAGCAGATCCTTGTTCCCAGGATCCATCCTAAGCTAAAACCACAGTCTTGGGGTTTAGAAATGTCAGAGTTAATACAGCTTGCTTTTCCCCTACCATGAAACTAGCACACTTGTCTTACTGCAATCCAATGAGGGTTTGGGGTTTTTCCTTTAGTGGTGGTTTCTTTTGGTTTGTGGTTTTTTGGGGGGCGGGGGGGGGTGGTTTCTGTTTGTTTGGGTTTGGTTTTGGTTTTTTGTTTTAGTATTTTTTTTTTCAATTTAATGACTAAGTTAAATGGGACAGATAGGACTGTGGCAGAACCACAGCATGTTCTTTTGACACACAGACATATATCTGTCAAGTGAAGAGAACCAGTGAAGGCTGATGCCATGTTTTTCCTGACTGACATTTAGGAGACCAAATAGGATACTTGCAAATCGAGCAGGTGAACCTTTAAAATCAGTAAGACAAACACATATAAAGTTGTGTGGGGATTTTTACGTAACAGGATTGCAATTCCAAAATAATGATGATGGGTGTTTTTTTTTAAATCCAAATACAAGATTTTGAACTAATGAATTAGATGATGAATTGTGTGAAGAACTGGAGTTCCAAAGATTCTTGGTGTTGTTTGCTATAGAAAATTTGTATGAAGGCTCAAGTACTTAACAGATTTTATACATTCTAGGAACCCCTATCAGTGAGTATCCTAGGGAAGCATCCAGAGGATGTTTGAAAGAGTTGATAATTTCTTTGATAGTAATAAATCAGTTTTCAAACTGAAGTGGCCAAATATTCCAATAAATGGCAGAGCTGCTAATTAGGTAGACACTAAGAGGACGTCTTACAGTCCCATGGATGATTAAGCACAGCTGTTACCTAGCAGTAAATGAGTGTATTGCTCTCCATCCTACTAGTGACTGTAAACAGGAGCAGAGCATGCTTTACAGCACAGCCCTTCCAGGCACCAAACTACTGAACTCCAGGAGAAACAAAACAAAACATTTGATACAAAAAAGAGTGTATTGCAGCAGGGGGTTAAATTTCTCCCACGTCCCTGTGGAGTCTGAGATGCTGAGTGACACCAGCACCATATAGCAATGCTACAGAAACAAAGTTGAGGAGCAGGTCTCCCAGCATTGCCACCAGTGACCCCAATAAATAGGTTGCAAGTTGTCCTTTCCAACATCCCTATAAATGCTGGACAAAGCTAGCCCTACCTGGCACTGAGTACCACAGCCTCTTTTGTGGTGTCTTCTTGTTCTCTCTGATCTTTCCTAGAAGCTTCATTGGCTGGGAAATCTTGCATAGACCTCCTCTGAAGAGCTGCTTCTGTTTCAGTTGCCTTAGAAGTCAGCATCCACAGAAATACTGAAAGAATTATTCATAGTGCAGTCTTTTCCTGACAGAAACAACTCCTAAGATACTGGTTGAAGTACAATATGAAAACTGTGCCAATCGCCTAAGATTAATCAACATTATTTCTGATTTTTTTTTATTTATAGGTCTCTGAATATGATGTATTTGAAAAACAGATTCTTGAACAAAAGTCACGCTTGCCCCACCATTTGCAGCATTTAAAATGAACACAATATTTGAATAGGACCCAACTGAATCAACTGAGAAATCCATAAAAAGGCATTAAACATCATTCCCCATTTTACTAGTTTGCAGTGGGATTGCCAATAACAATGCTGACAATGTAATAAGTATTCGAAAAAAGGGTATGGTGAGAGAAGTGGATAGAGTGAGAGCAAAAAGAATACTTGTGTATGGGACTTCTTTGTAGTCTTGTCTTGCAGAGTATTTGTTGCCCATAAAGCTATAAATATTTGATTGTGAGCTCCCTGGGCATTAAGTTTTCTAGAAGTGGTTCTGTTGCTCAGTTTGGGAAAAAAATGGTCTTAGGGCTACAAACTCAAGTACTCAAAATGAAAAAAAAAAAACCAAAGAGGTAATGTTATCCATGAAAGCCCAGTTTGGCCTTTGCAAATGCGATTGCCAAACTTTATGACACTGTCTAAAATGCCCACGGCATCTTTGCATCAATGTATTAAATATTTCATTGCAACTTTCTTTTTGAATGCATTATTCCATACCCTAGTCACTACCTACTACCCAGCTCTTGTTCCAAAGTCAGAACTACTAGTTTCTTCAATTTTTCCTATGACGCTGAAGTATCTGAGTGCTTCACAAATACTGCTTTCTTTTAAGGACACACACTGCATTAAGGACATACCTTATCCTCATCGAACAGAAGGAGCTGAGGTGCAGGCACTGGAGTCCAAAGCAGTATTTCTGAGAGCTCAGTCTGAGACATTTTCATTTGTCAGAATCATAATCATGTCTTATGTGTGGTACAAAGACATCTCGTCAGTAACAGTGTCCTTCAAGTCTGCACATCAGTCCAAGTCTCTGGGTCAGGCCATTGTTGTCCAGCATGCTTAGAGGATGTGACTGCCTGTAGACAACTGAGTTTGAGTGGTCAACCCCACCTCACACAAGGGCTCCATGCAGAGACCACAAGTGCTTGTTTTCCAGGGCACCAACAGCCTGCTGTGTCCGGCAGGTCAGCTTTCTTCTTTCAGCCCCTGTAACTCTCACTACGCATTGCCTGGTTTATGCAAAAAAAAAAGAAACCCCATCAACTATGCAGTATTTCTTTCATTGCACCACACCAATTCATGCCCAGAACAGCAGGGAAGAGAAAGAACTGAAATAAACAGGGCGATTTCATGCTAAGACCACAAAATGTGAGGGTAAAAGGAAAACAGGGGAAAAAAGTGGCAAAAAAATCCCAATTCCAGCACTTCTAACTTAGAGGCATAACTTTGAGCTTCTGTTGCTCAAAGTTTCAATTCTGTAATTTACTACTGAGTGAAAGCAGAACTATACCCCAGCACAGGAAATTCTCTTGTGTGGCATCATGGTGACGCCCCAGTGAGTCATCATCTGAGCTGCTGCCATTGGGTTCAGAACAGACCTCTGTGACTTCTTGAGGTAACAGAGGGACAGCAAGCAAAGCTCTTCTGCTTCCTTAGCCAACCCAAAATAGGGAAAGAGTGCTTTGCCCACAGGTTTGCAGAGGAAAGGTGGATTTGGGACTGTGAGAGCAGCTCAGGGCTCTGCGGGAGGCTTTAATGGCCTTATGCTTTTCCACCCATCCCCTGTAACCATGACCCCATACCTCCTGTCCTCTGCCTGTTCTGCCCACTCCCTTCCTCTCCGTTTTATTCTCTACCCATATCAGGCCCAGCTTGTATCTCTCAGACCTTTCTAGGTTTCCTTCCACAGTCCTTGCCCCTTTTTCATCTCCACTGTCGTGGGTTGACCCTAATGGGCAGCTCAGCCCCACCAGCCACTTGCTTGCTCCCCTCTCCAGTGGATTGGGGTAGAGAATTAGAAGGATAAAAGTGAGAAAACTCTTGGGTTGAGATAAAGAGAATTAAATCAGGAAAGTAGAAGCCACATGCATAAACAAAGCAAAAGAAGAAACTAATTCACTACTCCCTATGGGCAGGCAGGTGTACAACCATCCCCAGGAAAGCAGGGCTCCATCCCACATAACTATTATTTGGGAAGACAAACACCATAACTCCAAACATCCCCCCTTCCTTCTTATTCCCCCAGCTTTTATTGCTGAGCATGATGCCATATGGTATGGAATGTCATAGAATCATAAAATGGTTTGGGTTGAAAGGGACCTAAAAGATTGTTTAGTTCCAAGCCCCTTATCACGGGAAGGGATATCTCCCACTAGACGAGGTTGCTCAATGACCCATCCAACCTGGCCTTGAATGCTGCCAGGGATGGGGCATCCACAAATTCTATGGGCAGTTCCCTTTGGAGAGTTGAAGTCAGCTGTCCTGGCTGTGTTCCCTCCCAGTCTCTTGTGCACCCCCAGCCTGCTCACTGGTGGAGTGGGGTGAGAGGCAGAAAAGTCTTGATGTCATGCAAGCACTGCTCAGCAATAGCTAAAACATCCCTGTGCTATCAACACTTTTTGTGTCACAAATCCAAAACCCAGGACCATACAAGCAACTATGAAGAAAATAAACTCTACCCCAGCCCAAACCAGTGCATCAGCCCATCTATTTCACTCTCTAATAAGGGCTGCCAATGATATATCTTCCAGATCTCCATTCCCACAAGCACTGACTTTTTGTCCTAACCTGCTGATTTCTCACCAAGCCACTTTCTCCTCTGTGTTGCCTAAGACACGGTGATCCCTCAGGTCAGGGTGCAGAAGAAAATCTTCCTGTGCTCTGCTCAGGCCCCAGGTTGCAGATGTGGATCTAAGCCTTGCCTGGCTTGCAGCAGCAGAGAAGTGTGGTTGCAAAAAAAAAAGGTACAGCACAGGTTTCCCTGAGCTTCAAGCTGGGGATACTTGGTCTGGGAGGAGGTGAGCTGTTGGAAGCCTACCTAGGCTGTGAGTTCTGGCTGTGAGGGTATATGGCACTGCCTCACCACTTTCATGAAATCCTGCTTTCATACTAGAAGAGTTACTACTTTTGTAAACACAAAGTGCACCACTCTTGTACCTTCTTGCACTCAAGAAGAGCTTTGCTGTCCGCTTCTGCCCAGAATCATAGTAGATGCCAGCTTAAGCAGTCACTTCATCCACCACTGACATCCAACCATCTTAAGCCTAAAATATGGCAGATTTTTAAGGGATAGTCTTTGCCCACGGTTTGTTCCCAGCAGAGATCAATGCGTTAAGTTTTGCATTTAGGGCCTTTATTTGGTGCAGAGTTATCTGTATGTCTGAGATGGGCAGGAAAGTGGTACCAGGAACAGACTCTCCCAAGACACTGAGAAGCCTCCAACCCTCTTCTAACACTCCTCCTCCTCTCTCTTTCCTTCTTACCTCCATCCTTATCTCCTCCTGATCTTCATCTCTTCTTAAACTTCATGAGTCACAATTTACCTATTCTACAAAGAGCACCTCACTGAGCCTAATTCTGTTAATAGGCAGCTTTAGATTAGGAGATCAGTTACTATTTGCTAACTACTGCAGGAGTACCCACACAGAAAGAGTACAAGTAGGAAGCTCTCAACTGCAGAAGTATGCCTGCACAAAAAGTCACATAAAGTTTGATTGCACTGATATTAAATGATGAATTTTTATAAAGCAGTATTTATAATAATGTCATTTTAGTACCCTTTACTTAGACACATTAGACCTGATTCCATACAGTAGGTAGTTACTATTTGGGGAAAAATAACCTTCCTTCTCTGATGTGGCAAAAAGCTTCTTCATATAGAAGATATTGCCACTAGTGAAAATGTATAAATGAAAAAGTAATATCTAATAAAATATATATAGCTAGGTACCTTTTTCAGACTTTTGCAGTACATTGCTTATTGTGAAATAATGGAATGTTGTTTAGTGTTTCTCATTTTAATAGGATAGGGAAGAATTCAGATTCTTAATCACGATAATGTCCATCACATGTAAGCGACTTCACACTGCCAGTCAAATGATGCTATTATTTCAAGGATGAAGTATGGAGCTAATCTGTTTGCAAGCTGTTAATTACTAAAGCAATACTGAATCTCACAGGCAGCTTTAGATCCTAAGCTATTACCACAGCTTAGGTCATGGAATCTGCTTGTATGGCAATGTAGGTATTTTTAGTGATTTACAACTTGTAAGGTATTGTCTTGACCAAATTCCAGATGAAATCAATACAATAACAAATGGAACAGGCATTAAGGTCATGTAGCTGAATTGGTGAGAAAATTGAACCAATTTTTTAGGGCTATTGCTGGCTGCACACTGTTGACTACTGGTTGGGGAATTTATTTAATATCTTCAATTTTACTCTGTTAGATTGGCAAAGTCCTTTTACCTGCAGATTTTCTAATGAAATGGAGTATACTTCCTGCTGAGTGAATAGGTTGCTGTTAAATATTTCAGTCTGGTATTTGACCCATTTTGCAAATTTATCACCTTACAGCAAATTTTATCCCAATTTTATGTTTCCAAATAAGAAAACTTCATCACTCTTTTCAGCAAAAACCAGCAAAAGCACCATTCTGTGATCATTTTGTTCTGTTCCTGCACTGACAGCTCAGTGCCCATGAACTCTGGCAATTAGGCATGATTAGCTGAACAAGGCAGATTCATCATTAGCTCAGAATTTCTTTGATTCTGGCAATTTAGGTCAGACAAAGTTTTACAAAATGAGAGTTTTGTGTTTTAATTTAATTTTTTATTATACCCTCTATAAAAAGAGAAGAAAGGTTTAAAAGGAAAAAGGTGTTACTGATATAAACAGAAGGCAGAAAAGCTGGACTGATGAAGTTAGGGGAGGAATAAAAGATAACTGTGTTTGGCAAAGCACTCACACAGAAGAACTCGGCTAAGGATGATGAGAGATTTCTGTAGAGCAAGCTCTGGGAGAATCCCTGCAGAGAAGAGAGGCAAGTGGGGGGCGAAGTGTGTGAGGGAAGATCTAAAATAGATGAAAAAAGGTGAAACATGCAAATGGCCTTGGGAATGCAACCTAGTACAAATTATAGCAGCCCTGCTGCAGAAGCAAAGCTGACACAGCCTGCATTAAGCTCCCAGATTCCCTGCAGAGGTTAGGGGGGAAGAACCAAAGCACAGAAGATTCAGGGAGTGTTTAACAGGGACCTGTTTAATGTGGATTTTGGGGAAAAACTATGAAGAGGTGACAACCAGGCTTGCTGCTGGTAAGCTGTTCCCCCAGACAAGCTTTGTCTGGTGACATGCCCATTCCCACTTCTCTGGAAGGCAAGCAGCTGGAGACCACGTGGTCACTGTCACCAGATATCACTGTGATCAGCCCTGGGATCATGCCTTACACCCTGAAGTCTCCAAGTTTTAACTACTTCATTCTGGGATGCTGAAAGGCATCTCCATTGCGAGGGAGGGCAATGCTCCAAGCCTGCGGGTAGCAAGTGCTGTGCAGGCATTGCCACCCCGGACAACTATCTTTTGTGATACAGGGGACAGCTTCTCTCCATCCCTGCACAGCTTCCCACCTTGCACAGAATGAGTGACCACTACTCGGTGCCGAGGAAAACAACTTGCATTAGCAAGTGCATCTCTCTTCTCTTACTCTCCCTGGAAAGGGAGAAGCTCCATCCTAAATCTTTGCCCCAGCAATGCTGGTTTCATGACTGAAGTTGTCCAGGGAGGCTGGTGCTTAGGCCTGAGCACCCTCTCCATCAGGAAACAGACTTGCAATCTGATATGGGACTATATTGGGTGTAAATGTTGAAGCCAAGGAGATTACAGGCATTTCCAAGAACTCTGAAAACAATTTTCAGCACCATAAGTAACAGCTGAGTAAGGGTTTGGGGAACTGTGACTTGGGAAGAGTGGGATGCAATCCTTTGTGTTTCCAGTTCCAGCCGTGACTAGAGGTGGCTTGGCTTTCTGCCTAGTCTTCAAAGCTGACTGTCTCCTGTGCTGCAATCCATGTTACCAAACTGGGTACTGTTTTTTAGGGTGTTTTCTCTATCTCCAGTTATTGCCCACACGCAGTTCTCCTCAACTTTTAAAATACTAGCAGAACACAGTTAGGACTGAAACCTTACAAGGGGCTAAGCTTGAGTGTGAACTAGTTGATTGAAAACTGTCAGATGAGAGCTTAAAGCATATATGGAACAGTTGTGAATTGTTTAAAAGAGAGTACTGTATTTTCTAGCTCCTTTCTTCAATAGGGCTGTAGCCCTATTTTTTTATATCATCCCACCAGTTTTAAAATTACTGAAATAGAGACTACAAAGAAGGTATAGCAGGTCCCAAATTAACACTTAGTGGCAAAATCAAATGCAAACACTTTCCTCATTTTCAGTAGTTTAGGAAATGGTCTAGAAAAAGAAATATGGTACAGCCAAGTTCATCAGTTCAGATGTGACCAGCAAGAAGTTAACAGGAGTTATTGCCACCAAATACCTGCACTGTCTCCAGAGGAGACATCCTTATAATGTTACCTTACCAATGGTTATTGATTTCCCTTTCACAGGTGCTGCTATGTCAGGGGACCTACTCAATCTCCCAGTCTGGTGATACTCCAGCTGCTGAAGAGATGTCCTCATTTTCGATGGGCTGAGGACACACAGCTGTGAAGTTTAAGGTCATGCCTTTGCAGGCCACCCTTCAAGGGGAGTCCAAGACTCAGTGTGTTGCAGCAGTGACCAACCAGAGAGGGCTGGCCAAGTGTCCTCATTGTCACCTCTTGCAGAGGGGCAGGGACTCGCTGCTGTGGTGGCACATGTGCCAGCCTGCTGGAGACTCAGGCTCAGGTACCTGCTGGGTGCCTACTCCTTCCTGGGCAGGTTTTGTATCCCGTGCCAAGCATTCTGCTGCTCCTGCAGCGCTGGCAGCTGATCTGGCCTAAACCAGCCATGAGAGCGCCACACAATGGTCCAGCTGCTGGGGATTACATCTCTAAAGTCCATTCTGGCAGCTCCACAGGGCTGGGCTGGAAAAAGAGATTTGTTTTTATTGTTGATATGATTACTCTAGAAAACAGACTGGTGCGAGCTCCCCACTCTGATTTTATTGTCCTTCACAAGGAAGTCAGCCATGGAGCTGGTTCCTTTCCACCCAGCTGAAACCTCCCTGTGCCCACGGGAGCAGAGCAGCCACTGGGTCAGATCCTGTGGCCAGCTGAGAGCTGACCTGAGCTCAGCACTTGCAGCTCACTAGCCCATGACACCTGAATGCCTGGCCCAGGGAAATGTGACATTTGCATGTTGGCAGATGGGAGGGACTGGAGGAAACTGGTCTCAGCTCAGTGGCTCCCAATGTTGCCTCCTGGGAAATAAACACAGGGAAGGAAACATCTTACAGATGGGTGCTGGTTGTATGCAGCTAGCTGAATAAAACATTGGCAGCTGAACCACCCAAACCATTTGGCAAATTCAGGTTTAAACTTTGTTAGTGGCCTCTCGTTAATCAAATGAAACAATCCCATTCCCCTCTCACCCCCAAACACAGCATGTCTGATATTCAAATGCAGAGAGAAATTTCACACCTCTAAACCTCTCCACCCCCAGCTGTTTATATTGTATCAGTCATACTGTTCCTGGTTTTTTCCTTTCTGAATCAATATGCACATCTTTAATACTTTTATGATTGGTCTCTATAAATATTATCAGGAAAACAAATGCCAGAAAAGAAAGGTCATTTAAATCAGGGGACAATTCTAGAAGCACAAATGGGTAGGGGAGTCTCAGGGTAAACCTGCCTTGGGAAGGTGTCCTTGCATCAGAAGAGCACAGCTCTGAAGCCACCACTCTGCAATTAGCCACTGGAGGAACAAAATGGCTAATTTTTGTGCAAGACTTACCAAAGGGAACAGGCAATGTGATGACCTGAATTTCCAAACACCAAACCCAAGCCTATCTCCTATCTTCATAATGGCGCTTGCAGAGGGGCTAAATAGCCAGGACTGTCTATTTTAGTATATTTCAGGAAGAGTTTTATCACAAAATTGGTGTTTTCCCATTGTCCAGTTAGTCTCCCTGTTCCTAACTGAAAAGTTTTCTCATTCTTTGATTTGAATTTGGCTATAGTTTTTAAATACTGTTTAGCAATTATAGATCCTGCTCATTATGCCCACAGCAAAAAAAGCAGAAGAGGAGCTTTCAATCAAATCTATCAAATTCTGGCTATCTTATGCAGCTCCCTTGTATTTTTTTCCCCCTTGTTAAAAACCCCTGAGTGTTTTGCAGTGATACTATTAGGGAACTGCCTGCTTGCATACAAACAGCATTGCCACATTATTTCCATATGTCCAAGTGATTAACTCAGCTTCTGCCTGTCTTCATTTTATCTTGTTTTAGATAACTAACAGAGTTTCTTAAGTGTGTACTCAGGTCAATGAGCTCAAGAGCTATTGCACAAAGAGGAGGACTTACTGGGAAATAATAAGAGCTCAATAAGGATTTATGAGTCTCTCTCTGGTGAGGTTGAAAGCTGATCTGAGGCAATAGTGACAGGTATGTTATTATCATACGCCAAATATTTAATATTTTGCTGGAACAAGTTTGATAGTGACAGTTGACTTCCCCCAGGCCAAGTGGCCTCTTATGAACGTTATCTTCACTGTCAGCCTTGTTGGATGTCTTGAAGGACAAGCTGAGAACTAATTGGGAGTTGGATAGCAAAGGGCTCATGCATAGGGATGAGTCCTGGGCCATGGATAGGTGGGATAAGGAAAGCTGGTGTCACGACTTCCAGGCTGTATCTGTTACTGGGTAATTAGAAGATTTCGATCTTCAGGGGTGCACAAACTCTGTTATCCAGACAGTCATTCTCTGAATTATTCACAACTCATTTAAAAAGATAAGGAAATGAAATATAAGATGTATGCACATAAATCATTGTGAGATCTTTCCAGTACTTGCTGTGGTCAAGAATGAAACTCAGCTTCCATTACAATCTCCTTTTCTTACACCTTTCTAAATTAGAAAATAAAATAAAAATAGAAACAGCAACTTCGAAGCAAATATATTTGGTTTGGTCACTCTCCAAGATTAATATTTAGGGGAAGTTCGACTGTCAGCTTTATGCCTTCACCCATAAGTGACTCTTTTTCCTTTAAAAAGAAAATAAACAAAGAAATTAAATGGAAAGTGTTCAAGTGGACAAATGCCAGGATATGTGAAAGGGAAGTTTCTAATCACCTCATTGTCCAACACTAGGGTTAATATAAAGTTAAATAAAATATTTTCTCTAGTTTAACTCATACCTTGCAGAGTATCCAAGGTTCAGGTTTTCAAAGTCAACAATATCTCAGTTGAAAAGAGAACCGAATGACAACTATTTTGGAAAAAAAATCCGACCTCGTTCTTAGGTATTCAAGGCTTCCCCTGATGATTAGAGGAGGTATCACTCTCCCACCAGTTTGCCCCTCTGAGTAGGGTTGCTTAGATGGCATTGGTTGTGCAGTTGGTGTTTTCAAAATTTTCTTGATGTGATTAGGTAGTATACAGTGCTGTGCTGAAAAAAAGGAATTGTGCACTCACAAAAAATAAAATGATCCATTAGAACAATACATGTATAAATACAAAATTTCAATGAGTATTTAATATTACCAGAATGTCACTTTGAGTTACAGTTGACTTATACATGCAATCCCATTGAATTTAATTGAGGGAAAAACTCACTGCTTCTCTTTTCTTTAACAAATTGTTCATTAAGTGGTTGTGAGTTCTCTACTGAACTATGTGGCACTTGAAAAGACCAGTATCTTCATTGCTCATCTACAATTTCTGCTGAAAGTTTCCATAAGAGTTGCAATTTTGCCCTATGTTAACAAATGTACAAGTGGAATTACCCTGTTTTGGGCCACATTTACTCTGCATCAACAGTTTCCATGTTTTGTTTTAATTTTATTTCTGCTCCTTCAGGCCAGTTTTCTAATGAGTTTCTCTGTGTGAGGTGCAGGGGTGTAGGTGTCGGGGTGCTGCAGGCAATACAGTGCTAATCTGTAAATCCAGTGCCTACTTCGATGATGTTAGAGGATGCCAGGTCACAGACCAAATGAATTTAACATATTTCCTGTGCAATAATCTCCTCACAGTGAAATGCATGTGTGTGTCTGCAAGTGTTTTGGTGCTATTAAGAAATTGGTTAATTAAAATAAGAAAAACAACTTTAATTGGGTACTATAAAAGTGTTCATAACAATGAAGAAGGCTCAGGGTCTGAGGTTTGGCTCAGGTCCTAAAGACAGTTCACAAAGCTCTGTGGATAGCTTAGTAAATTCCTAGGCATCAGCAGTATTTGTAGGCAACAAGATTGGTGGATTTAATGTATGTACATATTTTATGATATGGAAATATTGCAAAATCATTTCACATGGTCTGATCCTCATGGTACTGATATGATGCCTTCATTGATGACTTGAGTGGGTGCACCTTTTTTAACCCAGTGAAATAGTGAAGATGTTCACTAGTTTTTGGACTGGCTCTTACAAATACAGTATCCATTTGGCTATAATTTGTTAACAGGTGATGTGGACACTGAGTACTTGGAACTTCCCTGATGAAGTAGATATTACCAGGTGCTCAGTAATCCTATGAGATGCTGAGATATTTCTAATGAAGCCAGCGAGAGGCAGAGTGTCAGCCTCTGGCTGGCTTGAGGCTTTGCAGAACACAAACTAGATCCTATCAGCTTCTCCCCACTCTTGCTGAAAATGGTTGCTCTTTCGTGCTGGCTGGTTATTGCTCTGCTTTATTATAGCTTATGACGAACTAACAGAGTAATAAAAGTCAGGGGGTTTTGTAATCATATTGGAGTAGTGATTTAACAGGACATCATATTTTTCCGGGGAGATTTTACAAAGCTTGTTTTAGTCATTTGGAATGAAAACACACAAAGCAGTGCAGTCACAGTACCCAGTTAAAGATTATTGGAACAAATATGCAATGTCATATATAATAGAGTGGATGGCTTATTTATTTGCAATAAAATACTGAAGAATTGCTCCAATTAGAGTGATGTTTGTCCAGATCATCTTTGTTGGACTTGTAAAGAAACTACTGTGCTCTTCTTGCTGTTCTTTTCTGGGTTTTACTTGCTTTCCTCACACTTCCTTAATCTCCTGGCTTGCTTACTTTCATGGCTACTGCAAAATATGCAATTTAAGAAAAGGCCTACAGACTGGGCTGTTGTGTTTGTTACTATGCATTTGTATAAAAAAAAAAAAAAAGAAAAAAGAAAAAGGCAGTATTTGAAAATGCCTTTTTGAAATATTCTGAGTTTGATGTCTGATGACCATGGAGGTTTCTGAGGGCCTGTCTAAATGAGGTGGGAGAAACAGGAGGACACACACTTTTTTCTCCACTCTTTACTTACACAGAAAACATCAGGGTTCGAGTTCTGTCTGTGTCTTGCAATCTCTTTCTGGACATGAACATTGTGTGCAAGACCATAACAGGAAAAGATGGCATGGTCTTGAATCTGAAGACAGGTCTTAAGAAGATAATAGTCCTCGGAGATGCTGTTCTGCTGGCAGCCAATCTAGTCCTTGGTGTGCAGACCTGGATCTTGGTGACTCTTCCACATTCCTCCTGTCTGCAGCACTTGTTTTTACTGCCAGTTTCCTGGCATGCAGTGGTATGAACTGCAGCAGCAGTGGAGGTCCTTGCTCTGTTTCTTAGTGTGGATTTCAGATTTCAGTCCCGTAGCAAAAGCAATGCCAGGAGTTTTCTGGAAGTTGCGCAAACTCAGGGGCTGGTAGTGTTTGTCAGGAGAGGACATGAACCTGGAAGGTGCCCCCCACGTGCCTCATCACTCAGGACCTGCCCATTCCATGTAAATCATGGCAGAGTTGAGATTTAATTTCACTTTCTTCACATAAATTTTACTTAGATTTAAAGCTTATAGCTAACTCTACCTCTTTCTGCTTTGCAGAATACAGGATGAACATAACATGTTCCCTAAAACACTGGGTGATGATCTGGAGGGCTGCAAAAACTCATGAGCTATACAAATAATAACTGTAAACCTCCTGAGAGTCCTGGTAATATTTTAACCAGTCATCCTTCTTCAGGTTAGAGAAAAAAACTGTATCACCCTGTGTCTGCACCCATAGCACTAGTATGATTCATCACTCTTTCCTTCTTTCTCAGAAGATGCCTGAACAGCCGTTTGGTCCTCATATGGCCTTTTGCAGAACTGAACTGGGCATCTTTTCAGAATTACAGAGGAAAATGTTCACACCATAATCACAAAATGGAAGAAGTTGGGGGTTTTTTTGGGTACTTGGGCATATGCATTTGTTTGCTGCAATGTATTTCCAGCTTAATTGGTGGATATAGTCCTCACAAAAGGGTTAATGACTTCTCTGCAGTTGCTAGGTAATGCTGTCTTGTCATTGGGACCACTTACTAGCTAGTGACAGCCTTTCTGATGATGTAATGCTTAAAAAGTCATTGTGGAGTGCATTAAATTGCCTTTTTATTTTTCTTGTTTCCTTTAGAAAGCTAGGAAATGAAACATAAAATGATATTATGGCTGCATGGATAAATCAACCAAAAGCCAGAAAATACAGAAGCTGAACATTAGTCCAAGGAGACATCTTCAGCTCTAAGAGAGTGAGCTCTTTTGCTAATGTATTGTACTACAGCTTTTGGTAAAAACTGCTGTTGCTTCATAGTTCTTGGACCAAAGTAGATCAAAATGATGAGTTCAAGGTCACTACAATACTAAGTATGGAAATATCAAATACATTATATTACAGTTAAAAACTCCTTTGCTTGCTATCATTTTATGTTTTTTTTTTTATTTCTGTTTAATTTAGCAATTAGAGCCCCTCTTGTAAAACAACAAGCACTATTTGGATTCAGATTACTTTTGGGCGCAGACCAAACTTCTCAAACCCACATGCAGATCAAGGTGCAGCCAGAACCCATGCAGTCAGGTCAGTTCCCAAGGTGCGTTCTTTGGGTATCAGACCTGAAGTAATTGCTAACTTGTTCCTAGGTAACAGGAAAACACTTTAAAGTGAATACAACTATTCAATAAACATTTCATTCTCATTTCTATTCATTTCACTCAGCCAAGTGGTCCAACTCCATGACTCTCCTCTCCTAATCTGGGAAATACCAAAGGAGAGATCTGAGTCTCAGTCCCTTAAAATCCTCAGAGCTTGTGAGAGCCCACTGTGGCACACCCCACCTGTGCTTGCTCTCTCAGCTTCCTGGGACCCTTTCCTCCATTTCCTGCTCATTCCTGGCCTCCTGTGGACCAGGGCTGCTTTGCTGATATCTGTCCTAAGGCTGCACACCCCCAAACAAAGCTGCTTTGAAGTGAGTACAGTGCAGGCTCAGCAAGTAGTCCCAGATCAGCATTCCAGTTCTTCCTCCACATAGCATTTTCTTTTTCTCCATGAGCATCTCAGATTTGAAAATAGTGTTCGGAGTCCTGGGGTGATTACAAAGTGTCTGACTATCTTTTCATGCAAGCAGAGCAAATCCACTCATGGATGCCATCCCCAAGACAGGACCTTATATGACAGCAGTCATATAATGGAGAATCTGGTATTTATATGGCTGGCACCAAACAAATGGAGAGAGAGAGGCACAGTTAAACACCGGGTTCTTTCTTTCATCTCTTTGCATGATCATTTTTGAACCCTTTGGTAACTAGGAGAAACTGCATTCTCACTCAAACTTACATAAATGTGCTGAGCTCAGCCTGGATGCAGCTGAGAGTGGCTATCTTAACCAGCAACAGTGGCAACCCAGCATCTTTGTACTTCCCATTTTTCAAATTAAAAGGTCCTATTTCAGGCTTTCCTTATGTATACTCCTACAGTGGACACATGAAAGGAGACCAATTGCTCTCTGACTGAGATGTGTGTGGGATTTGGTGTCAGGAGAGAACAAGAAACCTGCAGGCTTCAGCACCCAGCTTTTGTGTGCTGCTGACAAAACTAGCAGGAATAAAATATGCATGCTGAAAGGGGAAATAATTGTTTCCTTACATGAGCCCCTCTCTGGGTTTTAGGACATGCAGTCATAATAATAGTGGACATTACACAGAAAACAATACACAGGATGAGATCATTCTTGTAGTCAGGTTCAGGACAGGCATTATTTACCAGAACTGCAGAGTGCAGAGACTGTTTGCAGGGCAATTCTCTCCTATGACAGATCATTCAAATGCTCGAGGAAAGTACAGTGACTGCTGATAAAAAAAAAGTGGCAGTAGGAAAATAACTGACTACAGATTGTGAACCACTTTAGATAGATAGATTTGATTATGCTGAGTTTTAGCCTGTATGTAGGTAGCTATACTTGCCGATACCATCCAAGGAGTCTTTCTGCTGTGCCTTTTGCAACCAGACTTGTCTATCTCGCATTGGCCTCTTCAGCCACCAGCGCGCTTGTAACGAATGTGGGTAGAGCCCTTCCCAAATCTTCGTTTGCAAAGCCCAGCCATGATGATGAGGTAGCTATACTATGATAAGGATGATGAAGTATCCCCATAGCTGAGAATGGCATTACCAGTCACATTTTATTCCATTTGATGAGATAGGAGATTTCATCCTACTCACTCATTTTTCTCAACTCAAAAAACATAATCCCCGTATACAAATACCTGGTGTAATGCATCATCCCAGCCTAGGGAGCATGCACTGTTTTGAAGTTGTCCTGTTTTCACTCATGTTTCTCCCCACACAGGGCAGGTGGTAGGTAAATGCCTGTTGCAGTGCTGAACAGCACCAGCATGGAGGGCTGAGAGACAGATGCTTATGAGGTGAAGTCTGGTCTACTGATTTGCTCATTTCTCCATTTCTGAACCCATCGTTAACAGCAGAGCCATGTCTGATGCATGGGAAGCATTTGAGAGTTACAGAAGCACTTTAAGGGAAGAAGGTTTAGCTCCACAAATCAAGGCCATCAGAGATAATCCCAGGTTCTCTCATTGTTTTCCACTTAAGTAACAAAAACACAACAATAGACTGAAACAGGATGGTAAAAGATTGCACTACATTACTACTGAAACTGAACTATCACTCTGGTACTACTTAAAAATAAAAATAAAAAAAATAAATAAAAAAAAAAATCAGTGCTCCTTGCAATCATCAGTTACACCATCATACTCTTATAATCATGCTGGCTGAGCTTCCTGCCTGTGATGCCGGCAATCGCTGCTGCCCTGCCTTCTGGAGAAAGAACACAAGAACACAGCATGCCAGCAGTCTGCCTGTCCTCCTCCAAGTATAAATCTTGGCACGAACTGTAGCCCAAAATTATTCACCTGGTCTATGATGCATCTAACTGCAGTTAACTACAGCCACCCGAGTACTGCCCGGGGCAGTCCTGGCAGTGCTGCTCACAGTGAGCAGCATTTCCTCTTCAGTTTCCTTTGGCTTGGGAGAGGCAGAACATTGTCCTCATTCACTGGCTTTGCTGGAGCAAACTCAGACTTTGCTTTAGCTGGTACAAGAAGTACACAGATCAAACCAAATAGTGGAATAAACATGTATTTCCAGGCTCCATTTTCTAAGTGTATCTGAGCTTAGGTCAGTGTCTGTCCAAGATCTTTCCCCACACTTTGTGGCTTCTTCATGGATCTACGAATCTTCCCACTTCTTGCAATCATTTCCTTTGACCATGGCTTATTCTGCAAGTGACAAGGTTTTAGCTACATAAAAACCTTCTCCAAAGCTTCCTTTTTTCCCCCTACATGCGCCCTGCCAGGTTAATGAGTTCTAGCAACAACACCTGGTTTTTGTGTTCAGCTTCTGACCTGGCAGTTTCTGACCTCTGCTGTGACCAAAATATGTGCCTGGTTTTACTTCCCAGGCAGTCCTTCAAGAGCCCTCGATGCCCCAACACAGACATGTGTGAATCAGAGAAACCCATGGTTTTGGGTAGAAAGGGGAGATTGAGGGACCTGTGGGGAGCTCTGCTCCATCTTCCTTCACCTAGCATTGTCCAGACCTAATCCTGGACTGAGGATGTGTGTTTTGTCCTCCACCCAAACTCTCTCACAGCAGCTTTGTCTGCAGGATTGGGTTCCTGTCAAGTCATTTCTATTCTGTCCATGCACTGGGGCATTCTCATCAAAAGGCTGCAAATGTTTGTTCATGCCTCTCCCCTCCTCAATAAATCTGCAATTCGAGAAGCAGATTTCATTTTGCTGATTTTTTTGAACTGTTTATTATACTGGATTTCTAAGGCACTTACACTTGGCTCGGTGATTCCTCAAAAAGAGAATGGTGTCTATTGTAGTTAACCCTGTAAAACGTCTAATGAATAATTAAATAGCATGTTGTCTGTAATTCAGTTTTGTCAGTTTGGTCAGTCAATTGCTGGTTTGCTGCTCCTATCAGACAAAAACCTTGCTGTGAAGCTTGTTTAAAATTCAGCATTTGCTAATTAGCATTGTTCCAAATGTAATTCTAAGTGCCACTTCTTCAGGCAATTCAGGAGAGCAATGTAGAACTTTGGTGTCTCTATGGAGACCATCTATAATTTAAAAGACAGAAACAACAGTTTAATGCCTTGTAATACCTAAAAAAATCACCAGTAGCTCTTTCCAAAATACCCCCAAAATGCCAGTAAAGAAAGGATTGGGCCCTGCTAATATACAAAGCCAATTTTTTGAAGACCGCTGAATTGTGATAGAGATGATTCAGTGAAACTACTTGAGGGCTAAGTTAAAGCACCAGGATTAGTCTCAGGGGGTTAAATTAAATACTGAATAAATATTTAAAATGCAAAAGATCAAATCATTAGGCGCATGTGCCAGTTGTAGGAAAGTAAAAGTATTTTGTTGGATTTATGTACAGAAAGACCAAGAAATTAATTCAACAGCCCTGCTAGCCATCTGGCTCACAGGACCATAAGCCATGACTGATCTTGATTTCCAAGGCAGAAGTGAAGCGAGTTAAATCACCCACACCAGGCATCTTGCCTCCAGCAACGCCATCCAGCACTTCAGAGAAAAACAACACTAGGCACAACACAAAGGCAGGATCTCCTGCACATAACCAGTGACTGCACAGGTGAGCTCTGGTGGATGAGCAATGCAGAGTGTGTGTACAAAGCTGAGCCTTGTCCTGTGCAGAAGTGTTATGGCTGATCGAAGCCCAGGGCTGAAGCTGGTGGTGCTGCAGCCTGCTGAGGAGAGGAGAGCTCACTACCTTGCAGCAGGGCATCAGAATAAACCCATCTCCCAGGGTTCTTCAGGCTTGCAGACAGCTCACCGACTCCTTGGAAACTCTAAAATCATGGACAGAGAACAGTGCTGGGTATGATGCGGGAAAAATACACAGAGAGCAAAAGCCATGCTCCCTACAGCCAAGGAGCAGAGTAAAGGTGAAAGCAGATAGGGCAGAGGAGAAGGTTCCAACAACCATGAAAGAGCCCTCTCCTGGTCCAGACCTATGCTTTGCACTGGGCAGCTTCAGGGAGCTTCCTTGCCTGATGGCATGTCATGAAATCAGCAGGAAGGGTGGGAAAGGGAAACTAGGAAAGGCAGAAGAGACAGGAGAGAGCCTGGGTGAGGAGCACAGCCCTTCTCAAAGTTGGGGTGGAGGCACTAGATATGAGGATGGATAAGCCCCATACCACAGTAAATGGGGAAAACACAACACTTTGCAAGGCCCAGCACTGTACCAGCAGACTTTGGGCAAAAATGCTGTGTGCCCTGAATTTTGCAGATAAAATGGAACACAATGAGTACAAATCTCACCATGCAACCTGTGGGAAGACATAGGAATAAAGGTAGGATACTCTGCCTGAAAAAAGTCAGTGCAAGTTAAAGAAAACTTCTAAAGCTATGGTCTTTATTGCTCAGATGTCTCTATACCTTTTTCAAGGTTGCCTTGCAGTTGAGAGCTTCTGCTCTCCTAGAGGGAAATATCCCAAAATAAATAACACTATCTTCTCCAATGGTGCATTATAATCAGAGTAGGAGTTTTTAAAAAGCCAAGCGGAAATGTGTGGTCTAATTTCTAGCTGATCTGCTTGGAGATCAGTTTTCTTACATCCTTAGAGGTATTTTAATATAGTAGGATTTCTTATTATACCTTGTTAGATCACAGGAAAGATTCACTACTCAAATTTGTTAAGGAGTACATTTTACCGTATTCATTGTCTTATTTCCTTTGCCCCTTTGGCAATAATGTTCATTAGTGTCTATAAAATAGACATTTAATGAGATGTTTATTTCATTTAATTAAACTATAATATTTTTTGCATGGAGTACAGTATCTGCTTAGTCTTTTTTTCTGCATTAGATACAAGTTAACTACATAACTGAATATTAACAGTGAAGAGGGATTTTGCTCTTTAATACAAATAATTTTGGTTTTTTTCCTTATTATTCACTCACTGTTCTGGCTGATGTCAGTGGAAGGACACACATAGGAAAAACATCGTGAAACAACTCAATGCACTTCATATTTCACATGCAGCAGCATTTTTTTTGGAAGAAACTAGTGCTTTTTTACACATCAGCTTTAGTTTTTAGGTGGTTTAAGGGATTTCTTGTCTTGCAACATCTTCATTTGGAGCACTAGGGTATTTGCAGCCATAGGATGAAAGAAATGCTTTGGTAAGGGCAGTTTTCACAAGTTCTACTTGGCATATAGAACCATAGAATGGCTTGGGTTGGAAGAGACCTTAAAGATCATCTAGATCCAACTTTCGGCATGTGGGCAGGGAGACCTTTCCCTAGACCAGGTTGCTCAGGGCCTCATCCGATCTGGTGGCTCATTCCACTGCTGTGCTTGCCAGCTTGATGCTCAGATCACTCATTTTTGTTTCCTTTTTCACCTTTATCTTTTTGCTGTCCCAGTATGCACTCTTGCTATATGTGACCAGTTATCAGAGCCTTCAGCATTCATGTTGAAATACTGTCTTCATGGAAGCTGTTGGCAGGCACTGAGGTCCCATTCCTTCCAGGTGGTAGATGCTGGTCCAACCAATGAACTGTGCACTCTGCAACTGTCCAGGGTCTGCAAAAGCACATAAAGGGTGCAGTTCTGCAATCAAAAGTCCCTCTGCTCCAGCAAAGCTTAAACCAATGGTCCATGCTGCCAACACATAGGTTTGAGTTTTGCATCACAACTGTGAGCTAAAGAGAGTGCATAGTTGGGAGCTCCATATCTACAAAGCAAGCAGTGTATCAGGGCACAGCTGGTCATGTCGAGCCAAACAGCAGTAGGGTTGGATCAAGCCAGCTGTATTTTGCCCAGAGCCTTACCCCCAAATTTTACCCTTTCTTAATTAGCCAACATTTAGTCTGAAATTATGCCTCATCAACATGGCCATATTCCTGTTGAACTTTTTTATTTTCTGGTGGGTTAACATTACTTGACTGGGGAAAACAAACAAACAAACAAACAAACAAAACCAACCAAAAAACCAGATACCTCCTTTCACCCCTAGCTCCAGTAAGGAAGCATTTCATGGATCAACACATGGATCATTTCATGGATCTGGAATCAGCTGGATTTTTTACCACAAAGGCCTGGAGCCAAAGATGCTCCACCTTTCTAATCATGTATATCCATTTTGAAAACAAAAAATTATTCCCCTTCATTCTATTTACTTTCCTTCTGTCTGCTGGCATAAATAGACACACAACTTATGTCAAGAGTCTGTGTGATGCCTTCTGACCCACTGGATTGCACTTCAGATATCTGCTTCAGACCTCTTTTATAATATCATGTCTCTTCCACTTCAGACTCGGTCAGCTATTATTGTGTTAAGAATAGTAGAAGTGGTTTTAAAAATGTAATAAATTAAACCCCACCATTTCTTATGTGTCTCTTCTTCCTTTCCAATGATATTGTTTGGGTAATACATCATAAAAAATACCTCACTACAGTGATTTATAGTATTAATCTATCATGCGAGCACTATGTTTTTGGTGATATATTAGAACAATGCATCATTAAAACATCATTGATGTAGATATATATTACTCAGCTACTGACTGGCTAGAAACAAAACATATATATGGGGGCACAGATGAGTTTAATGTATTAAATCAAAAGTGCATGGATTTGAATCTAAAATAATAATAGCCAAATGCTGTTAAGAATGGTGTGAGGTCATATATTAATAGGTATAATGAAAGACTCCACAAGACATTTCAATTTAAAAAAAATAAATGCTGTTTTAATGAAGTAGTGGAAGCTGTCTTTCTGCCACCCACATTGTTTTCCTGTTCCAGAATGGGCCAGAGAGGAAAGTAAAAGGCAGAATGAAAAGATATAGGGCAATAGTCCAAAGGCATCACTGCCTCCCATGGCTTTGAAGGGAAATAGGAAAAATAATAAAAACAAATTAAAAAAAATTAAAAGGAAAAAAGTAGTACCATTCTGTCAGGATTTGCTGAGAGCTTTGGGTCTTTCTAATATCCCTGGCTTTGAAGTTAAAAACCGGTCTCTGATCTTAAATAAACTGAAATGAGGTGGACCATGGGTGTGGGCACTAATAAAAAGAATGAAAGAGAAACATGACTGTATGTGATTTATTAGTTTCTAGCAATTTATGTGACTTGGTCTTGGAGTATTTGTTAAATTCCATGCCTTTCTCTAGAATTATTTCCTTTACCCAGATGAAAATATGGGGTCACATCTGTTGAGGGAAAACTGTGTTGCCCTTCACAGACTATTTCCATTTGCGCCAGAACACTATGCACCTGCTGTTACTGGACATTGTTGGCTCTTCCTAGCTCCCCATTGTTTGGAAGTATTCAGGAAATACTCAGGGGGCTGGGGAGAGGCCATTGCGTTCTCCTATATGAGGCCTTTTTGCTCCCAAGTGTAAGCTAAAGGCAGAAGCTGTGTTACAAACCTCTGTCTGCTCTGGTTCCTTTGAGGGGATGTTTTTGGTTTTGTAGGTATTCTCAATGACCTGAAAGCTAACTTCTCTTATTAATCATCTGCTCTTCATTTTACATGGTAAGAATACTCTACAGGGTTAGTAATTTCCTTTCATAACCCACCTTTGAACCATAGCAAAATTAACTAATTTTTCAGAAGCTTATTACAGCAAAGCAAAACAACGGCTTTATGCAAGCCCAAGGAACATATTGTTGTCAGAGCTGGGATTGCAGTCAGTAGGTTCCCTCCGTGTTTTCCTAGAGTTTAAATCATATTTACCTTCCAGAACTTCCAGCTGTCCTTCACATTTGTTAACCATGTTTAATCAGTCTGATTTCTTGTATTACCACATTAGCAGCATAACCAAATTTTCACTGCCCACTCCCATAGCACAGCAGATCCATCTCAATTATACACAGTATCCCAGAATGAGAGAATAATTTAGGTTGGAAAAGACCTCTAAGATCATCAAGTCCAACCATTAACCCAGCTCTGCTAAGTCCACCAATAAACCATGTCCATAAGTGCCACATCTACATGTCTTTTAAATACCTCTATTGATGGTGACTTCTTCACTTCTCTGGACAGTCTGTTCCAATGCTTGACAGCCCTTTCAGTGAGGAAATTATTCCCAACCTATCTTTATTTCTAAAGAGCAATGTAGATGATTATCCCACAAAGAAGCATTCTGTGGACAGGGTTTGGAAAAGATAATCCAAACTCCAGAGTAATCTCTAAGGTGCAGATGTACCATGATATGCAAAATGAGAAAGTTATCCACTAATATTAGACTGAAATCAGGATATGTTGTGGCTCACAAATGTTGTGGTGATGAAACCACAAATTATTCAGCTATGTTAACAGAGGGAGAGAGACGCAGGAGCTGGGAGCAGCAGGTTCAGCAGCACAAGGAAACCACTTGGTAGCCATTTTGTAATGGTGAGGGAGGAAGGGAGTGTGTTTCTGATGCCTGAGAAATTATTTTCCACGGAAAGACCTTTCCCTGTATACAGCCTTGAGTACATCCTGCACTCCACCAAGGCATTCCACGTTGTCAGGCATTGGGTCATCATGCACCCTATAACTTCCAATAATTAATTTCCCTTTCCACAGAAAGACTGTGTTACATCAATGAATATCACTGACACACTGAGGTGGCAGTGAATGTCCTGGTTCTGCTGCTAGTGATGCAATGTAGGACCCAAAAAACAAACTACCTTCTGGGTATTATCTGGGAACATGATGTTGATGTAAAAAATCAGTAGCACAGGGCACAGGGCAAGCTCATCTGTTCTTTTTGCAGTTTGGGCCATATTTTTTCTGTGGCTTTCAGCAAGTCCTCAGGTTTTCCGAGCCCAGACTGTAAAATAAGCCTTGCAGTCTTTTGTTGTGTCCCACATAAGGGACCATTAAAGATTGATTCATTCTTGTTCGAAAATTGCTGTGAAGATGAAAACTGCAGCATAAATTCTGCCTATTGTTCCAGTGGCCTCCTGATTTCAAAGGCTGCCAGGGTTAAAATGGTAGGAGACTGATTTAAGTGGAAATCAAGACGTGGTGTGGCTGATGGAGGAGTCAGACAGAACATGTTCACCAGCAGCAACCTGAGAGGGAATGATACACAGAGAGATGATACATAGAGCTCTTCAATACCATAAAGTCACACATAAAAAAAATCTCATTACTGCCTTTTGCACTGTCTAGCCACTGTTCCTACAACTCTATTGGGCTCTGGCAGTAGTGAGAAACATATTAATGAAACAGAACAGTATCTGTGAAGGATATTGTGTCAGGTTGTATGATGAGATACACAGACATCCTTTGGAGTTTACCAAGAATAAGACAATAATATCCATGCTCAGGATAAAATCCCAGCCTTTGCAAGTAGATAGCATCAGAGAGGCAAAGAGGTGGGAAGAGAAGCTCACGCTGTGACTCACAGTGGCTCTGACAGAGTGCATGAAAGGAGCTGGCTTTGTCAATGCCTTTCAAAAACCTTTCTTTCGAGGTAAGAAAAGAGGCGAATACCAAAGCAATGGATACCAACATACCTGCCTCAATAAAAGCCAGAGCACAAGCCCATGAACCCACCCCACAAGGGGAGCGCAGCTGCTTATTGCTGCAGACAGGAAAGCTGGTGCAGGAAAGAGTCCAGAGACTTTCACTCAGATTTTGTCTCTAAGAAATGGAACAGCAAAATTAACAGGGTTAATTAATAACCTTGAAAATTCATCATTAATTAAAAAATGGCACTGATTCATTGAAGTCCAGGCATACTGGCACTCACAGTGTGAATGATGATGCTCGAGACAGAGCCCTAATCTCACCTAATTGAACACGCTGTGGATCTGGGCAGCCTCAGTGGCAGCACAGAAATGAGCCCAGGAATGGGAATGGCTCCCAGTGGCATGCTTGCCACTGCTGCCTGAGAGCTAAAAACCACTGGGGCAGCCCGAAAACAGGAGCTGCACTTGGGAGCTGACTGAAATCCAGTGATGTCTGTAGAAAGAGCACCGTAAAGCAAAATATGTTCTAACTCCTGTGTTACAGTGTTATTACCCTCACTTCTCTGCTTCGTGGCTGTGTCTGTTGAGGTAACCCATGACAGGACCCATTGCTCTAGGTGCCATACATGCCTGTGATGCCAGCCTGGCTCCGCAGCTCGGGGCTGGACTCAACCCTGTCCAGCAGCCTGGGTCTGTATCAACCCAGAGGCCCAGAATAAAATGGAAACAACATAAAAACATGTGGAAAAATGCCATCCAAAGGGCAAGAAGCTTCAAAATATTCAGTAGGTTATCTGACTCAGCAGTTTCCTGCTGAGTGCAGGCTGCCATGCAGTGACACGGTATATAGGAGCAGCCTTTCCAACATACAAGGAAAGCAAAGACTTCGTGGTGTACGTGGGAGAAAGCAACCCAGGATGCTCCTGTAACCTACAAAGATGCCATTGTGGTACCTGCAATAGCCCTTTCCCTCCAGCACATTTGAAGGATCAACAATAATTAATTAAAACATTGCCCTTCTACCCCGGATTTCGGTGGTGGCATTTTATAAGCATTACTAAACAAAGCTTCCCAATCCCCCTGGGAGGTAAGAGTGATTGCTATCCATGTTTCATGGCTGGATAAGCAAAGTTCTGAGGAGATTGCTCCTAGCCTTGTCCAAACGGGCAGGGGGAGAGGCAAGGACCATAAAACCTCTCCTTTCCTCTTACATGGCCTTTCCTAGCCCAGCTGTCACCCCAGGAAAGAGCCTAGCAGTTCTGGGATATCTGCCTGTCACTATGGCACAAGAACTTTCCAAGAGGGATGGAACTGTGTGTCTCATCACACATGTGCCAGCAGCAAAGGGACCACTCACTAGGACAGAGAAAGCAGTACATGTCAACTGACAGATAATTCGCGCAACACCAGCAGGGAATTTTTTGTGGCCAAGGATTGGTACCCAGGACTCTCAGGGATGGCTTCTCCCCTGCCAGCAAGATTGCATGACTTGGGGATAGCTGAAATGAACAGTCTGTAAGTGAGTAGGCCAAGCTTTTTATCATCTAAAAAAGGGAGATCATCGGGGTCAAGACATTGGAGTGACTGTTCATAACCAAACTGTCTTATTAGATTTCTAGCTCCAATTTTGGGCCCAGATGTTGTAGCATATAAAAGCTGACACAAATTTATGATAGAAAAGTTGCCTTTGGGTTCTCTAGTGTCCATCGTCAGCAGTGCATGCAGTCATTTAATGTTTCCTCTAGGCATCCAGAATAAACACTGCTTTTATGTAACATACCTACACACATGCACATATGTGCAGGAGGATCTGGGAACAGTTTCACTAAATTCTGTGTGGAGAAATTAATCTACCTGAATGTCATGTTGAATTTCATTGTGCTCATGTCACCACACATCTGGCACAGCTGTGGCCCTCTCTGGCAGACTGACAGCCTGTGACTCCACAGCAGCTACATGGAAAAGGCTTTCTGTTTGCAATGCTGCCTTCTGCAGCCCTCTCCCCTAAGAGGCTTTACATGATATAATACACACCACTGTTTCAGTTGCTCCTGCTTTTTCATCCAGCAAGATAAATTAATATGAAGATCCACTTGCCTTCGCCTGACCACAGCCTCTTCCATGTGTAGTGAAGATAAAGACTCAGGCAAGCCACTCATCTCAAAAAACATCTAGGAAAGCATTCACACTATTTTAAAAATCCCTGCCTGACACTGTGGGGGCAATTCCCACAAAACAAACCTATAAACAAAGTAAACAAATACAATACCACTGAGAATCAGGCAAAGAAAGCAACAGTGATGCTTGCTATTCCACAAACACTTCAAAATCCAAAACAAACGAACTAAAATTGTTTTCCTAGTTGTCTTTTTATCCTTTTCCCTAGGCCTTTTCCATAAGATACCTAGTGGAAATTCAAGCAATAGTTTTATATAAATAAATCCATAGCATTCAAAAGAGACTGATCTCTTTCTCTAGATGCTCAAACACTGCAACAGTCTATACGGTGTTTGAAAACCATGTGGGAAGGAGATCATTCTCTCTTAAATTCAATAGGGTTTTAGAATCACATTTATTCACTTCTATAGAGTTTTTCCATATGGGATTTCAGAGCCTTTTATACTAGAAAGTGCCCCCTTTTCTCCTCTTCTCTCCTTCTTTTGTGCTTGTTCTTTCATCAGCACAAAGCTGAAGTGAACAATAGTACACACTCAGCTTTACATCCCGCAACATCTAGGACTCTGAAGAACAAAGAACAAATACCCAACTGAGGGGCTAAAGATAGCAAATTCAGTGCAGTGGGTAACTGCAGCTCCAGTGGAAAGTTCTGGTGCTGGTAGAAGAAGGTTCATTTTAGGAGCCAAAACAGATGAGCACTGAAAGCCGGTTCTGATGTGGGCTGGCTATAAAATCCCAACTGAGTCACTCTGCCTCTAAAAGTTGCATTTTCTACAGCTGCAAAATGGGGTTTTGGCCCAGGAGCCTGGGTAGTGGTTTTATAAGGCATTATAATGGACTGCAAGAAATATAAACAAGTAACTGTATTTTTTCATGTGGGAGGGCAGGAGCAAAGACCAAAGAGAAAAAAGCAAATAGATTGAGTGGGAGTGTGGGGACAGGAGTTGGGACAATGTATTAATGTGGTTTCCATCTTATTCTCATAAACAGCTTATAGCTGGGTGAATCTGCTTGTTGATCATTCTCTGCCTGATGAGTGTTTCCCCATACTGGTGCTCCAGTCCCTGCTCCATGCTGGAGGTTGCCCCTCACTGCCCTACCTGCCCTCAGCATCTCCACCCTGCCAGGGCTTACTCTACTTGCTCCCACCTCAAGGCACCGAGCCCAGCCGGCTGCCCCCGCTTTGCTCCATGAGGACAGTTGGGGTTACTGTGGCTCTGCACCCTTTTGTCACTGCATCACCCTGTTTTCCCTCGGTCTGAAAACAGGGCTGGGGAAACACATCTCCTTCCCCAGCTGATTTGATACAGGAGGAGGAGGGAAATTGTTTTTCTCTCCCTGACTCAGATTCCCTCGGAGACCTCCGTGCAAGGCGGATGCCACCTGTGGGACCGGGAGAGCAGGGAGAGGGAGCAGGGTGGGTCAAAGCCCCTGTGTGGGGAAGACAAGATCTTGCATTTGTCCCCTCCTCACTGAATCTCTGTGAAATCATGTCCTTTCCTGCTGCTATAATCACTGATTATATGCCATTTGCCTGTTGTATTAAAGCTGCTTCCTTAATTAATATAATTTTAAAGGACGGTCTTGGCATGAAGGAGACAAGCTCTTTTGAAGTCCAATAAACACATTTTGTATGTGATCATCGTAAGCAACTCCTGCAGCTTTTCTATGGTGAGGAGGCAGAAAGCACCACGAGTTAATGAACGTTTTTTAACCACCTGATGCTGGTCAAAGCTTTAATCTATTAGGTTTAAGGCTGAGTGGAGGAGGGGAGGCAGAGCGCTCTGCCATGCTCCCCAGTACCACCGAAACTGTTAATCAGCCTGCTCTGCAGTCTACTGCGGAGTTTGCTTTATTAAAGCTCCCTGCTGCCTGCACACGTTCACTGGCACAGACATCGAGAGACAAGCAAACACTTACCCAAGTGCAGAGTACTCACTGCTGCATTGCAGAGTTTACTGGCATAAAATGATGGGGGTAGGTAATTGCAGGTGGAGGCTTGGGTCCTCCTTTAGCCTGCCTGCATCTGCAATCTCCTGGATTTCTGTAGTAGGGGATATGAGGAGGGCTGGGAGCAAAATATGCTTTTTAGAGCTCTCTTTCTAATTCCTAAATGCCTGGAGAGCTGGCACTGCTTGTACTAGTCTCAAATGTGGTCTATGCTGCTTAATGTCGTTTTTGTTCACAGTTATTCCATAAAACTAAAAATTAATTTCCTTTGAGGTACTTGAAGGGGTAAGCATAATTTTATTTATTATAGTTATAAACTAACCTTGCCTCTGCCTAGAGGCTCTCTCTTAGGTTGAGGATGCTGTTGTGCTGTTAAAATATTCAAATTAAAATCAGCCTCCTTTCAAGGACCTGGCAGCCTGAGTATTAGAGGCTTTCTGGTTTTCCTATGGGTTTTCTCATATAGAAGGTTGAACAGGATGAAGTCACTTTCGGAGGAACTTGTGGGTGATTAATTCAGTTCATTTCCTCTTTCCCACCAATCCCAACTGCAGGGTTATGCTTTTTTTCTTTTATTTTTTTCCTCTGTGCCAGCACAGAAATATTTGATTATTTATTGAAGTTTAATACCAAATAGCTGCTCTGTTCTGTAATATCTGTAACCAGATATCTGTAATATCTGTATCTGGATTTGTTGTTTTCAACAGACAGGTTTTTTTCAGGAAGAAAGCTGGTATTTGCTTAAGAATTGTTACATATTTCTAATCTGTAAATATACATATGGAAATTCAATTATAATAATTTTGTTCTTTGTGAGCAGCTGATTCAGAATTTCTTATTTCCCCTTGTATTTCTTAGGTATGTGTCTCAGCTGTTTTTTTTTTTTTTAGTGAAACAAGGATGGTTCAGATTTCTTCTCCTTGCATGTTTCCTAGTGATACAGTACTGCAGTCTCTGCCTTGCTCAGTTTATGTCTAATTGCAGAGTATTTAGCAAAAGAATCCATGTGCAAGTTTTAGATTTGAAGTTAACCATCTATTATACTTGGCTTTATTAGCAGATGTCATCTGAACAGCAGAGACAGTCTAATAGGGAGAAACTAATATTCAAGCCTATATGAAGATAGGATTGCATCAGTCAGATTCAAGAACTTGTAGCCTGGGAGAATTTAGGAAAAAGGAAATTTTCTTTTTGTTGTAAAGCCAGGATGTTTCAGTGCAAGTGTGACATCTGTGGCAGCACTGGTTACTGACAGTCTTCTGGGACAAGCTGGCCAGAAGGATTGGGTATTGTGGGAATTAAATGTTCATATGGCAGCTTAACTGTTGAATGCACATGTTCTAAAGGAAAAACATGATTTACCTAAAGAGAACTACTGGGGCTTGATTTCTGGAGTTGTTGAAAAAACTCTCTTGACTCCCACAGAAATTGGTGGGAGCCTTGGGTACCAGAGGCTTCCAAAAACAAGGTCTTATTGTCAAGATGAAGATTGTGAAAGAGAAGCCTGGTATAATTTCATTATTATTTTAACCTTCCATATCCCAGTTTTCATACCAATAAAATGAGGATGACATTTTACTACCTTTAAGGAGTCGTGAGTGTTAACATAGTACAATCTTAGTAGTCCTGTAAGGAAGACATTGAGAAGTGACACTGTTTTTATGCTGCTAAATTGCTCAAAAATGGTCACTTTCTTATTGTTCAAATCTGACTTTAATTCACTTCCTCCAGTGACCCTTTCAGTGTTAATCCACCACACTGAAGTGTTGCAGTTTTAATTAAAAAGGAAATCTTTATCTCACTAAGCTTAGTCTGCCATCTGATCATGCAGTATGGTTTACAGACAGTATTATCTGTCTAATTTACATCATAAAACTGTGACTTAAGCAAGGCAGAATACATTGGCAATCCTCAGTAAATAATGCTGTTCTAACCAAAACTGGATATGTTTTAAGCAAAATTTGACTGTAAGAATGGAGATGCGAGTACATGGCACATGGTGCTGCACACAAGGAGGGTTACAGGGACACAGAGAACTCAGTGGGATGCTTCATTAAAATAAAATCTCTAAACTCAGTTTGGAGCAGCTCCTGAAAATACATGCACCAGCTCAACCACGAGACAGGAATTTGAGGCAGGATTTACCAGATTAAATTATTTGGTTTATGATATAATGAGCGCTAGTGGTTCCTACTGATCTTTAAAATCTATGATCCTAAATACTGGCAGTGGTTATGTCCCACATCACTTGGAACTTCATAAATCATATAGCATGGTGAGCTGCAAAGTTATGAACTGTCCTGAGGGCCTGTATGTGGCAAATATTCACATTTGACTGGCTAATATCCCCAAATCTCACCCCAGCAGGTGATGAGATTAGCAGAAGTCAAGGACTTTAGCAAAATTCTCCTGTTAGTTGTTCTTATATTTGGGTCAAGGTAAAGCAGCTGTCCCAGGACAGGACAGACTTGAAGAAGAGCAGGAAAACCAGCCTCACTGCTCAGCTCTCAACAGCACTGGCACTTCAAGGTAGCAAACATGATTCAGGAGTCACTGAGCAAAAACAGAGCCCTACAACACTATTTTTCATATTACTGTCACGATTTTTAAAACATTGTGGGAGGAAAGCAGTGGGGGAAAGAAGAGGAGGGAGAAACCGGATCTTGTATTTCTTATTAGCAGAAGAAGGAGAGAGGTACAAGATCTGTATCACACTGTAAGCTCTTTACCTCAGAGGAAAGTGAACCCCATCGGGCAAGAATTAAATGTTAATGTATCAAATCATGTCCAAAAGCATATAAAACTCAAAGGACAGCTTATGATACCCTCTGAAAACAAGATCTAATTTAATTCATTTGCATATCTTGACACCCAATCCTGCAAATTGGCATTGGTGGGTTAATGCCCTGCTACCATTAGACTCCCTTTAACTTATTGGAAAACTGCTTTCAACAAACTGCAGGCACTGAATTGAAGCGTCTGGTCAGGGAAAACCAGATCAAACCACATCATCTTAACTGTGATCCATTTTGGGATGCAGAAGGGTGGCAGCAATCCTTGGTAGAAAGAAACAATAAACTGATTTTGCTGAGAACCTCATCAATCACTGGTCACAGTGACCCATGGATGATTAATCTCATTAAAAACTTCAGCCTCATGGCAAAAGTAATAGCAGAAACACTAAAAGTGTGCTAGATATGCTTTCACAAATTTGAATGGGTCTGGCTCATGTCCCTGAGAAGAACTTCATTTCCAAATTGGGCAAACTTTTCACTGACTCTAGTTGAACTTTGGCTATTTACTCTGTGTCAGATGCCATCTTTAAGACCTGTGGAAACTGTACAGAAGGTACCTGGCCTGCTATTGAGCCAAGTCCATATACTCAATTCAGGGAAGGAAGAGCTGAATCAGTGGGCATGAAACATTACCTCTTAATGCAGTGAGCTTTCTGACAACTAGCGTCTCTGCTGCCTCAGCTCTTTAAATGAGGGGATTGGTAAAGAGTCTGGGCAACATATCTGATTTTCTGAGTGTCTGTGAATCCAAGGGGTTTTCACTGTTTTGGAGGATTATATACGACTAACACTATAGTCAATTTTTCATGTTGGTCCTTTTTGCTGTCCTCTACCTACCTGTAGAGCTGCAAGAGCATGCATACAGTTGCCAAAACTGCTCCTGTGCACAGTACAGCTTGGAAAATTGTACATTTTCTTCTCATACCTTGTGAACACAATCCATGACACTGAGTGCATCCATGTTGTCCATCTGTAGTTAGATTTGGTACTTGGTCCTGGTCTTTCAGTCATCTACATGAAACTGTATCAACCCAATATCTGGGTTTAGCAAGCTAAATAGCTACCTCTCTTAAGACACTTGGATGCATTTGAGAGGGTGGGGCTCAAGGATCTGCACACCATGGACACTACCTACACAGACCTGGGCACATTCACTCCCTCCTCCCAAGAATGTTCTCCAGTTCCCATGGTCTTATGCACACAAATCTCACTCAGCTGTGCTCACCAGCCTACTAGCTGGCATGAAAACCTGGGGAATTCTACATCAATCCTCTCATTATTTGACCACTTGGGATTTTTACTGAACCTTGTGAATAAAATATCCAAACGTTTTTCAGGTGCAAAAAGTAGTTCAGGACTTCCATATTCAGCACTTTCAGGATCTCCACATACCACATAACTGAGGCCAGTTCATGCTATGGGTTTGGCCTGCAGTAGTAAGTAATTTGACTTCAGATTCATCAAAACAAAGGCTGTGCATTCAAAGAGCTGTGATACCAATCAGTATGCTGGAGCAGCTTGACACGGAGGCTCTGTGAAAAGCTACACCAGCTTGGAACTGCCGTAATAGCATGCTCCATGCTGCACTTTCACCTGGGACTTGAGCATCACACTGGGTCTGAGAGGTCTAGGACCTTGACAAGCCTTGAGACAGGAGAGACTCTCTGGGGCCATTCATTCAGCCCTTCCATCTTCATTGCCATGCTCAGGACAAGTGAAGGAGGAGTTCCAAGTATGAGCTCCAAGCACGAGCCCATACCTCTGGCACTGCCCCTTGCTCTGATAGGTGTCTTGCCTGAGTTATATTTACTGGAGAGATGAGAGTAAAAAGATATGTTTAGGTACAACTGTGCTTAGGAAAATACACTGTGTGATTGAGGCATTCTCCAGCAGAGAAGGGCAGCTCAGGGACCAGGACAAAAGAGACTCACCTCACCCCATGCCTTGGATACCACTACCGTGTATGCAGACAAACACACACACATACAAGCAGCCTTTTCCAACAGCAGCCTCCTATCCTTGTTTGCCAACAGTGACATCCAGGCCCTATGAGCACTTCATGTAACAACTTGCTATGTCACAGCTTGGTTGGCAGTTAAGAGCCAGGAATATAACTGGGGCAACAAACACCATCTGGCTGAGATCAGCTCTAACAGGCATCTGTGTGTATCCATCCATAGCCCCAGTTTGAGCTGGCCTTGCCAGCACCCCAATGCATGAAGTTTGCTGTGGTGGGACTGACATCGTGTGCTGAGGAAGCAGTGGCAGCACACTCAGCCATAGCAGAAGCAAGAAGTGTGTTTTTGTAACAGCCTCTGAAATCGTTTATTGCGCTTGGTCACCTTATGAGGAGGATGTTGGTTTGGTCCTCTGCCATGCTTGGGGCAAGTGCATTCTGACACCAATGCTGGGGAGGCAAGGTGACACTCACTCCTAATTGCAGACAGCAGTGGAGTCTGGTAGGATGCCAGATTTGTTCCCAGAGCACCGCAGTGTGGTCACAGTTCATGTGCTCCTGAGGGACACAGGCCATATCCTACAGGCAACCAGGGAACCAGTGCTTGCTCCAGGTGTGAACTGCAAAGACAGCCTGTAAACAGGCTTTTTTGTCTCCTCCATAACAGGGTCCCAGTACACAATGTTGTGTTTGAGCACAGTACACAAACCCAAGGCTCAATCATGTGTGCAGGGAAGCATACCAGATCATTGCTTCCTAGACTGTTGAATTAAATGTCCAATGCCTAATGTTAATATTAACCTATATACTGAATGTTTTGGAATGTACCTGTTTGTACTGAGCTCTCCCAACTGAAACACTTCAACTGCAGTTCTCAGCACAGAATTCATTATTCTGAAACTTGCTTTCTCAATTAGCTGGAAAGAGCCTGATTGTTTTCACCCTTTGGATCACATTTTAACTCCTGTAATAGCTTTACCTGAGATAGACTGATGAGCATTCAACAATGCTATGATTACAGGCTGATTACATTTTCTTCATGAATGACACTTTTCATGTAATTGTGCGTGAATTTAGGGAGAGTCTTTTTAAACTTCATTAGTAATTCAGCTGGTTGTCTCTTCTGATTGGTACAACTTGCATCTGTCACAGGAGGGTATTTCATTGAGCCATGCACTTTATTAAATGTAAATGTGAACTTAGACCAAACTAAAAGTTCTAAGTCTGCTTACACCTCAGCATGAACCCACGGTCTCCATCACATAGTTTTGAGTGCTCCAGCTGGACACAACTATGCCCTGGCAACCCTATACATCAGCAGACATACCTGCCTCATGCCTTCCTGATTAAAGAGCAGATAATGTGATCCCAAGCTATTGCCAGCAACCTGGACAGAAACTGCATAGCTCACAGGTACAACATGACTGAGCCTGTAGTCAGACTGGTGCTTTCACCTCAGTGTTGTTGGTTTTGTCTGCAGCTTGCAGAACATCGGCTCTGCCTTCACAGGCAATACACCATGGAGTTAAAGAGGTTTGGGAAAACATGCTTTATGAGAAAAGATGGAAAATGTTTAGGTTGTTTTGTTTAGAGAAGAGTTGACCGAGGAAGAAAGGATAACTTTTCAAATATATAAAAGGCACTACAGAGAGGAAGTTATATATGCTACGGACAAGACAAGAAGCAAGGTTCTTGGATTGCAGTAAGGCATATCAGGGCAAAAACTTCTTATCAGTAGGGAGGTGAAAGGCGGAAACCAATTATCAGGAGGGCATGGCACTTCCACCATTTCACCCAATGCCTGTTGGGCATGTCATCAGCAGGGGCAGGGCACCGAGGCAGCATAAGCAGGCAAAGACAGGCTGGATCAGAAGGGAGAAGAGCCTCAGCACCTCCTGAGCAGATCTCAGGTCACCATGAGCAACAGTAGAAAAGCTCACTCCTGCTAGACCCTCCCTTAATGGAGCTGCATAAATATCTGCCACAGGTGTAACTAATTCAAACTTATTTTCAAAGCACCATCATTAAACTGCAGAGCTGAGACCAGAGTGCAGGTAATCTAATTCTTAGTTATCTGTGCTGCCAACTATACCACAAATACCGCCATTCTCCTGACACATGAAATTAAACCAGGCTGATGATGACTTTTCACTTCAGTATGGTTTAACACAGAGGTGTTAGCAGCAGCAGCCCCGAGCCCTAGGGGACCAGGGAAAACCTCAATCAGAAGGTGGGGGAAGTTATTTGGTGGGCTAGAAAGCTATTGTAAGTGTCCTCCCATGAATGCGACCGTGAGCAATAAATGATCTTTGTGCCCCAAGGTTTGTAACGGGTCATATTTTCACGATGTCCAGCATGCTGCTGTGTTTTCTGCAATAAAGCTCACCTAATCAAAACAAGTCAGAGCTTATCTAAGCCCCTAGCCGGAGATATCTCTGTGGTGGCTACAGAGCCGGGTTTCCTAGCAACCTAAAAGGCATTAGACAGGGCTTTGTCGACATTTATCTGTTACACACAAAACCCCCCGTTTGAATAATGTTATGGGTGTGACATCAACTGACAAAAGCCAGGAAATTCAGAGCTGGGTCTGATTTTCTATCCTTACCGCTCATCAGGCTGAAAAACAAAAGACACAGTCATGTGAATGATGAGCAGAGCAAACCAACCTTTATATTTCCTGGCTTTTCTCCCGAACGAGATGCCATTTAAATGAGGTGTTTGGTATTAATTTCCTCTGTTTAAGACAGGTTCAATACTCACATTAGGTAGCATGTTGCAGAGTTCTCAGTTTCTTCATGGCCTACCTTCTTCCTTGGAGGGGCCGACCTGAGTGAGGAAAGAGATATCTCAGCCCTCTGTAATTTTTGTTTTCTCCGTGATGGAACCAGCTTTCAAATCCATGCCTTCATAGGTGAAGGCTGTGAGCCTGCTCTAAGCAGGGCCACCAGTGTCCTTCGGTAGTAAAGATCATTATTGGCTCGGGGTGGAGCCACTGAGGATATGCAAGTTAAAAACACTACATCTTACTACTAGTGCCCAACTTCAAAAATGGGAAGAACATTTTTATAGGTTTCAAGGGATTCTTGATATGGATTCCCTGAATGGGTCTTGTTATCAAGCATTATGAAAACAAAAGGTCAAGAGAAAAAAGAATTAATGTAGGTGGGTTTTTTACCGAGACCAAAAATACACTGAGGACTGATGAATGGTCTGAAAAGTGATACTTTAGCAATGTCTTTTATTTCTCCACTTGTAGCAATAGCAGTGTTTAAAACCTCACAGCTTGCAGTTCGTGGAGGAGAATGATGGAAGAAGAGATGGAAGAACTGCCATTGCTGCTGATTGTCACTTCAAATCCTTGGGGAAAGTCTTCTGGAAGTGAATGGGAACTGATCACCTTTCTACAGACTTCTTGAGTCATGTCAGAGAATTTAATAGAAAATAATTCTTTTGCTTCAGATTGGTATAATGTGACTTAAAAGTGCTAGAAAAAAGTCTTAATTTTCACAATCTAAATTATCAATCAGATGGAGTAAATTAATCTGACTTCTGTTGCAATTCTGTGTACCAGCTCAGTCTCTAACTACACAGCTTTTCATATGTTTATTTGCACTACACAGCTTTTCCTATGTGTATTTGCACTTGCACCACTTTAGTAGTTCCACCTCTGGGGCTTTCACACAAAGATAAGAGCCTTTTTACATTTGTTTGAGGCCTGACGTGAAAGGTTTATCTCCATGTAAATTTTTCCAGCCTGGTTGTGAAACCTCTGAAATGGATGGTAAAGAAAGTTCTGATGAAACTTAGCTGTAGTTGAGTACTCCAATGCTGTAAGGGAAAATCCCCTGAATTGCTGTCAGTGGGTGAGTAGCTAGGCTTTCATCACCTTCATTCTTCACTGTAATCTTCATTAACATAAGAGTTGGTATTTTGCTCCTCACTGATGGATGCCATACTGTTTGAACTCCAAGGGACTGGTGGAATAAAGGCATGTATACAGGCCTCTCTGCTGACCACAGCTAGCATTTCTTTAGCAAGCATAGCATGAATATAACCGCTACATATACCATAATGGAGAGGCATTACTATGCGCGTTATCACGTTCAAGCTTTGAAAGAAACAGAAGCAGAAGGAGGTTCTTGCACTTTCTGCCGGCATCATCTTTACTGTCCATCCATTTGTTCCCCATTTAGCCTCCCCACTGGCAAAGCCTCTATTATGTGCTCAAAGATGAGACAATGGGAGCCCACTACCGTGGCGAATGGGCGCATTGTTCCATGGGCTCCCTATAGAAATCCCTGCGTTCGCATGACCCGTTTTCCAAAGTTTGTGCGGTTTTTTTTTGAAGAGGGAGGGTAAGAGGAAAAGGGACAATGTTTCACAGCTCTGCACAGATTAATGGTACGTTCATGCCCATACACTGAGATGGATAAAATAGCCATATTTTTTTCCCCAAAGTGCTTATTTGTAATGCATGCATGAACTCACTTAACAAGCTTAAAATATTTAGTGAACATCGAAATGAATGGAGAGTGTGGGAGGGGGGACAAAACTAGCAGAGATAATTGAATACACTTAGCAGTCATAGCAGCTTTACATAGCTGTATCGTATTCTCTATGGATAACACAGCTGGGACAATATGATTAGAGTTTTAAAATATCTAGGGATTTCTGTCTTAAGATAGTTATCAAAAATTGCAAACTTAAACATTAAATATTTTTGGCTAAGTTAAAATATATACCTCTTTATTTAATGTGTGATAAAATATTGTAAAATAGAGAATATTTTCCCTTTGCCATTTTTGCAGGACCCATATAAGAAGGAAGGCTCTCTGAGAGGGTCTGTTTTGGAACAGGAGTCTGCCTTGGGAAAGCCAAAGGCTGCCAAAGACATGTGGATTAAAACACAGAAGGCAAAAGTCCCTCAGACTTGACAGTGCTTGAAATGTCAAATAAGATCAAGGAGACAGGTTGCTATAACACAGGTTCATATCACCTGTAAAACTGCTGAAGTCCTCCAGTGCTGGAGAAAATCTTGCCAGATTAAATCACAAATTTCCAGCTTCATTCCAATTGAGCCTAAATTTGTACCTTTGCCCTTGTTCTGACTAGGACTAGGACCTCAAACCCACAGACTGCAGCAACACATCCATCTCGGCTCGCACCTTATTAACTGCTTGATTAGAACAGCACTGGGGAAACTCTGCACTTTGCTTTCCCTTTCTCTCTGGTGCCTGATGCCACTCGTTGCAGGACCATGTTCAACACAAAGCGCTTGGAGAGGCTGAGCCTTCCTGGTCACACACGGTTAGTGAGAGGTGAAGGTCTCCTCTGCTGGGCTTTCCCTCTCTTCTCTGAGATAACTGACCTTGATGCCACCACGAAGCTCTTCTCCAGGTCACACCACTTGCTCTGCATCCAGTACCTTAGCTGGAGCTGGCGACTAATGCATGGCTGCTTAATTTGGAAGAGCAATATGAAGGTCACTGAGGAAGGTAATGCGGTTCTGTTGGTTGAACATGTGGATAAGGGCACCACAAAAACCTAATCTACTTAGCTGGGGATGTGATCAACCACGTTTATATATGCAGTTGGCAAGCGGTACTTCTGAGTGTTATTCTATCAGATAATCCAGACAGCAGAGCAATTATATATCTCTCTGCTTCCCTAATATGGCTTTAATCTAGGGATTAGGTAATTTTCATATGTGTAGGGTTTTCTAAAACAGTATTAAAGGTAACTCTTATTTTCTTCCTTCTTGTTTCTTGATTTTCATTTATGAAATACCTATTTCTGTAACCAAGCAAAGGTTACAGGTTACAGTCTAAGGGGAAGACTCCTGATATTCCAAAGGGCAAAACCTCAGTGGGACAAGCCCTCCTTTTCCATTCAGAGTAAGATGTCCAGAAACCTCAGAAAACTCTCTGGGATTTGCAGACAGCTTTGCTGCGTGTGTGCAGGTGGCTGAAGTGTCCGTCATATGAGACTCATCACACACATGGAGCCCAGGTGGTCTGTGGATGGGCAGTAAACTTTCTGTATATCTCTCTCCAGCCCAACCATCACAGCATATACCAGGGAATTAGGGTCTCACAAAACAGTCCTGCCCAACACTTAACACAATTCTCTCTGACAGGGACCCCCAGCTCAGCATCCTGTGCCAGGCAGGGTTGTGAGTGGGAAGGAAGGAAGTGGTTGTGGTGTTAAGGTGTGATGGATGTGATCCAGAGGAAGCTTCTGCAGATGGAGGCCCTATCTTCTAGCTCCTGAGATCAGGGTCCTGCGTCAAAGCTTCAGCTAGGTTTGTGTGATTCAGCTGCTCAGCAGAGGGATGCCTTTCTGACCAGGGAACATCACATCTGCCCATATATTTGTTATTAAGTGTAAAGTGATTCAGCGTTGAATTCTCAAAGGTGCTCTGACAATTCTACATTCTTCCATAAAACAAAGGGCCCAGGGAGAGCTGCACTACTGTGGGCTTGGGAGAGGGTGATGATGGACCAGACACCAAGGACCAGATAGCCCGTCAGAATTTAAAACACAAAATCATCTAAAAAACATTTGGACTAATTTTCTTTGTTCTTTTCTTTGGAGAAAAGATTATTTTGTTCCTCTCTCTATTTCATTGTATTACTCTTCTAAAGTCTGTTTCATTTGTTTACCTCTTGCATTTTACAAAATATCATCTGAAGGGATGTGAAGGCTCTATGTCAACAACACGCATAAGCATACAGCTGACTACGAGTGACGTGGTTAGATTGTTCTTCTGCTTAATGACAGAAGCATCTGATGTGAGGAAACTGCTAGCTAAGGCACTGCCACCACCTGGTTTCTCAGCATTCCTCCTCTTACCTCCCTGGCACTGGAATGATCATACCACTACCCGAGGAAGTGTCTTTAATTATATAGGGAATTCTCTGGGGAAGGCAAAAGTGCTAAGAGCATGTTAGGGCAGGCACATGGAACCCCAGGACTGGCAGAGACTTCTAGGCTCCACTTTCATACCTCTCCTTGCCTGTGCTGCATAGTTCTGACAGTTCACTTGTCCCAGTGCTTATGCCTCATAACTGTGGAATCAGGGATATTTGCTGAGTTAATTTTCAGCTAGATGAGTTTTCTAAGACTGGCTGACCATGAGATCAGCAATAGAGTGAGCACAGTGTAGTGTGGAGGAAAAAGTGTGACCACATGGTCAAGAGCAGAGATGCAGGATGTGCCTGTGCCACCAATTGGAGGGAGGTGAGGAAATGGCTGTTTGAAAGCAGGTCACACACAGAGGCAGCTTAAGCTAAGGATAAAACCAGAACTGAGAGATTAACATCAAGGGACAACTACTTAAGCTGTAATTAAGACTATAGCTTGAAGTTCCACAAGAAGATGTGGACATACAGCTATGAATAATATTAGGCTGGAAATTAAAGTAGTTCTAGCCGTGAGAGAAGTAGGATTCCAAAAAAGCTTTCCAGTGAGAGTAGAAGTACTCAAACAAGAGACTGAGTTTAAGGAGATTTACATGGTACAGTTGCTGCAGTAGAGAGGAACCTGGGCCAAAGACCCAGAAGGTATATTTCCACCCTCTCTCCCCTGCTTGTTTTCATTTTAACTCTCTCTGTTACTCTCCTTTTTTTCTTCTCTTTTTTCCTGTTCCTTTTCTACTCTGATGACAAGCCGGAAAATCCTCTCTGTGCATTTTCTCTGTTGCTGTTACATCCATTTGGCAGAACAAGGCAAAGGCAAATCCTGTTCTGGTACATCTCAGTAGGCTTATTGAAGTCTTCAGGCAGAGCCAGCATGGGGCTGACCCTCAGGGCACAGAAGCAGGGGTTGTGGAAGGCCATGGAACCCTGGTGACAAAAGAGTCCTTTCGCTCCTGGTGCATGGCTGGTTCCCCTTGCTCTGTGCCATGGACATGCTCGTGCCTTGGCAGGGCATTCAGTTGAAAAGCACTTGATTTCTGCTGGGGAAAGTTGATGGCATAGTATCTACCCAAGAAGGCTGTTGAGGGTTTAGATTCATTTAGAGCATGACTGCCATGTTTCTGTGGAGCAGAAAAGTCAAAAATCCACGTACAGCTGTAATGACCATCACTATAAACATAATGTTCTGTTTAATTGGAAATGGAGAGGCTGACTAGGTAGCACTTTTTGGGGCGAAGCAGGCAATGCCCTCAGAACACAGTTTCAAAGGCGACAGGGAAGCTGCATCTTGCTCTGCCATTAGCAAAAGTGATTACCCATCACTTTTGGAATCCAGTCGTCCCATGCTTGGCCAGGCTGGTCTGAGGCTGAACAACACGGTGTCAGGCTTCCTCTGCTGCACCCTGGCACTGTCAGAGCACGTGACTCATTCCTGCACCTCTAGGCTCTGAAACTAAACTTGAATAGAGAAACTTGTTTTAACACATAATTAATACAAAGAGGGGCTCTTTGGCAGGGGGTCTAATGTTTCCTGGCACTGGCTACTTCGTTTGCACTGGTACCCACTTACAGTGACTGTATTTTGCAGCTTGCAAAAGAATTGCTTGATTTTCACTATATGCCTTTCTATAAAAAGTGAGCATGTCTTGCAAGAAGGTTGGTCAGTTAATACAAAAGTAATTTAGATGCTAGATAGACCAAGCCACTTTTTCCTTCTGTCACACTATTGCAGCAGGTGTTTTGGTCATGAGTATCCGCCTGAAAAGTTGCTACAACTCTATTAGTTGGCATTAGCGCCTTCACTTCTCAGAAAGAAAACTGTTGCTTTTGACTGTTCAGGCTGTAATTCCACAAGTACCTCAGCCATATATCAACTAGGTTGCTGTGGTCATGCTCTTCCTCCCATCTAGGCCATGAAACCTTGCCTCTTCCCTCAAACAGCTCCGGCATTAACCAGCTCCAGTGCCCTGGCATTTCAACATGCCTAACTGGCAGAAAGCCTCTCCTTCTTTCTTAGCAGGCCAAAGGGGCATGTCCAAAGTCACAGGAGCTGGCCAGAGAGCAGCCAAGCCTGATGATCCTGCAGTTAGATGGGTTCAGACTGAGAAAGAACAACAACATCCAGGTCTCACTCACAGTTTGTGGGGAACAGATTTAAGGCATCCAGTGGCTTAATTCATCTTGCTGGAGTTTTCCTTAATTGCCACAGCAATGAATTTACCTTCTTTCTGTGAAACCTCATCGTTAGAGATGATATGCAACTACATACATACCCATCTAAGTACGGTATTAACAACTGAGTGAAGGGGAATATTAGAACTACTGCAGTTTCCTTCTCTCGATCAGTGTTCTGTGGGATTTCCCTTGTTGAAAGAATAAGTTAATACCAATTAAGATGAAAGCAGAATACGAAGCGGAAACTTCCAAAGTGTCTGTCACTTGTGTTTATGTAAATTAAAATATCTCATATACAGGAAACCCTGGGCCTTCCTTTTTTGTCTCTTGATTTTAGGTTCCACTATCAGTTCTGTGGCACAAGATGTGTGCTGTCATCCTGCCCACTCTTGTGCAGCCCATGCTCCATCAGTCCCAGACAACCTAACAATAGGTTAGCATCCTGCACTGGTAGCTGTTTCACCAGCAGGTGCCAAGGGAAATGGTTGCCAGCTAGAAGTACCTCTAACAAAGGCAGGAGGAAGTGACCAGGTGTCCTTTGAGCACCATGGTCCCTCTGAGTGGCTAGTCAATATTCAGAGCCTTTACTTTTTTTGTTGGTTTTTTTTTCCTCTGGAAGTGTCTGCTGGGTTTTAATCTTAAACAAAAGCATTTTATTTACAGCCAATGACCATAGGACCTTATTTGTCTAATTGTGATAGAAATAAAAAACAACCAGGCCATTTTCATGACCCAACTCTACCTGTATTCTCTGCGCACAGACCTTCCTGATGACTCATTCTTGAGGAAGTTCTTGCAACATAACCCATTGCTATTTGGGCAGGTTTTGCTTTTTTTTAACTCACACACATACATTGAACTTGCATTGGTTTTGGCCAGAGAATCCTTTGCTCAACCCATCATTTGGCCCAGAGGTTGGCCCATTGATTTCTGTTACTTTTATCTTGTATAATAGATTCACAGAATGGATTGGGTTGGAAGGGACCTTAAAGTTCATCTACTTACAACATCCCTGCCATGGGAAGGGATACCTTCCATTAGACTAGGTTGCTCAAAGTCCTGTCCAACCTGGCCCTGAACAATTCCAGGAATGGGGCATCCACAACTTCTCTGGGTAACCTGTTCCAGTACGTCTGCACCCTCACAGTAAAGAATTTCCACCTAACACCTAATTTAAATCTCTCCTTTTTTATTTTAAAACCATTACCCCTTGTCTTATCATGACATGCATTTGTAAAAAGTCTCTCTCCATCTTTCTCGTAGGCCCCCTTTAGATACAGTTTATCAGGTGTTTCACTCTATGAAGGGTCTTAACTGAGCCTTAAGGGAATTTTCCTTGTGCTTTAATCAGAACTATGATTTTGGGTAAGACAGATTAATAACTTCTGGTATTATTAGTTCTCTTGTAGCAATGGGTAAAGTATCAGATCTTAGAGAAACACTTATCAGCAGCAACTTCTCAGAAAAATTTGAGCCTATAAATAATGAAGTTCTTCCCTTTCTGGAACATCCTTGATTATCATAATTCAGAGGGACTGTTACAGCTTGTAGAATGTATCCATGCACATAACAAAGTTTTGCATGGTGCCAAAGTATCCTCTACACTTGGAGGGATCATGCAATTAAAAAAATTAAAAAAAAAAAAGAAACAAAGAAATTGTTCAGCATGGTGGAAATCATCTGCTTAAAATGAATCATGATTGAACAAACTGCCTCAGGAGTGGAAGGAGCTCAAAAAGTCAGCAGAGCCCATGTTCTGGGTGCTAAGTGATACTGCCTACGGATCTGTGCAGAAATGTGGGCATTTATATTACTTATATGTAGGACGGCATGTCAGCTAAAGGGAAAAAATAGCTGGTACTCTATTAGGTTAGGCCTGATGAATACCTGCCCAGAAGCTAACCTAATATCTGTGTGCCAGATACCCTGACATGATGCCCAGATCACAGAACAATTTGATTTTTTGGTGAAGGACTGTATCTACTGAGGCAGATTAAATAATATGAGACAGAAGAATGTGGGGAAGAATTTAGCAAATGTTTGTGGTAGCTCGGAGAACCAAGTGAAAATACGGATATATTTGTTTGCAGACCTCATTGCTGCTCCATCCTGCCTTCACGTTCACAGATTTCTGCCTCAACAGGCTTCCCCTCACTTAGTTGGCCATCACATGGCATCATGTAGTGCCTTTTCAGCCACCAGACTCTGGACTTCTTGCTTTAGGTTACTGTTTCAGTTTGAATAATGTGGGATGAGAATGAGCCGTGGATCTATAGATGTGCTCTCCTGCCTATTCCTTACTGGATTGTAGTTTCACAAGTACAGCTTCATTAGAAAGGTCTGCAGCGGAGATTGCCTTCCCACTCTTTCCTGTTTGCATGCATGCAGGGCAGAATAGTCTTTTTCGTCTCTGCATTCCCAGTATAAGATGTTTATAGATGCACAGAGGCCACTTTGGGCTAATTTTATAGTCTCTCTGTAGGAGGGAAGGTAGAGTTAAAGCAGTTCACTGGGGCCTAAGAACACTGGGATCAATTCCTCACTTAATATACAGATAAATTGGGTAATTCAGTTCATTTCCTTCTTTATCTTAAGTGTCTTTTTAAAATAGGGATAATGACATTTAGATACATAGGATCACAGCAGGCCAGAGCTGACTGCTGCATGAGTGGGCATTGCCCTCACAGCTTTAAGCCGACTACCACCCGTAGCAAGGCAGTAAATTTCAGCCCAGGCTTTTACACAGGTGCTGTTAAAGATGTCCACCAGACTGTTACAATTTGTGCTGGAGCTTGTGCCCGCTGGCTGTGCTGGCTGCTGGCAGGCTGTGTGCAGGTGGCTCTCTGTGCCACAGGCAGTGATGCAGCTATGGCCCAGGCTTGCTCACAGCGCCCTGTGGTGCTGTGTGTGACCTGGAGAACAACGTAGCCCAAACCCTCTTGGTGCTCCTTGTTAGAGAAGCAAGAACCAACTGCTAAAACTGCCCATATTTTATCCCTTTCTCAAAAGAGAGAGGAATATTATGAAGAGGTAAGAGTTGCTGCAGTGACTTGGTGACTGTGACTCAGCTAGCCTGATATTTTGTCTGGCAGAGACACCTACCAGGCATCTAGCAGGACAAGGCAAGAAGCAGCACGAGAGGCCAACAGCAGTAATTTACCACCAAGAAAACCCATTCCTAATGGTCCATGGTGAGATACTACGAGGAACATGATTTATATTTGAATTTGTGCTTATGATGTACCTTTAACCCATTCAAGTGCCTAGACTCCCTTTGAATCTGCATTTTGATTCTATTCTTCACATGGATAACAGCCTGTGACAATGAGTTTCCCTTCTAATTTTTTATTGTGGGGAAAAATAGTCTTTGAATTACCAAATGTTCCATTTAGTGAATATCCTCTGGATTTCTGATAACAATATTCTATCTTTTTTGTTTCAGTTCTGCAGGACTTCATAAAGATATTATATGCTATATGAACTTTACAGTATTATGTTTTCTTTTGGAACCTTAGAGTTGAAATGAAATATGATAAGTTTTTTTTTAAAAACAAATAATATTTTTCCTATCATGGTCATTGCTTGCTCAAACTCAAAGAAAAAAGAAACTTCTTTCACTTAACATCACAGAATCAGAACCATTTAGGTTGGGAAAGACCTCTAAGTCATCAAGTCCAACTGTTAATCCAGCACTGCCATGTTCACCACTAAACCATGTCCCTAAGTGTCATATCTACGCCTCTTTTATATACCTCCAGGGACAGACTCCATCATTTGCCTGGGCAGCCTGTTCCAATGCTTGACAACCCTTTTGATGAGGATTTTTTTTCCTAATATCCAATGAGAATCTCACCTGGTGCAACTTGAGGCCATTTTCTCTTGTCTCATCACTTGTTACCTGGGTGAAGAGCTGCAACCTCCTTTCTGGTAGTTGTAGAGAGCGATAAGGTCCCCCACAGGTCCTCCTTTTCTCCAGACTAAAGACCCCCAGCTCCCTCAGCTGCTCCTCATAAGACTTGCACTCCAGACCCTTCAGCAGCTCCATAGTCCTCTGGACACGCTCCAGCACGTCAACGTCTTTCTTGTGGTGGAGGGGCCCAGAACTGGACACAGTGCTAGAGGTACAGCCTCATCACTGCCAAGTACAGGGGGATGATCACTGCCCTGGTCCTGCTGGCCACACTATTTCTGACACAGATCAGGATGCATTGACCTTCTTGGCCACCTGGGCACACTGCTGGCTCATGTCCAGCAATGTTGTCGATGAGCAACTCCATGTCCTTTTTCAGGCAGCTTTGCAGCTGCCCTGCCCCAAGCCTGTAGCGCTGCAGGGGGTTGTTGTGACCCAAATGCAGGACGCGGCACTTGGCCTTTTTGAACCTCATAATGTTGGTCTTGGCCCATCAATCCAACCTGTCCACAACCCACTGCAGAGCCTTCCTACCCTCCAGCAGATCAACACTCCCACTCAAATTGGCATTGTCTGTAAATTTGCTGAGGGTCAACTTGCTTGCCTCATCCAGATAGTTGATAAAGACATTAAACAGGACTCTCCCCAATACTGAGCCCTGGGGAACACCGCTTGTAACCTGCCACCAACTCGATGTAAATGCATTCACCACCACACTCTGGGCCCAGCAATACAGCCAATTTTCTACCCAGAGACGAGTGCACCCATCCAAACCAGGAGCAGCCAGTTTCTCCAGGAGAATACTGTGGGAAATGGTGTCAAAGGCTTTACTAAAGTCCATGTAGAAAACATTGACAGCCTTTCCCTTACCCATGAAGTTGGTCACCTTGTCATAGAAGGAGATCAGGAAGATCTCCTTTCATAATGAAAGGCAGGAGCTGCCTTTAATAAAGCCATGTTGGTTGGGCCTGATCCCCCGGTTGTTCTGCACATGCCTTGTGATGGCACAGTAAATGATCTGCTCCATGACCTTCTCTGGCACCGAGGTCAGGCTGACAGGCATGTAGTTCCCCAGATCCTCCTTCCAACCCTTCCTGTAGATGGGTGTCTCATTTGCCAACCTCCAGTCAACTGGGATCTCCCTGTTAGCCAGGACTGCTGATAAATTATGGGAAGTAGCTCAGTGAGCACTTGTCAGCTTGCTCAGTACCTTTGGATGGATCTCATCTGGCACCATAGACTCGTGAGCATCTCAATGGTGTAGCAGGTCACTGACCACTTTCCCTTGGGGAAATGGGGTTTTCATTATGCTCCCTGTCCCCATTTTCCAGCTCAGGAGGCTGCACACATCTGGAGAACTATTCTGATCCTACTATTCAAGACTGAGGCAAAGAAGGCATTAAGTACCTTAGCCTTTTCCTCATTGTTTGTCCCTATGTTTTCCACACATCCAATAAAGGATGGAGATTCTCCTTAGCCCTCCTTTTGTTGCTGCAGTACTTATAGAAACATTTTTTGTTGTCTTTTATGGTAGTAGCCAGATTAAATTCTAGTTGGGCTTTGACCCTTCTATATTTCTCTCTGCATAACTTCACAATATCCTCGTAGTCCTCCTGAGTTGCCTGCCCTTTCTTCTGCAGGTCATAAACTCTCCTTTATTTCCTGAGTTTCAGCCAAAGTTCTCTTCAGCCAGGCCACCAGCTCATATTTTGGTAAAATCTAAATTTTTCCTCTCGTGTAGCTGCTTGGCTTCTTTTTCAGCTAACCTATGCCTGCTATAGGCATATACAAATGCATATGAAGAAATTTCTATTCCTTCTGATGAGCTTGGTGCTATGTTTTGGAAGTGAAGAGTTAAATGATGGAAATAGTTAGTTTTGATTGATTCACATAGTTCTATATTCCTAAATTTTGAAACTTTTCAGAGATTGAAGACATACTTGAACATAATATTTTATTACCTGTTATATTACCTGTTTGATCATCTATCGTGCCTTAACTGTTTACTGCTTTAGTGGTATATTTAGTCTCTAGTTCAAGTATATGCCCACATATTATAGCGTTGAATCAGTTCCTTAAGGAGAAAATACACTTTCAGAGTTGGAATTAAGTCAGTGTGACTAGAAGTACTTAAATATACACTCCATTTGGATTTCATCTGGGTTTGCTTCTTACACATATTCCTTTCCCTTACAGGTTTTTAGCCTGTTCACTCACATGGACTGGATATTTACAGTAGCTGCTTGGAAAACAGGGTGACTTAGATGGGCTTGAGCAGATCTAAGGCTGAGATTCAAGAACCTTGCAGTGCATTTGCCTACTAAAGACAAGGAGCTAGAGAGCAGGATTAATTTATTCAACAGTGACTATAAAAACATTTTATTCTCTGCCCATGGTCACCCATTCATTCAGAAACCACAGAAGCAGACATTTCTGATGTGAACACTGAGTTAGGTCCCCTAGGTGTCTTATGTCCCAACAGCAGGGCAAAAACGAGGAAAAACAAGAGTTTCAGGTACTGACTGCCACATACACTTCAGACTTAAATAAGCCTCTGCTTCAGAGGCTGACTTTGGATGTCCTTGAAGTCTGGTATTATGCATTCTGATAGGCAAGTAGAGAAATGAGCCAGATGCAGCAATTTAGTCATATAGGGAGGTTTGTAGTACACTTCTGCACAACAGGGTAGTGACAGTGTACTTAGTAAAGCCACATGCTTTTTTAAAAATAGTGCTATTGATTTTCTTAGTGTGTGTATCAAATGTTAGCACATTCATTAGAACAGCAGCCTTCCAAACACTGCTGTAGAACAACCAGCAGGCCTAGAGTCAATATCTATCTGAATACTGGCTCACTTTCAAAGGGCAACTTAAAATTAGGGCATTGACTTTTCATGTTATAGAGGAAAGATTTTAAAGGGAGCATTTATCAAAGAGAGTTAGGCAAGATTTAGTAAATACAGCTGGGTTGCAGGTCCTTCTTGAGCAGGCAAAGATGTGTGCATGAAACTGTGTACAACACTAGCAAAACAACATAACACAGGTTTATTATATATATATATATATAAAACCACCTGGGGTAATGGTCTGGTATAGTTACACGAGAGAAAAAAGAGGAAGACATTTATCTAAGGAAACTTTCAGTTCTAAACTCCTGTGTGAGTATATTGAAACATCCTTGAGTTGGAATGTAATGTATTACAGTGATTAAATAAATACTGTGTCTGTGTCCTTATAATGTAATTTTTTGTACAGTACTGTGAACAAAGCAGCATGTCAGGACAAATATATCCTTTGTTGGCAATAACTTAACAGGAACAAAATACAGTCCATTGTGTCTGTTGAAAAAGAGCTAATATAACATAGTAAAATCAACTTTTTTCTCTCTCTCCTTGTAAGGATGAGAGACGAGGGAGGAAGAGTAAAGGTCATTCCACTTCTCATAGATTTACTATGAATTTGTGATTTATCTGGTTTTAGTTTTTCCCTTTTGTGTCTGTTCATGCAATCCTTCAAACTCTCGTGATCTCTGAGAAAAGGCTCCGTGGAATGGGTTCAGTATCTGCCGTGCCCATCTATATTCTGAATTTAATTCTGTTTTCTTAAACCCACGAGGATGATTTATGTCTCTGGAGAACAAATGTTCACACTATCAGGTCCCTGCTTGTTTCCTCTGTTTAGGTTTATCTAATTTCTGTGGATTTAATTTGGTTGGTGTGTTGGTTGGCTGGTTGGGGTTTTTTGGAGGTTTCTTTTTACCCAGTTCACCATAGTGCTCCACTGTCAACTACCTACCTGTGATGCTGTGGGTGGGGAGAGGAGGAGGTGAAGATGTCTGGTTGCATTGCTTTAGCTGCCGGCAAAAATGGCCCTAGGAACAAAGCCAGAACCACCTCCTGAAGTACCCTATTTCTCTTTCTTATGTAGAGAGGGAGACAACCTCCTCAAAGGCCCTAACTTAAGCACCTTAATTAATTGGAAGAGAATAGGGACATGCACAGTTATATACGGATTTTAGCTGTGTTGACTGACTCTTCAGAAATGTCCATTACTGCTGTGATGCAGAAGGACACTTTGGTGAGGTGACTGATGCCAGTGGCTACCACTGGTGATACCACAGTGGTGGCTCCCAGCTGTCCCAGGGCCATCACATCTGGGCTGGGACTGCTGCCATAGATACTGGATTCAGTGAAATCTTCACAAAATCCCATGTTGATCTCTTCCTGCTTCCTAGCCACATGTTGAAGACATTGCATTTTCCTTTCGTTCTGTATTTTTTATGTTTTCCTTACTTTCTCTTCTGTGATGCAGACCATCAGTCTAAGAGAATGATTTCATTGGTTTTATTGTTTACAGGTCTTGTTAATTTTTAACCAGATTGCCACAGAGACTTGTTTGGTGAGGTTTGCGTTTTGCAACTTCCAAGTCTCGGCTGTCACACACTGAAAGGGCTTTTGTGGTGTTATTGTGTGGCAAGCAGTAAGAGTAAACAAATGTTTCAGAGATACTCTATGTTCTAATGGAAACAAAAGGTAGAAAACACCTGTCTCTGCATTATTCTCTCTATCCAGCTGTCCTTGTAATTGATACTAGATACCTCTTTCCAGTGTGTATCTCATTTTGAACCAGGTTAAAGTGTTCCTAACAATGAGACTCTCCTTGTTTTATTTTCTTTTATGTTGAGTGCATTATAACTGCAAATGAATTTTACTCTTTGCTCAAGATGCAAATATTTTTATTTCCTGCTCCAAAAAGAAAAAACATGGCTTTGGGCAGTAAGCCTGTGTAAAGCACAGTTTTAGCAGTTTTATTGTTCCCCAAAGATTATGACCTCTCTGAAGTCTCTCTGAACTCCTGAATTTCCTCCTAAACTGTAACCAAAGTTGGGCTCTAGAGTCTAAGGGGTCACTCAGGAATCCTTATTATTATGATATATTGCATTTATCTTGTCTCCTTTGATGGATGCTGAGCAATAATGTTAAACCTTTCTTCCTTTCCCAGCAGGATAGATTTTCATCTGGTATTAAGTGACTTCAAAATAAACCCAAGATAAAGTCAGCAACAGAATGAGCGAATGGAGCATTGAGGAGCAAATATGGGGCCACAGTGAGGGGCTGAGTTTTCCTTGTCATTATACCACCAAAAAGAACCCTTTTAACCAGTGAAATCAATTCTTGACTTCTTTTCCATTTAAACCACCAGTCAGAAGGTGTCTTTAAATTAATCTCTTAGCAGTAATTCACATGTGACTTATGGTGATTCAGCAGATTCATGGTGAATTTAAAACACTGGTTTGAGAAACTTGACCCCTGCGGCAAAAAAGTTAATTTCCAAAACTGTGAAGTGCCCAAAATACGGACTCCTATGTCTGCCTGATTTTATTAAATAAGACTAACATTCTTTACCACGTTTTTAAAATACTCTGCATCAAGGCTGCCATGGATGCTCAAACTATTGAATTAGACTTACTCAGGTAACCCTCCTCTTCCCCAACCTTCTTCTCTTTCCTCTAGTTTTAAGCACCTTGGAGCTACCAGAGATTGAGTTGGGATCTGCCATGGGGATTTCACAGTGAGCTCTGAGAAACACCAAGTGTAGACACTGTTGGGAAATCAACCAAATTACCAAGCTCACACAATTTATAAAAAGTTAGCTTTTTATGTCCTTTCTGGAAAAAAAAATCCTTTCAAAGCAAGCAGATCCTTTTGGAGCATGAGAAAAAAAAAAGCAGCACTAGTTAATCCCATGAAGACTTCCCTTTGGCAATGCCTTCCTCTAAGTGAAATAGTCCCCTAAAAGCTGTCCAGAAGGATAACGTTCTCAGATGGCCACAGAGATAATATGAAAAATTGCTTTTTGGAAACATTTGCAATCAAAACCACTCAGAGGATCTCCTTGCTGCTTTGGTACCTGGACATTTCCTGTGTGGAAGGAAGGCAAAATCTGTTTTTGTCCATGCCGGCCCCAGACACCCTGGGCCTAGGCCCACAGCTAAACCTGGGCCCATTTTTAGGATGGGTGTAAAAAGTCCCCAGCTGGCCTGGCTGTGCTGAGGGCTGTAGCTCACTCTCTGCCTTCTGTACAGATGGACACATCAAGAAGGGTGAAATGAGCCACATGCACCCCCTGGGGATTTGAGATCACAGAGGTCATAGAATATTCTGAGTTGGAAGGGATTCACACAGCGGTCAAACCCACAGCCTTGGTGTTATTAGCACCCTGCTCTAACCATGGGGCATGGCACTAAAGTAAAAGGGACAATAGAAAACTGCTCAGAAATGAAGTTATGTATGTTATGAACCTATTTGTGAAATTACTCCCAGATTTTATTTTTCATTCAAAAATAGGTTCCTTCCTGGCTAGAAAATTATCTATTTGAAATTTAAATGACTTTGAGATTAAATTAAAAATTAGATTTCTGGATTTTAAAATTTCATTTTAATTAAGTGGTAAAGTCCTTTGGAATTTAAAGCAACTGAAACTCTCTGAAGACAAATGGCAGACACATTATTTGAAATTTGATGATAAACTTGTCCGTAATTTTATCCAATTATATTAAGAGGTCTTTCTATTACAAAGCATTAAAAAGCACTACTAAGGCCAGAGAGGTGTTAGTGAAATATTGTTTCTGTTGTGTGGAGCTCTGTACAGAATTGTGTGGGCTTAAATAAAATGTATCTTGATAGTTTACCTTAAAACTCTCTGTCCTTTTCCTCAGTTCAGTTGAATCCTATGAAATAGATACGCAGCTTGGAGAAGTTCTTCACACCCCCACAAATGCTAAAAATGGCCCTGATACAACATGTATTTATGTAACAAAATCATCTGCATTAATATCTTCCTTTCCTTTCTGCAAGAAGCACAGGAGGGACCCAGGCTGACACATTTTCATGCAGCCCCTTCCATTCTTCTCCTTGCATTTGGGGCAGCAGGGATGAGCTGTTTTTTCCCTTAAAAGAAAGGCCACCGAATATACAGGAATATGATATGGCTATTAATAGGGTCTGCTGCAAACCTGCAGCCCAAGCTTTTGGGCTCTCTCCCTTCAAATATTCAGTATCCTGTTATGGATCCAAATTGCGTGGTAACAACAGTTCTGGTCACTGTTGTTCTCCTGATCTTTCAAAATAAAGAGAGTATTAAAACTGAAATATTTTTTCTACTTTTCTGAAAAGACAAGATGCTATCTGATGGGATAAATTGTGATGTATTGAGCTGTTAACCTCTTACTTACATCTGGCAGAATGAAGAGAAAAATGGCCCTGCTTGGCAGCTGTTTGCTGTCCCATTTGTCACCATCATGTTCAGGTGGACATCTGCTCTCTAGATCACAGCTGAAACCCCTGGCACCTGGGCAGGTGTGCAGCTGAGAAGAGGGCTCAGGTGAACAAAACAAGAGGCTTTATGTTGGTCTCCTAGGACTGGCTGCCAGGCTGAGATGAAAGGAAAGAGGAGTGAATTGTTGCTACTGCTGCTGCTGCCAATAGGGTCAGAAAAAGTTTTGGTAACCCTGCCATGTTTAGCATCACTAAAATATCTGGGATAATCAACAGCCAACAAGCCTCGCCATTTTTCATACAGAGATTTCTGTGCTGGCTCTGCCATTCTCCCCTGACATCCAAAAGTGCTGCATCCCTTCCTTATGCCACGTCTCACCAGGATGGCTCCCAGCTGCAAGCTGGCTCTTTGGCCGAGTGTGTTACTCCCAAAAGGCTGTCCTGAAGAATGACCTCCTAAGTCTGCTAAACCAATGCTCACCTCCCCAGCCTGCTGCCTGTTGTTGAAATGAATCCCAACCAGCAGTGAGAATCAAACCAATATTCTCAGCAGCAGCTGTAAACTCGATAAGCTCCCTGTCCTCCTTTCTCTCCCCCCACCCCATCCCTCCCTTTGCTGTTGAATGAAGGCAGAGACACGCTGAGAGAAGCAGTGCAATGCTCTGTTTGCAGGATAATATGCAGACCACATGCATGTATTAAAGACTGTATGGAGTTATAATTGAGCCAGGAGCATTTAAATGCAAGCCAAGGGGAATTTGCTATTCTGTGTGGGCAGATTTCAATTGTAAGGTTGGCAGCCCTGGTATCCTGTTCTCTAATGCCATGGGATGAGAAAAAATAGGCTTTTCTTTCAGAGCAGTTGATTATTGAATCCGCACCAGCTGTTCACCCTAATCCAAGCTTTCTGTGCTCGTTCCTTGTAATAGAGGCATCCCTCATCCATCCATCCATCCGTCCATCTCTCTGTTCTCATTTTCATGGGTCTTTTGTAATCTTTCAGAAAGGTGGTTAGCAGATATCAGCCATCTAAAGTGACATAAGCATCAGTACCAGGCAAGGGTTATAACTAATTAACAAGAGAAGAAAGGCCCCCCCAGCTATATATTGAAACTCAAATTATATTTCACATCCACTGCAAGATAGGAAAAAAGCCATCATGAATCAGAAGGCAGAGAACCATTTTTTAACAGTGACACCTGACTCTGTGCCCAGCAAACCGTGTGGGATCAGAGCTGGAGTGAGTCCTGAGCCGGCGCAGAGCGGCAGCTGTCCCTCCCTCCCCACTGCGAGCCCAGGGACCTGCACCCAGGCATGCGGCAGCAGTAAAGGAAAAATAACCTTTTTTTTTCTTTTTTTTTTTTTTTCCTTTTTATAATAAAGGGGGAGGAAGGGGTGAGATGAGAAGTGAGTTCCTTCTGGGTGCTTCTCACTCAGCCTGCAATGTTATGTAAGGCTGGTACAGCTAATGCCTGCTCTGCTTCACCATCAGCCCGGCTGTTTCATCCCTGCTACACAATTATTTCATCAGTCTCTCCTACTAGACATCACAGTGCTATTGTGATTAGTCACATTTATTAGGATAGCAGCTAAAATAAAATTAGCAAGCACAGGGGCCCGGTTGCACAAGGGACTGGGTGAACATGGCTCCAGGTGGTCCGTGCCCCAGAAACATTCTGATCTCTTGGAGGAGGAGGACAAGAGACAAGGGGGTGACACACAGGACCCAAAAGAGGGATGTGAAAGCAGCAGGAGAAATGCTGTTTCCATGAAGAGCTTTGGTAGGGAAGGGTGAATCTAAGTCAAAATGAGCCAACTGGAAATAAAAGGCAGTAGGAGAAAGGATATTGTAGAGAAAAGTAGAGTGGAGAAAAAGGTAATACAGTAAGTGACAAGCTGAAGAACAGAGGTTGATGGTGGGGAAAAAAGACAAATTTAATCAAAAAGGCAGCCAGCACAGCAGATCCCATCTGAATGTCTCCTGCCCGTTTTGGCAGCTGCTGCTGCTACTGCTGCATGTTTTGGCCCTCTGTCCAGTTCCCCCATTCTGTTTCTCTATCTGAAAGCTGCCTCCTTCTCTGCTTGCTGTGTTCTCCTCGGCTCATCGGATTACCCCATGCTACATGTATAGGCAGCCTATAGCCTTCTCTCTGGAGATCTTGGCTGAGTTGCAGATACCGAGTGTAATGCCAGAACCATGCAAACTGAAAAGCTGCATTAGCACTAAAGATTGTATGTTCAGGTTTGGAAAAGAGAGATCTTGAATGCACTGGGGCATGGTGGGGGAAATGGACTGCATGACCTGAGAAGGGACAGACAGACAGGCATGTACAATTGCATTCCTGTATGTTATAGGCATATGGATGGAAAAATGAGCCCTTGAAGTGACTATTGGATTTCCAGAAGCTGGAACTGCCAAATGGTATATGTGACTTAGCTAACAATTTATCAGTATATCTGGACAATTTACAGATAAAACTTCATAAAGAATTGGCTTGGCAACTCATTAGATAACAGGTGTTAATATAAAAAGAGGCCTGAATGCGATTCTTGGATGAGTAAAGATAGGAATAATAACTTGCAGATTTTTCCATTGCAAATGGCATTGCTAACATGTCGAGTGTCCACATTTTCAGCAGAATATTGAAAAAATAATGAAGTTGCAGAAAAGAGTTCCAAAAATGCTTAGAAAAACAGAATTATAATTTGAGATGATACTTTCTAGTAAACTCATAGTGCTTAACCTCTTATATTTATTAAAAAAAAAAAGTAGAGAAATGTTTTGATTACAGTGTGAATACCTTCATGATGAGAAAACACCAAGTATTAAAGACCTCATTAATTTAGTGGAGAAAAGTATAATGAGAAACAATAATTGCAAACTGAAGCTGACCAGACAAATTTAAAAGAGGAATTAGGAATAATTTGCTTTTTATAAGTAGGAATGATTTCTGAATGAACAAATTTTAATTCACCTCTGTATGTGTCAGATGAAGACTAAACTCCTTTCATAAAGGTTCAGTCAAACACACTATTTTTGTGATTCACTGCAGATGATATTGGGTGAAAGTTGATGGTTTGTGTTCTAATTTGGTGGTGTTTTTTGCCTAGAATTCCATGAAAAGCCTGTGTATCCACAAGATAGATAAGAGCTAGAAGCTTTTTTGTTCCACACACTTTATCTGATCACTTCCTTTGCTACCAGTTTATAGGTAGAAACCTGATGATCTGTACACCTTTGCATAGCAGGTAGCAGTCATCCCATTCACATGCTAAATAACTGTAATTAAAATTAAAAGTGCTTACAGCCTCAGTTTCAATCAAGACTGACTTCCAAGGGTATTCTTTTGGGCTGAGAGCAACAGAAAAGCAGATATAAAGGTTATATGAGTTGAGGGAAAATTGGACAGAAGAGAAGTGTTAATTTGTCAAAGTAGAAAGTTCCTTAAATCTGGCACTCAGCAGGTACCTAAAATGGTTAAAATTGACATACAGTTCTTGGCAAGTACTGTTAGAGGGTGGTTGATAAGGTGCTGGGAACTGTTTGGTATAGAATAGATGCTGTCTGGACTTTTCTGGATTAAACAAGTATTAGATGAAGTCTGCAATCATGACTAGATTCAGTAATTCAGTTGCTTCAAGTCATATGGTCCTAAAACATCCTCCGCTGGGCTGTGCTGGTATGCACCAAATCCGCAGACATGTTTGTTTGGCCCAGCCTGTCTCCCATTGCTGAGGACACTCCCTGCGTAGTCTAACAAGGGAGTTGGTTGGCATGAATCTTGGTGTCAACAACAAATAAGGGCAAATATGTCCCAAATTTAGAGCCAGCAAGTTTAATAGACACAGTACTTCATAGGACTGCTGAAAATGAACCACAGCTGCCGGGCTGTTTGTCTCACAACTTCTACCACTGCAAGGGTCCAGTCAAAAAACACAAAAAGAACATCCCAGTCAAACAAAAGCTTGGTAAAAAAGCCTGCCCAAACGTGAATCAATGCAGAGCCCTTAAATCATCATGGCCTAGCCCCACATGTGGCAAATTTACCCCATGATGGATCAGTGCTAAAATTGTGACATCTCACAAGCCTGTCTTTCCGAGCACAGCCTCCTTGCTCCTTTCTCGCGCTTTCAAATGAACAGCCGGCCCGTTTTGTACACAGCTGCCACGGTGTGATTCGCTTTGTGTTTATGCCTCAAGCTTTGCCTCTCTGTTTCCATGTCCGCAGCCTCAGTCTATTTTATGTCATCCTATCTGGAACGCGTGCGAGAGAAACATCCCCTCTAGTCACGTGTGAGGGCATCAGGGCTGCAGTGACACTGAAGAATTGCACCTAATTTCTCTGATTGACTCTGGGTGGTGTTGTGGGGTGATGGGGTGTCCTCGCACTTGCCAGCCTGCCTGTTCCCATGTAGCACCACATCAGGTGTGGCTGGGCCATGGGGCTCGGGGTACCGATCTCTGGCAGGTCGTCTGCTGCCTCCTGTCCATCATCCAAGGAAGGTGCTGATGCAGCATAGCAGGGGACAGACAGCCTGACCAACACAGTGTGGCACCTAGCCCCACACTCTGCAGTTCATAGCTCCTCTTTCCACGGGTATCACGGGTTTGGATCTGAGCCCAGAGCTGTGGTGCAGACCCTGTGTGGTAACGTGGGTGTAAATAGAGAGCAGCAGTTCTGAAGTCGGTGATGCAGCATTGGTGTGGAGCAGCGGTGTGGGGGCTGTGCTTTGGTTTGAGAGAGGGAGGGAGGGGGAAAAAGGGAGGGAGTGCTAAGGTAACCACAGAAACATGGTATCCTTGGATATTAGCAATCCTGACCTACTTCTGGGTATTCACTCACTCTTTTAGTGCTGTTGACAAAGGAGGAGTAAGATGGAGGGCTTAAAGCTCTGAGGGAAAAGAGGGATCTTTCCATCATTTTCTAAGATGAAGATTATTCATGATAATATTCAGCTAATTAAAATATTTAACAGTTTTCTTCCCTTGCACATCATACTGTTTTCATTCCTGCTTTGTATACTATGGAAAGTATTTTAATAATACATTACTGAAATATAACTGACAGAGATGAATTGTTACGTGTAGGGTGTAGATCGGAGTGACTGACTGGGGTGTCATTGTGCATGTATAATCTAGCTGCTGTCAGTGGTGTTAATCTGGCTCTGCATTTGATTTAGATCAGAGAGAAACCCTTCACACGTGGTACCTGCGCCTGCAGGGCTCCTGGTGATCCTGCTGCAGTTCTCCACTTATATCAGTAAAATCACACTTTTGTAAGTGCAGGAAAAAACAGACCCTGGATGTCAGTGAGATATGGAGAATTTATTCTACTAAGTAACTGAGAGCAACTGAGTCTGTCTATTTTATGCCAGATTAAATACCTCTTTCAGACTAAAAAACCAGTGACAAGGAAAATGTGGAATTCACAGTCATTCTTAAACTATCAAAGAAGAGGGCATTATTGATAAACAAAACCAGATGGGAAGACAACAGAGCTGTTTGCTTTTGAGCAGTAAATAACCATTGTAAAGCATGGAAAATACATAGTTTAGGCCTTCAACTGAACCCCATTAAAGCTTTCATTTCAGTGGACCATGGACCATTGTTGTGCAAAAATCTATACCTGGTGCATTAATAAAGACAGAAATTGAGGTTTAAAGCCATAACTTTAGCTTCTAGTCTTTTTTTCATTTTTGACAATTCTGTACCAAAAAAAAAATTAATAATGAGTCAGGGCTTGTCAAGGTGTTTTTAATATTTTTCTCAGCTGCAATTCTTTCCTGCATACACAGTCTCAAACATTTAGACTATGCTGGCAAAATGAAACAAAAAGAATCTGAAAGTAAACGGTATTGAAAGTGGAGCTTTCCAGCACAACTTGTTATTAACTGCTAAGTGAAGATCGGATTAGCTAGTGATACTAACATAATGGTGCCTGAATTCTATTCCAATATTGGGTATATGCAGAGCTGCAAATTGAAATCCACATGTATTTATATACCTTCTGCAGAATTTGCATCTCAGCAGCATGGTACTGACTAAAGACATGGCTTGAAGAAAGCCTGTGTAGCCCTTCACCTACACCAGACCTGGTTCAATCTCTATTGTTAGTCCGCAGAGCTGTAAATTATGTGCTCAGTTATAACAATTTCCACTTTATAGGTGGAAAACCAGTAAACCTGGATGCAGGTTAAATAATCTACCTAATGCCACTCAATTATTCTTTTTGCAGGATTGAGTGGAAATTCATTAATTCCCAATCTGCAGAGTGCAGGCATTGATCCAAATATTTTCACTATTTCTTTCATCTGTTCAAGAAGGATTCTGCTGATGATTCAAGCATTGTCTCATGTAGACTTGCTTTGATCAGTCTTAGACTGTCTGGATTGAAATTTTGGCTCCGCTGAGGTCAGAAAGAGTCTTATCATTGATATTGTGCTGTGATTAAAGGAACTAAATCTCTGCCAGTTGCTCTTACCAGTAGCCTTGTCTATCTACACGGTAAAGCCTCACATACACAGCACCACCTGGCAGTAAACATCGAATGAGCCTCTGGTGGAAACAATGGCAAATGTGGGGCATACACTGCACCCTGCCTCTGCCTGTGTCCCCTCATCCTCTGCCATCAGCGTAGACATCCGGGGGAGGGTGATAAGCAGGCACAAGGCAGTAAACATGGAGGGGGGAGAATGTGTCAGTGGACTGTGGATAATGCTGAGCAAAATGTGCAGTTTTGCAGTGCTGTCTTAATGCCTGTGTCCTCAGCGAAGTAGACTTTCTTATTTTGAAAAGGGCTTGTGCAGCAGGTTCATGAAAGATTTTTCAGAAGAAGCCTGTCTCAACAGCATATTAGTAACACTAACTTATGAAAGACTCAGAGATATTTCTAAAGCTGTTAGCTTAATTTGTTATGGTTGGACTGTGATATCTGAGGCTTTATTTTTTTAAAAGGAGATTTTTTTTTCTATTACTCTTCAATTTTGATGTTTTTTAATTAAAAATACATGACACAGATTGACTTCCTGGCCTGATTTTTAATAAGCTCTTGCACCATACTATACTGGTTCTGCTAGTGGGGTCCTATTCATTGGATAGTATTTCCCACAAGCCTGTAAATGCCCTTCTTCATTTAAACAGTTACTTAGTCTTTCTTTACTCCAAAACTGAACTTAAACAAAATGTCATTTACACAAGTCACTCAGAGACTATTGTGTGTCAAAAAAAAAACCACCTGCCATATTTTATCCTTTCCAACTGACAAGTAGAAAGAAATATGTTGAAAGGACATACCGTTATTAAGGGGGGTTGACAGTATTTTTTATTTTATTTTAATTTGGTGAAGTGGCCTTGCTGTAAACTAGGATTTTTAAACACAAACAGATCCTGAAATATTATATTGCACTATCTGGACTGTATTCTCAACAACAGGCAGAATGACAATGCAAATGGCTTGTAGGAAGAAGCTCCAAGAAAGAGGCAAGATTAATAAGGCATCCATGATGGAGTACAGACCCGATGAACTGGTTCTTGCATAGCATACAAGTCAATTCCATTGACTTTAAGTAAAACATTGCAATATTAGATCCTCTAATTCTTACTCATCTTCTTGGAGATGTGCTTCACTGCATGGGATTCATAGTGAACAGTGCTTTGAAAGACTGAGTTGTAGGTAATCAGTTGAGTTTGAGCTTGCAATTACTATCAAATACCTGAAGTTGTAAGGAACATCTGGACAACACTGAAGCCTTACAACCTATGAAATGCACAACAGAGGTCATAACCAGCCAAGGATATTAAACATCCTGTGCAGTTTTCTAAGTCTAGCAATTGTTTTTTGTGTACAGGCCACATTTCAAGGTGGTCACATTTCAAAAAGAATCTACCTGTGGCAGTTTTACCCATCTTCATTATTCTATTCTGTCCCAAGCCACAGCATGGCATGCTCTTCACTGACAAAAAAGCTCCTGCTCTTTGTCAGAGAAATTACAGTCTCAGTGAACAGAAATACCAATGTGTTGAAGTCAATGTGACAAGGAAATATTTGTGGTGAACAGAAACGTGTAAATAAAACCTTTTCTCTGGAGCAGGTGGGATTTTCTGGGGGTTGACCCCATCTATGAGCCCTCATGGACTGGAAGTTCTGTGATCCTCCAGCATCAAGGTCTGAAAAGTCTGTTCATGATCTGCACCAGCAATAGCCATTTCTTCCTGGTATCTCCATGACAAAATAAGCCCTATATTTGCAGCTTTTTGCTAATGGCACGATTAGTGGGAACACTGGGTATCCCACTGAGGAAAACCTAAGAATAACATTGATAATGTAATCCTCATGAATTCAAGTGTTGGCCAGTCTTTCAGAAGCAGTAGAAGGGACATGATACATCCTGCAGCTAACATAGCAACTTCAAAGTGCACAGGCAGTGTACTCACAGTGCCACTAAGCGATATAAATACTTCTCTTAGCACTCTGTGCCAGGCTCCCCGTTGATACAAGCTGTTCACAAGAGATCCAGGCTAAACCTATCAGTAGACAGAAGGAACCCAAAAGGTTAGGATTTTTTAGATGGAAAATATATGAGGCCGATAAGCTCCCACTTACTAATTATCCTGTACTTCTTGGAGGTACCATTTTCTGGTTTAAGCCAATCTCTGTATTTGAACCTGCATGTTTACCCACCAGCTACAGTTTACTTGGGGAATGGTGGGGTTCATCCTCACTGGAGTGATACAAAACTTCATAGGATCCTTTTGTGCCACCTCCTCACATGTTGGCACTGAGCCCAGCACCACATCTCACCAGAGTGAGAAATGTACACCATGAGGGGGGAAGTGCACAATACCCCTTTGGCAGGGATGCCCATCAGTCAAAACACCTTAGAGCCAAATACAATTCCCAGGCAGGACATAAATAATAAAAAAGATATTATAGAAGTGCCTGCAACAGGATCAAACTCACAGTGGAAATCCTGCAGTCAGAGGATCTGGCTACGTATGACTCCATGCTGGCCTGGGGAGACAACTTCTTCCCTGTGAGCTCAGAGCAGCTCAGCAAAGCAGAGGCTGTTCCTGCCAGTTATTACAGTGCTCACTGACAACACTAGAGCAACACATTATGCAAGCAGGATGAGTAAGAACATGCAGGCAGTGCCAGGCAGCTATGGAGAGTTGAGTGTCCATGATTGCATCCCTGTCATGGGACACAGGTTGAGTTGTCCAGAAATGGAAACCACCCCAAAGGACTGGCTAGGTAGAGTGAGCCAGTAAGCGACCAGTGATCCTTGGGTGTTGCCTCTGTTCCTAAAAATCCCTAGTCTTCAAATACCACCTTGGTGAGGGAAGTAGCTTCCCTTTATCTTCAGTATGTTCTTAGTATGATGACATGTGAAGTACACGTGGCATAGAATGACCTGATTATTTCTAGGATGGAAAGACAAAGGGCTAGCTTTGCAAAACCCATTATTGTGCTGTTGATCTCAGCACAGGGTGAATTTTAAATGGGAAATGGACATTACTATAGCAACACATAACGTAAGCATATAACCATAGCTCCATAGCTTCCAGAAGCTCCTAGAGGTTGCATAGGTCTCATTTTCCTTTGTAGAGCTCTTCTTTTTCCTAAAACAGATTTTTTGGAAAGTTAGCTGTAGGGAATTCACATCTGTTTTCCCCGCTTTTGTTACTGGTGAAAGTGAACAGCAACTGGAGGCATTTGCAGATCATTACATTATAAAAATCTGGTTTTGCACAGCTTAGGAGGCTATATGCTTTTGTGAAAAAACTGCTTGTTGATTAGAGCATTAACTTGGATACTCAAAATGCTCCTGGCCAGCTCCTGGAGCTGGGTGACCTTGGATATGCTACTTAACCACCATACATTACTAAAAGACATTTTCCCTTACAAGGTTTTGTTAGAATAAGAATATGAAAGATTGTAAACTACTCAGCGTGGTACAGTGGACAATATACATTTAAGATAGATATTTTTGTATTGATAAAGCATGGGTCTTGGGTGACTTTGTTAGGTTTGCCTAATCAGACAAACACTGAAATAATCAGGGAGCTGATTAAAAGTGTTCTGCATAACTTTATTGAGAATACAGCAAGTTGTCATAACCATGCTTGTTTTGGAGAGTATCTTGACAGAAAAGTACCTTATAGTTCAGAACCAGAAGCTTTCTGTATGGCAGCTGGGTCTGCCAGTGTCTATTCCTTTTCTACTTTTATGTCTTGCTGTATTCCTGGTACCTTTGCTGCCAGGATTTTCAAAAGTGACTACAAATCTTGGATGCTTCAATTGCTAGAGAGTTCTGAGGTGCCCCCTCAGTGCCCAGATGCTCCTGTCACAGGCTACAGGGACAGGAGAGCAGGAGATCCAGACCCAAAAACAGGCTCAGGGTTCAGTCCTTTTCTCCCTAGAGCTGCAGATGTGCAAGGTATCTTGAATTCAAGATGCTTCACATTTCTATGTGTTGCTCCTTGTATGCTTCCATCTGTGAGAACCTCTAGTGAGCCTGGGAATGCATGTATATATAGCTGGGGTGCTAGAATACATAAAAATATTCATTCTGCATTTTTTACAGTCCTACAGAGTTGGAGACAGACCAGTAGCAGTCAGACCGATTAACCTTGGTAAATGTGTTCAGTTCATCTCTGGGTACTAGAGGTCTTTAAGTAGTGACCAACATGCCCACATGACCACATGTCCACCAGCCTGATGAACTAGGTTATTTGACTTTTGAATAGCACAAAACAGACAGAAATAGTAGATAAATAATGAGACCCTCTTTGGTTTTAGGAATAAAGATTTTCACTCCCCAGCAGAGCTGGTGTTATCCAGCTTCTGGGACTTTCCCCATTCAAAGATCAGTTCCCTCAGGGGAAACCATAGGAAAATGCATTGAATGGCTATAGAATAAACTGCCAATAGGGGAGGAGGTGTTTCATTTAGCCTAGACTAAAAATATGGTAAAGAATTGCCCTTTAAAATGTTTTTAATCTTGTCTAGTAGAATTGTGGATATTTTTGTCATTCATTTCAGGATGAAAATTCTACCTCTGGCATTACAGTCAGATGCCTGTCCTTCAGAAAATGTGGGGCATCACACTGCATTCAATTGCTCATTCTTGCTGTGCCATGTCCCTTTCTTTCCACCTTGAGAAACTAAAGCCCAGAGCCTGAGTGCCTGACTGCATGATTGCTTGCTGCAGAGGGGTACAATTACTTGTGGCATGGGAATGGGACCAGGAGTGGCCAAAGTCTGGAAGAGAACTGAAGCAGCACGAACACCACAGGCCCAGACACCTGGTCCATTTCCACTGACATGTAGACTGGCACTGAGTTACCAGGGCAGGAACACTGCAGCATGCCTTGCCCTGCCAGTGCACCTCTCTCAGACACATGTCAGTCTCTAATGGTTTTGGCCACCTCATCAGGCACTTGGGGGAGCAGATTCTATTTTCCCTTAACGAGGTAAAGAAATCAGCAGACAGAAGTCAAATGAGACAGATACTCTCAGATTACGTTCCCATTTGGTTCTGTATTTTACTGTGGTCTATTAGTTTTGTATTGAATTTTTTTTCTGTAGGAAAAGTCTTTTCTGGAAATGAAGTAAATGAACAAAGGCCAAGATGAGTTTCCTTTGACTACTGCTATTATTGCTAATGCAACACTAACACTCTGTGGCCCTTCCCACAGCAGCATCCTTGGATTATGCTTCATACAAACCCAGGTCTGATGCTCATGTAACCAGGCCTAAATAGTATTGTCTCTGGATAATGAAACAAGTGATATATAGACAATATGTATAATGGTACATTCAATATAGAAATATAAGACAAAAGCACAAATATAAACCCCTTTTCATTCTCCCCCTCCCCCCCCCCATTTTATACAAAGCTGGGTTGAGATTGGTCTTCTTTTAAATATTTTTAGAAATATTGAAATAACTGATGCATTTTAATCCCAGTAGAGGCCGCACCATTGTACCCTTAGGCATTGCTCTGCTATTTCAGGCACTGAAAGAGTGCGGTTTAATAGAGTGAGAAGATCAGAAAGCTTTGTCTTTGTCCTAACTTGATGTCTGAGTCCTCTAGGATCTGCTCAAATGTCCTGGGATTTCTGCTTAGTTCTCTTGAGCATTATTCCAGTGCTGTAAGAGAAGACTCTTGAACTGGGACCATGCTTCATCTCCAGAGGCAAAGAAGCTTTAGGGTAATCATTTCATTGCCTAGGGATTTGGGGAAAGTTTAAGGCATCATTGTGCCTGAGCATTTCAAGCTATATCAGGGACCAGAAAAGCCGCTGGCGTATATCAGAGCAGTTTCCACTGCCTAAATCAGCCCACAGCCTCCAGAGTAGTATATACTACATGATATTCTCTGCTCTTAGTGCTTTTTCTTTCATCCCTGCCATCTTTCCTAGGCCTCAGAAAGCATCAATTTTGGAGGCACAGCAGGGATTGTTCTTGTCTCTGAGGTACTCAGCTCTGGTCCACATGTGCCTTTCGAAATGTACACCATGACCACATCTAGGGCAGAATCTGCCACTGTTCAGCTGGATTTCCAATTATTTTCAAATCAATTGATGCAAACTCACTAAAGAAAAAATCTAGAGGGATTTTCTGTAATATGAATAACTAGTTATAGCCATAACTGAACAATTGTTATGCTGTGTGAGTGGCTGTGCATCTGTTTCTATCTTTAGGCAATCAAGCCATCATTAGAAATAAAAAATATATAACAAATAGGCAATGAATATAATAAAAATTTCTCAAGCACAGTCATTCAGATTTTAAATGAATTTCCATAAATTCTGCTCATGCCTTTCCTCCCATCATCAATGAATATTCAAGAAAAAGGTTCATGGTCAAAAGTGTTCACAAAAATAGCTTGCTTTAATTAAGTGATAAGAATATTCACAGAAGTGAATTTCCTACTCATAACTGTCAAAACTACACCAGAAATCTCTCTTGAATAATTTTGCCTACTCTGGAAGGATGTGAAGACCTCTACCTGACCTCTGTGTCCCACCAAAGTGCTTGAGCTTTCTATGTGGAGCAAAAAGGCTCCTCCTCTAACCATATTCTCTTTGAAATTCTGCTTGATGCTGTTTTATATCCACAAGAAACTGAGTATTTTTTACAATATTGTCCTCTGTCTTCTTATTTATCTGACATTTGACATCAAAGTCCCTTTGTTGAGCAAAATGATTTAAGTAGCTGAAGCAATTGCCCAAAGCAGTGGCTAAAGGGAAAACAACCAAGAATTTGATTTCTGTGAGCAAGAATATGTCTTGTAAGCAGTGGAAATTAATGGTTACCTATGGCAGAAAACCAAGAACATGCTGAAGCTTTTTGTGCAAGAAGACTGAGGAAGCTGACTTTTTATTAAATAGTATTGTGATTGTGGATTTTGTGGACATCCTTTGTAACCAAACAGGAATGTGTAAAATTCAGTTTCCACGGAAAAAGAACAACCAAAAGGCATGATAATTCTTATAAAAAACCACAGGTAGGTGTTAAAAAGCTGGTATTTAGCTGATGCATCTCAAAAAAAAAATAAAAAAATAAATAAAAAAAGGAAAGAAAGAAAAAGAAGAAAGATGATAGGGGAGTTATGCCAAGACAGAGAAATCAGTAGGGCTGGGGAGGGAGGTCAGTGGCCATGGTTGTGGATTCTCTCTGGAGGGGCTGTCTGCCCTGTAGGCTGAGCTACTGCCGGAGAAGCTGGGCTGAAAAAGCAAATGGAAGAAGGAGAAAAAGCATTCTCTGGTCCACCTAAAAGAACTTGCTAAGCTGTGCCATGCTTCTGCCAGCCATGAGGCACAGCACAGGCAGCGGTCCCCTGTGGAAAGGCTGCAGAGCACCCAGCCATGCCTTTACTTCACTGCCTCCATGTTTGCTTAAGGCAGAGGAGTCAGCCCTTCCCAAGGTGTTTGTAACACAGGTTTTATGAATTCATTTCACGTGAGTTTCCTGCTGATGTGAAGCGAAAGAGGAGCTGGGGCAGGCTGCGTTAGGGAGGCTCATCGGTATGGAAATCGTACAGTCGCAGTAATCTCTCTAAGAGATGTGTTGGGGTAGGGGTGGGACGCGGTGACTCAGAGCAGGCAGCGGCAGCAGCCGCAAGGGGGATCCGTCTCGTCCCCTATGCCCACCCTGCCAGGCTGCCTGGCTCCTGCCTCCCTCTGCCAGCGGACGCAAAGAGCTGCCTTTGGGGAGCCACTGCCAGGTGTCCCCACACTGTCCCTCTGCTCCCCTAGGCTGTGGAGGAGCTGACCGCAGGCACACTGTGGCACCCTGGGGAGGGCGTGGGGACACGGACTGCGAGGACGGCTGCTTGCCCTGGGAGAAATGGTGATTTTCAGCTGTGACCTGAGCAAGGTTTGCGATGGGGCCACTTCGGCGTTGTGCGGGGTCCAGCCCGCCCCTGAGCTGCGGGAACAGGCGCAGGAGGTGGCTCACGCCCAGCCCGAGCACCGGGACTGGGGCTGCACTCCTTTGCAGCAGGGCTGATTGCAGGAGGGAGCACCAATGGAAACAACACTGCCAGCTCGTGCAGCTGAGCAGCATCAGGTTTGGGCAGCTTGGCGGCTCTGAACCTGCCTACAGCACAGTGTGGCACACTGCCATGATGCAAGGCACCAGAAGCTGCAGCAGCCGGTACTTCCCCAGCTATCCCGGGGGACCAGCACTGGGACATGTCTAGCTGCAGGGATGCAAGGTCTTGTGCAGCAGCTCATTGGCAGGATCTGTGCAATTTGTAACCCCTCTGGGTTCAATGGTACTGGAAATGGAGTCATTTAAGGTGCAGAACATTTTTTTCCATCCTCCTGCACCTTGCAAGGTAAACAAAGCAGGCACATATGCCCAGTACCTGCTTGAGGTAAAAGAAAAACATTTGATTATTAGTAATAAATTATTCTATATATAATCACTTAGTTCTGGGTCAGTCTTAAGGAAAATGCTACTGAACTTGTGCCAGATCAATAGACAGACACTTAAAATTGTTTTAAACTTAGTTTCTCTCTTTTTCCAAAACTGTCTCCTAGAGATCACTTACAAAGATGGAGCAGAAGGCAAGAAATGACCACGTCCTAGTGGTTTAGTTATGATAATGGCCTACTTGGATGGTTTGGAGACAGTTTAAGTTAAAATGGATTTTAATGTTGGTAATGCATATGATTATCCTCTGCCTCAAAAATCCTTTGAGGTAGGCAAGTTATTCATATCCAGATGCTGAAACATGCCAAGATTAGCTCTGTGTCTCATGTATATAAAAAAATTGCAGATTTGTGGGATGAATTACTTTATTTTTTGGCTGAAGAGAAGTAACACATGAGCAGGAACAATTTTCAGAAAAAGACTGTGTTTTGCAAGGTGTCATGTGAATCTAGTCTCCAAATTGGCACTGAGTGTCGCAGGCCATCAGTTCAGAGGCATAAAACAACTAAACACAGAAAACAAACTAAAGCAAACTCAAAACTTTCCAGTCCAGCAAGAAAATGATTTCTCCAAAATGAAGGAATTTATGTTTGAAAAGTTATTCAGAAAGGCTACCCAGGAGGGAGCCACTCAAGGACTTCTAGCTGTAGAGTAAGAGGAAGAGCCCTAAGAGTTTATCTGCAATAACAGTCTTGAAAGTAGCCTGTCATTGCTTCCCGAAAGGATAACACTAAATGTAATAATTAACCCATCTGTAACCAGCATTTCTCTCCTAATAGAGAAAAGTGATGGAGAGCAGCCTGTCAGAGCATTTGCTTTCTTCATTGTTGACAACATATGCTTGCAAGGGGTACCTCTAGAGAGATAGTACAAGATAGCACCTCACCTGCAGAGAGGTTGGAAGGAGGGGGGAAAAAATCCCTTGATGGAAAGCTGGGAACGTTTATAGCCAAGTGGTATTTTTGAATGGAGCTAGGAGTAAGTTTTCCTGCCTTTTTGCCTATAAATAAATCACTAGAAATAGATTCAAGTGGTGATGCCACTGTGCAGTCTATTTTTTTACCTCTCAGCAGGATAACCTGGCTATATCAAGGACTATCACTGTCCTGTATTTTGTCTTGAAGCAGAGAGTCTCAATGGGTTGCTCAGAAAGCAAGTTTAGACTGAGTAAATTAAGTGAGTTCATATTTTGGCCTCAAAGACCAAATTTAAACATTGACTAAATTCAGTTGACAGTACGCAAACCTCCAGATAGAAAAATTCCAAAAGTTGCTGCCATTGATTGTTCCTGCCCAGCTCCATGTAGGGGCTTCACTTTCTTAGGATGTTCTCAGCTATTTTGGAAAACCAGACATTGTTGATACACTACTAATTTTGTTAGCACTCCTCCAAACCCTGGCTCAGGTTCTCCATGCCTGAAGTACCCCATCAGCCAATATTTGTTGAGAGTCAGATGAGGATGAAGCCTCGTTTCCTGACTTTGATACAGTGCTGTAGGAAGGGCTGACAGTTAAATAAAATTTACTGATTCAGCTCACTCAAATATCTCTGCAGAGGAGCTGCCACACTCTTGACAACACATCAGTGTGGTGTTATGCTCCTGAAGGAGCTGAATGTATTCTAGATGAAAAATGCTCTTCATTTTTCTGCTTGAATCTATGCAGCTTTCATGGGGATTTTTCTTAAGCTCACTGCTGTTCTTGGTCACACACTGTGTCAGCAAAAGGAGACAAGGTTTGTCCTTGTTACTGCTGAATACAGCTGTCTTTCCTTTGGCCTGAGTCCTGGTTATCAGGGCTCTGCAGCAGAGCAGAGGAAGGAGAAGGGAAGGGGAGTGAAACTTCAATATTACCAGCTTTGCTTGCTTGTGCCCAGTATGCAGGAAAGACTGAAGCCATTGCAGGAGGCTACTGTGCTAGTCCAGCTGTCACTAGGGGTTGCCACATGAGTCGTGGATGTTGGAATACTGTAATGCCACGGTAATGGCTTTCCTGTCACCAGTGGTTGCTTTAAGTCATCTTCAGGCAATTCCATAAGTGGAGCCTTATCTGACAGAAAAACAATTGTGTTGTTTCCCTTGTCAGACCTGCTGGACTGAGCTACTTGCACAATTCTCTTTACAGCAAATCCCTGTTACAACAATTTCCCCCTTCAAACATGGATTTGTTCGCTGTGGCATCTGCAAGGATACAGTTGCTTGAAAGTGGGGTGACAGCTTGATGCCTTACAGTGAAAGCTTTTTAAGGGTCTGTGCTCTTGCAATCACACCAACAAAATTAAGTAGATTTCTGATACTCTTTTCGTTGGTCTGTATTATTCTAACCACTGTATGTTATCAATGCTTCTCAATATTGCACTGAGCAAGATAGGAAGCCTTTGTATACAAGAAAAGAATTCTAACATGTTCAACTGATTATTTTTGTAGCTTAGACAAATGTGGAGTTTTATTGGGGTGCAAAGGATTACCCTTAATCACTAAACATCCAAAGGTGTGAGCAGACAGGATATAATCAGCAACTGCTCTAGTATCTTTTGCCTTTGCTTTTATATGCAAGGCCATGATTAGAAAAAGAAGGACTGAACCCTGAGCTCTGATTATTGAAAGGCCCTTGGGTGTCAACATTGATATCCAACTAAATGTAGTTTTCTCCAAAGAGCATAAGGCAAAAAGCCTAACCTCAGTACACAAAAAGAGAGATTTCAACAGCAGGGCAATTTGTTCTGAATATGGCACCAAGCAAGAACCCAGTTTGGGATCTGTGATTTTTGGGAAGAATCAGGAAATAACTAGGCATGGTAAATGTGCTTGATGGAGAGATTCCTAGTGATAACCTGATGTGTTTTTAACATCATGCAGCTGTGGGCTGCTAACCTGAATGCAACCTGGATATAATTGCATCAGCTGGGCTGGTCAAGAGGCAAGTTTAAATAGCTCTAATAATCTCATTGGCTTTTACAAATTTTGTGATTCCTTACAAGTATGATTTCTGTGATAAGCCTTGTGTAAGTCATGACAGGCAAATCATGTGCCTAACTGCGTGCCAGAATTGTTCCTCTGCCTGAGAAGCAGCCAGCAGCTATTACCAGACAGTACTCTGCCTTTAAATATTTTATTTTTGCTCTTTTGTTCACTCCTGAAAATAATTGAAAGATGATGGAGTAGGGTAGAAATCAGGAAATAGCCACTCTTCCCTGAAGAAGCTGTGGTTTGGCTGCTGTTAAGATGTGATGAACTGTTAATTGTATTGAGCTTTTGTCTAGTGCCAAGAGTTGGAATCTAACATTTCAAAGTTTTACCAGTTTAAAAAGAAAAAGATGCAAGCAATCCTCAAGTTAAGAAAAAAAATCTCGATGTACAGACTTGGTATTTACAGCACAGGTACCTTGGTGAAATATGGCAGTTAGTGGTCCTTGTTTAGGCTTCATTGACTTTTATATCTAAAACAAAAGGTGCAAAACCCAGTGAAGTTCAGCACAAGAGTGCCATTGCTCCAGCCCCTTCATCAAAGTCCGATAAGTTTTGCTTTTGCTTTTATAGAATGCATTAGGCAAGCTGACAAACTTAGATGTCAGTTGGATTTCCTAAGTAAAAGAAGGCTCAGACAGGTAGGTGTCTGTCTTTTGATTTACCTTATCTGGATTTTAATCCACATACAACTGCAGTGTCAGTGTGACGTGGTTAACATTGAATTTAAATATCACAAATTCTTTACATGATTTGTCATACAAGTAGAGAAGAAAGACACTTGTAATGTCTCCACTGAGAAGGAGGATTGCATTGTGAAGCCCCCAATTTTATACATCAGAGAATTCACACAGGAAAAATAACTGTGAATTTCCTGCAATTGGAGCCAGATAGAAGAACATGGAGAAGGAGAGGCAAGAAATTGAGGTAATGACTTTAATAAAATAAGGAATAAATATAGAGGCCTCAGTAAAGAAACAAAATATTCTGCAAAGTGACAGAGTTAGTGAAATCCTTTTGATCTGTGTTCTGCAGTTGAATTCCCTGGTACCAAATTTTCTAGTGCAGCTTTTTCCAGCAGCTGGGAATGCACAGCATGTCTTCTCTGAGTGGATTCACTGTGTCTGAATAAGGGCTGAGTTTCACTTTCAGCACTCCTCTGTGGCAGAACTAAAAAGTTTTAAGAGGGGGTTGATAGGAACAGGTAGTGCATTGGTGCTGGTTTGCTTGGAGGAGGTAATTTATATTTAGTCACTGGATGGCTTGGACATTTTTCTGTGGATCAGAATTTACATTATGCAGGCTTTCTCTACAATGGTGCCTAAGGTAGCTGTGAGAATGCATTTATGCATTTTCTCACTTCACCACTCATTTTGTTCACTAATACCAAATCATACACACAAGGCATGTTCACACAAGGAAGAAATATCCAAATTTTAAAAAAGGTATTTATACCTGGGTCACAGTGAGTTTCAATCTCAGACTGTTACAGTAATCATCAGATTGTCAAGGCCACAGACATGGCTTGCTATAATAGAGAGTGGATCAGCTTTTATTAATTGTTTATCCAGATTTTAGACTTGTGCACATGCCTCAAAGCAAATAAAAGCTTTTAAATTTCCATTACTGTGGTTAGATGTTACTCAGAAGTAAGAGGAGGAAGTAAAAAATAACTTCAGTGAACCTACATACTGCTTAAAATGCATTAGCATAGCATACAGTCATAGAATGGTTTGGATTGGTAGGGACCACAAAGATCATCTAGTTCCAATTCCCCTGCCATGGGCAGAAACACCTTCTACTAGGCCAGGTTGCCTAGGGACACATCCAGCCTAGTCTTGAACACTTCAAGGGACAGGGCATCCACAACTTCTCTGAGCAACTTGTTCCACTACCTCACCACCCTCACAAAGTAAAGAATTTCCTCCTAACATCTAATCTAAATTTCTCCTCTTTTAGTTTAAAACCATTCCCTTTTGTCCTGTCACTACATGCTCTGCGTAAAAAGTCCTTCTACAGCTCTCTTGTAGATCCCCTTTAGGTACTGGAAGGTGCTCTAAGGTCCCTCCAGAGCCTTCTCTTCTCAAGGCTGAGTAAGAACTCTGATCATCTTGGTGGCCCTCCTCTGAACTTGCTCCAGTGGGGTCTCTCAAAAGCAGAGCAGAGGGTATTGTGGTTTGACCCTGGCCAGATGCCAGGGGCCTATTAAAGTCCCTCCACTACCCTCCCTCCTCCCCTCTGCATCAGTGCAGAGGAGAGAGGAAGAAAAAAAAACCAGCAAAGGAATTTCATGAGTAGAGATAAGGATTGAGAGAAGGCAGTGTAACAGGCAAAACAAACTCAGAGCGAGGATAAAACTTAAATTTATTACTAACAGAATAAGAGCTAAAAAGTGAGAAATAAAACAGTCTTAAACATGCTTTCCAACCACCCCTCCTTCCTTCCATCCCTCCATCCATCCCTGTGCATCAGTGCAGGAAGAGAAGTCTACCCATAGGGCATCAGGTCTTCCAAGTCTGCTGCACCTGTGGGTCACCCTTCCATGGGCTGCAGGGAGCAGCCTGCTCCACCATGGTCTTCACCACAGACCGGGGGGGGCTAAAGACCTGAGTCCTTCCCCTGTCCCATGGGGTCCTTCCCACAGGAGACAGTCCTTGGTGAACCTCTCCAGCATGAGTCCATCTGCCCTTCGGGCAACAGTTCTTTTCACTCTGTTGCCCCATGGACGACTTCCCCAAGGGGGTGCAGTCCTTCATGGGTTGAGCTGTACCAATGTGGGTCTCCCACGGGGACCACAAGTCCTACTTGGAAAAAAACTGCTCCGGTGCATGCTTCCCTCTCCATGAGCCACAGGTCTCCAGCAGGACTTTGCTCCATTTTGGGCCTCCAGCATGGACTCCTCCATAGGCTGCAGGAGGATTTCTGCACTCCAGTAGTTCTTTATGGGCTGTAGTGCAGTTAAGAGGCAGCAGGACAGCTGCTTGGGGCCCTTCCCTCCATCCCCTCTATCCCCACCAGCTTTCACAGGCAGCTGCCATGCTTTCCTCCAGCCCCACACTGGGGCAGGCCTTGGGCACCTGCAAGTGCCAGAGCCCACAGGCCTCCAGGAGAAGTCACGGCAGTGTCTGGCAAGCAGGGAAGCTGTAGGAGGGTGAGGGGTGTTGACAGCACAGAGTGGGCACAGCTCCTGGTCCAGGGTCACCTGCAGCCTGGCAGCATCTCACAGAGACTCAGTGTGATGCCTTGTAGGAAATTCTTCCCACTCGACGTTGCCATGGTGATGTGGAAACAGGCCACGTTTCAGGCTCTTTTCTTGGCAGCGGTGTCTGAAGGGAGCGGCCAATGCGTGGGTGCATGTCAGCCCTGCTCCACACTCTCACTATAATTGTGTGTATATATGCATATAAATACATATATACACACTTTTTTCTGCTAAAGAGCCTTGCAGAACCTGTTTAAGGAAGTAAGCTAAACGATTGATATGAACCAGAAAATCAAGAAGGCAGCTTATGCAGGGGAGATCCTAATTTAGGAAGAAAACCACCACTCCAGTGTTCCCCATTCAGTACAAGACAGCATTTAGTTCTTTCCACTGCTGCCAGCTGTGCAACATGCATAGGAGAAGGTGGATGTCCAGCACAGCAGTGCTGGGTGGAGAGGCGGCCCCAGGCTAATGGGATTCCCAGCATGGAGCTCCCAGCAGCTCCTTAGCCACGTGCAGGAAAGCACCTTCTGCAAGAGAAGCTCTCCCTCTGAAAGAGGAGGGACTCTTCAGGTGAAATGCAGGACATCTTGGCATGCCAGTGATCCCACACCCCTTGTGCTTGGCCTTGCAATGTTCATATGACTAGGGAGCTTCCATCTGTCAAAAGGAGGCATATCTCACCAGAGTGGGGTCAAAGCACTAACAGTGACCCGCTCCAACACATTGGCTACAGGCAACTGCAGATAAACTACTCATGTTTGTGACCTATGCATCCTTTTTACTTGCTTTTGCAAAATTAATATAGTGAGATCTTATAGTTTTTCTTGTTAGCTCTTTTCCTGAAAGATCTCTGTATATCAGCAGCCACATATACAAGTGATCCTGCAATAACAAAGCAAGTTGTTCTTCAACAGGAAGGAGACCCTGGAATAACATATGGCCTGCAGTGTAGGGATGTTTTCCCTTTTATAAGGGAACCTCAGCTGTGCTAAGGTTCAGCTTTGCTGTAGGCTGGATTACTCCAAGGACTTTTCTGATTCATAATACAGTGAATTGTAAATTCCAAGATGGTTTATTTGTCTTTTGTTCAGGTGATAAATTGGAGATGTGATTAATTTTCCATTTATTCCAGCATAAATCAAAAGTATCTTGTTGAACATGCCAGAGTTTTACTGAAATAAAGTTCTCCAGACTTTCTGGCCCCCAAATCAATACCAACTTCTGTTTGATAACATTCGCCTTAGACAAGGCTATTGAGGTAGGTTATCACATTTTGTTGTTCAGTATGCCTCAGTAGACCAGTTCCAAGTAACCTAATGTAGGATTATGGACTACTTGTAGGTTTGAAAGCCACGAAAATAATACCATAAATTAAAAAAGAAGGCAATTGGTCTTATGATAACAGTAATCAAGACCATATAAACAAGATGCATTTAAGCTTAGTAAAAATGAAATAATATACATTGTGAATTATTCCCCTGATGTTTGTCTTCTTTACCAACATAATTTTCTTACAACACATCTCTAGGATATGTTTTCAGTACTGTAGGTTTCTGTCTGGTAGAAAGCAGCAGTGGTTTCAGTTGCTAGAGGAAGAAATCAGAGACACAGAAGGGAATTCCTAAACTGAAATTTGCCCAGAATTTCACCAAAGTCAGGTGGCAAAATAAGTGAAAAATTTAGCAAATTAAGACAAGAGATTTAAGAAAAAAGAAATTCCTTTGGCCTAACTCACTGTATTATGCTTCTCAGATGTTGCTGATGTCTCTGAACTACTGTGTTCATGGAATCCCCTTTAAAGCAAAGTGGATTTGGGGCAGTCAGACCTTACTGTTCTGGCCTTATAATTGAACATCCTTGGTCTCACTCTATCATGGATGCTTTCTTAGCATTATAATTGTCAGAGTAATTTCTGTGGGAGTATGTGAAATACCATGCAAATATGTCAGTTCATATTTAGATTACTACCAAAATTCATTTTGCATGCCCTTGTGATCATTTGCACTAGTCATCAGTTATTTCTTCCAACTCTCTGAGGAGCACTTGTCACTTCACTGGCTGACCTGTTTCCTGTGTAGGATCAGGTGAGGATTTGGCTTCTATAGAAGAACTGCCAAGGAATAGGACAGTGTGTGTCCTTTTTCATTCCCTTCCCACTTTTCCTGATGAGAGTAGTGCTGCCCCCAAAGTGGTGTTTGGCTGATAAATGTGAGCAGTCAACTTCAGCATACGTAGAACTGCCTTTTTAACAATGCATCACCCCAAATGCATGAATTGTTTGACAGGTATTTCTGTGATTTCAGGTTCCCTGTATCATATATTCACCTTTCTAGTCAAGGATGCCATGGATATGTGAGAAGAGTGAGCCCTTACTTGCCTGGGCAACACAGTGAGAAAGCCCTCAGGGGTTCTTACTGGAGAGGCAGAGATGGGGACAGAACGAGAGCTGATGTCTGGGCAAGGATGAGTTGGGGGGGGTGAGGGATCTGCAGAGCTGGAAGTTGATACCTGTTAAATTACTTGACTGACAGATAATTAAGGGCATGAGGAGTCTAGGCAAAGCATTTAGAGGACAGATCCTGCCCAAATTATAGTCACATAGAACTAGCATAACTCTAGTGATTTTGGAGGGAATGACTACGTGAGTCTGAATCATAACTTTTAAATTTTTTAGATAGTGACTGTTATTTACCTGGGGCAAAATATGCTTCTCTATCATTGTGCTGATTTCCCATTGCAGAGTTCGGCCAAATTTAACATTATACTTTACTCCTTTTTTCTTGGAGTTTGCTCTCACCTTATGTACAGAAAGATCTAATTTTACTACAGCTTTATCACCTGCTTCAGAAAGAAACACCTCCTTTTTCTCACTGAATCTGCAAGTTAAGTAGCAGTGAACTCCAAACAGCCAGGGCAAGCTGAATACACTTGAGGCTCATGTAGTCAGTACATCAGTGCATCTAATAATTAAAAAAATATAGTTCTGTCAGTTACTGTTCCCTGCAGAGTTTTAACTTTAGTTTAATGCTGTGGAACATATAAACTACACTCCTTTATAGATTCATTTTACTCTTTCTTTTCTGGGTTTCCAATTTTACTTTGGTGCAGTTTTTTAATTGTACAATATTTACCATACAGAAACTGGAAATGTTTTAATCGTTCGGATTTTATTAAGAATCTTTAAGTTGCAAACCAAATGAACATTTCCTTACTTGGAAACTTGTTCATTGCCCCTCAGACTGTAGCACTAAGAGAGCATCTCACTGTGTCCCAAAGGCTTGTTGCCTCAGCAAACTGTCCTGGACCTGCAAAGGTAACATAAGGCATACAAGACAGGAGGGGCCTGGGGGGCATCAAACACTTCAGGTTGTCCCCAGTTTCCTTCTAGATGGGCGATGATCAGATCTGGTTTTGTGGCTTTTTAATGTCTGAAGTATTGTCAGCTTGAATGATGACTGTATGGTAACAAATGAGAACAAGGAAGAGGAAGTAAACAGTCTAGTTTTGTGATTTAGACGTAATAGAAAAACAGAACAAATTAAGCAGGCAAACAATATATACAGCTAAGTTCGTTAAGGTACCTATAAAACATATGCAAACCTGTGTCCTGTGGAAATTAATGATTTAAAGTACTCAAAGTAAATTGGATGTTTAAATATAGTGATCATGATCTGGAGTACTTAAGGGACAACAACTTATATGACACTTCTGTGTGAAGAAATATGTATAGTTCATTTTAATAGTCTGATATCTTATGATTTGAGAGGTAAAAATATTTTGCTAATTTTATATTCACAATATCCTGTTAAACTAATAGACAACTTCACTCGCTGTTTTTCTTGTTGCTACTCAAACTGATTTATGTTCTTGCTGCAACTGGAAAACCTCCCTCCCGCAAACACATACCTCAGTCACTCACCTAACTCAGTACCCAAACAGTCTTGTTTGTCAGGGTGAGCAAGCTCTGGCACATTCATGACCATTTATCCACTATTGAACTGTCACACTGAAAGTTGACTAATATTTTGTGCTGCACTGTCATTTTCAACAGCAGTAAAGAGATTTCCATGACAGGTTGTCCTTTCTGTCTTCTCACATGTAATTAGTCGCCCATGCCATTAACACAAACATACAGTGTTTGCTTTCTAGAAATATTGAAGTTGGTAGTTTGTTTGAGCCACAAGTGGAAGCAAAACAACTGGATATCTTGAAAACGTATATTTCAAATCAGTGAACTGTTACAAAAGGGCCATTACACTGCTGTATATAATACAGCATATCAAAAAGGCAGCACCTTGAACAAGACACAGATGTCAATTAAAAGCTGCCTCATAACAGGATAAGACTCTGGTGAAGTATCCCTCAGTTACAGGGCAGCATGACCATCTCCTTGGATCACACATGGATTCTCTACAAAGGCACTCTCCAGTCCTATGAAAAGTTAATAGCTTTTTTACTGGTTTTTTTACCATGTTTTCAGTGTGTGTTTAACTTAACAGAGCAACATGAATCTTTATACATTACTGCTGAACCTGAAGGATCAAAGCTAGCTGTCAGTGGCCTAAATGAGAGGGGCTAATTAAAAAAGATTCCTCACTGAAGGAAGGGTTCCCTGCTCAGTTTCAGAAGACAAAGCTCATCTGAGCTGGCACTATTATGGCTTGCCTCTGCTCACAGTCATGCAGTTTATCTCTCTTCTCACTCACACATTATCTCTATGACAGAGAAAGCGGATATGCATAAACAACAGTTATAAATGCGAAGTATTTACTGGAGATTTGGCTTGAATTAATGTATTGTCTTGTCCCTCTCAAGTGTTCCTATTCTTTGCCTTTCTCATTTCCCATGCCTCTCTCTTTGAAGAACTGCCCCAGATAAAAATTCCCTCTTGGCATCCATATTCTGCGGGGCAGTGCAGGATCTTGTCACCTCCTTTCCATCTTCCCCTTCCACTCTGACAGCAGCAGCCTCTGGTACAGACAGATATGGTATCCTCAACTCCCGTTTTTAATGACATTATTAAGTATAAACTCTTTTCCCCAGTAAGGAAACCACAGAGGCAAGGAAGGGAGAGGGAGTGTGGACTCTGCTGCTGCAGGCACAAGGAGTGCTACTGCAACAGGAGATTACTCCTATTTGAGCAGCATCTTCAGATCCAGTAGGCTTCTGACAGCCTCCTTGTAGAAAGATATACCGAACCTTTCCTGGATATTAATTATTCATCACTGCAGAATGATTTAAAACACATGTGAATTCTCTTAGCAAGCAGTCCCTGGTAAATATGTATTCTGTGAAATCCCGAGCTGGTTGAGTTGGTGGCAATATCTGTAGGGATTTCAAGGGACCTAGAACCTAATCTGGACTACTCAGTTTAGTCAAGATGACTTGAGTGTCAACATCTCCAATAAATGAATGATCATATTTGTATAGGACTTGTCATGTGTCTTAACTCCTCTACCTAAGTACTCATAAGGCTCCCATCACTACTGCATGCAAATGTGATGTAGATCTTACATAAAATCAACTTAGTAGAGCTATTCTTGATTTACAATGGCACCAGTTAAACCAGAAGTGAATCTTTCAAAAGTGTCTCTGCAGAGTGCTTTGAGTGTTATTCAGTGTTGTAAAACAGCTACAAACAAAGGTGTTTCTTACTGGAAGTTGAACAGATGTACTGAACTGTTGCAATGTAAACACAAATACCTTACAACTGGGGCATGGTCCCTCAGACTCACCCCAGTCCTGGGTGCAGAACAAGGTGAGATAAGCAACATGAATGGAAGGTTTTATTTAATCTTGTGACTTGCTGCAACAGAGAGAATTACTGGAGAATGTGTTGAGTGACAGTTTTCTTAAAAAGATTGTCTTGAGAATGCTTTAACACTGATAAAATGGTGAGTAACATTTCAGAGCTGTTACAACACTGTACCTGCAGAAAGGCCACTCCTTGGGAATCAGTCCAACAGAGAGAGAGTAAGCTACAAGAACACAGGAGGAAAAAGACCTGCAGAATGAAGAGACAAGAACTAGTGAGAAATACTATTTATGCATGTGGAGTAGGCCCCTCTCCCTAGTGTCCAAGCCCACGTTTCTTCCACAGGCCAGTCAGGATGTGCAAGGCCTGAGTGTCTCTCTTCGTCCTTTGCCATTGCTCTATGGCTGCCCTGGCATTTCATGCAAGACCAAGGGTGAGCTGATCTTCTTAAGAAGAAAATTAGTGGGGGCTGCAGAAAATGAGTCCAAATCTCCTCCTGCTAAAGCAAACCTCTCCCTCCCCAAGCCCTCAGCAAGGCAGCCTGCTTCTCCTAATTCATCAGCTGTCCTGTTCATGGCCACCTGAGCTTCTAGTTCCTTTGCTCGGCACCCCTACTGCCACTTATGGCACTAAGGAATATAAATCTCTCCTGCAGTGTATGAGAGCTCTTAACCTCCAGTCTTCAGAATTACAAATGAAAATCCAAGGGGAAAGGCAGAGGGGAATGTGAGAGCAGTGCTGGAAGAAAGGCGGACAATGTTTAAATCCTTAGCAGTCATGCTTTGAACTTGCCCTACATGACTGTAGCACATGGTGTTTGTAGGGCCTGGTGTTTGTAGGAGTCTGCTGTCTTTAGGATGTGATATTTAAAATGGTGAGCACACACACACATGCACCCATGCACAGAGGGGTAACTGCTTGTACACGCTACGGTTTGACTTTGCATGTTCACAGCTGCAAAATCAATAGGCCTTGTGTCCCAGACAATTTGAAGAGTGGTTTTATTCTGTTTTCCTGACTCCCCTCCTTACCAGTTTTAATTGGAAGGAAGCCTTTTTCTTTATTTTAATTACCTACCCTAAACTCTGATCGTAATTTTCTGTGTGTTTCACTGTAGATAGGGATGTTCCAGAACAAATGGTCTTCAAACTTTAAATACATCTATTACTGTGTAATTCACCTACCATTTGTCTGTGGGTAGGGAGGTTGCCTTCAACCCACTTTGGGCATTTAGCAGGGAATTGGAAATTAAAAGTCTATCCAAGAGTCTAGTTTTCAAGGGGTTTTTTCTTCCTTTTTTGAAAATTACGATTTCTTAATTCATGCATTGATGTTATTTATAAGAATGACAAGAAAATTTCCAAGCCAGCAAATTTTGAACTATTGATTAAGCCCAAACAATCCTGAATACAGTATAACAGTAGCCTAAAACCTGTTAGATAAATGCAGATCAGTGTCTTCCCCAATGGAACAGAGAAAAGTGTCTCAACAGCAGTTAAAGTCACTGGAACTGATACTGTGGTTGTGAGGCCTGAAGCTGTTGACAGTGACAATTTTGCCAATCATTTCTGCTATGAAATCATCAGTCAGTCCACAAGTACAGACACATTAGCATGCTTCAGCTGACAAGCTGCCAGTGCATTGCTTTCAGACAATGTCCTTGCTTTTTGCTTCCTAAGCTTTCAGTTGGCCCTGACTGCACAGTTTGTACATACTACTTATATGTATATACTACTACTTACATGTTTCTCAAAATAACTGGAAATGGGCTATCCCTGTTCTTCATCATTTGCTTTTGAGGGTTCCTGGTGCACAGAAGCATGTCTTTCTCTAGTAAGCTGAAATGAGTTTTTTTTTATCCTAAAATATCTGTCAATGGGGCTAATGGCTAAGAAACAAGAGCTGGCAACTCTTCTGAAGGGTAGGGAATGACAGGAAGGGGCTGTGACCTTTATCAGCACACCTGCCTTGTGGTACTTCCAGGTTACCCTGTCGGTGGGTGTTGCACAGCCTGTTGGGTCACTTAATGGGATTGCTAGTGCTGCATGAGAGAGCCGGTCTCCCCTTGTCAAGTTTCTGCAGCCACCAAGTACCAATGGACCTGCCTCTTGGATGCTGTAGTGTCTTTCGGGGGCTTTGCAAAATAGATTATCAAAAATACATTCCTGGCCATATTTCAAACAGTAAACTGCTTTCTTTATGAGATTAGCGATGGGTCATTCTGAGCAAATAAATATTTGACAATAAGTTACCACATGTGGACAAATGCAGCACGTTCTATGATCTGTGACTGAAGTAGGGGGCTGAAAGGAAACATTTAGAAAAAATCCAATAGTGAACAGAATGGGTTAAGGTTGACTACCAGAAAAAAAACCCCAGAGGAAGTAGAAAAAGAACTCCTCTTAAAGTTTTTGGAGCTTCTTATTACCTAAATTTGAGCAGATAAATTGATGTAGTCAGCAGCAAGCTGGAAAAAGATAGGTTGGGAGGGATTTTTCTAACTCATAATATTCTACTAACCAGGAAGTGCAAATTGTAAATGCTTGAGAACAAGCCCTTTATAAAGCTGTTCCAGGTGACTGTTAGCAGAATAGTAGGGACTCCATTCTGAAAGAAGTTATGCAATACAGCATTGCAGAGTAATCTGATTATGACTTGAAAATAAGCAGGTAGAATGATGAGGCTATGAAGGATGAACCTTTTCATGTTTAGATCAGGATACAGTAGCAATACAGTGTTGAAAGACGTGGTAACTCTGACCCATGCTTCATAAAAAGTTGTTGATAATAGCACTGGAATAGATGAAACCAATTAAGAAAGTGATGAGTCAGTTGGGGTTTAGGGGGGTTATGACTCGGTCATGACATGATTATGATAATGAAACATTAGGTGTGTTTTCAGTAGCATCTTTCATTACAAGAATAACATCTCTTTAAATGTATTACTCTGAGTAGGAAATTACAGTGACTATCTCTGGAAGAAGAAGTGGTTCAGTGTGCCAGGTTCAGTGCAGCGAGGCACTACCTGTAGGATAAGCAAGCAGAAAAACTATGTGCAGCTGCCTAAGAAGTATTGTATACTACCTTACAGTATACCTGTGAAGCATGTCATTGGATTGAGCTATTATTTATAAGTCTTAATTCCCTTGCCTTTGCCCTTGCCCTTAAGAGAGCAAAATACCTTATTGCCATAGGAATCTATTTTTGACATGTAGCAATTGGGATCGTGTGAGGATGGTAAAATATACAGCTAAAATAAATAGCTCAGAAAGACTGATAAACAGTAGATAGTAAAACTTTTGTGATAGGAACGGTATCACCTACCCAGCAAATTCCCTACCTATAGTCTTTTGCTCAGCTCTTGATCACTCTATATTTATTCTGATTTAGACATATCTTTCTGAAAACAAACAGAATATCACAGATACTTATGACTTGAAGAATATGACTAAAAATTACCTTTAATATTGTATAGGGTAACGGGACAGGAAAGAAGGAGTCTTCTCTTTTCTGTTAATAATAGATCAAAATAGATTAGAGCCATTGGAATAGGACTCTGTTCTTGACAGATTAAGCAAAATTAGTCAGATCTGTAGCTAAATGAGTCATGAATGGGTAAATCAGATACCAAGGGAAACAGTATTGGATCTTCTATTCTTTGATTCAGTTCAATGTGCTTTTAAGGGGCAGGGTCATTCAGGAATTGCTGTCCTTTTAACAAATGCTGAAGTACATAAAAAAATAAAGTGCAAGCACCGTGATTCCTCTCTGAGGGTACAGGTAGCTGGCGTTCTTCTTAAGTTATCCACACTGTATCCTTAGCCACTGAATTGTCATCAAATACTGATACATGCCAGATCTGTTTCACAGTCTCAACGTTTGTGCTGTCTGAGTAACCAACATATTCAGCTAAAAGGGAGACATCATTTAAGAATGGATGAAATCACACCTATGGGCATATTGATTATAAAAGCTGTCCTGTAACTGGAAGCTACTATTGCCTTAAAACTTTGTTAAAGATAGTTATGCTCTCTGGAATTAGATTCTGAATTAGATGAGATGAATATGAGGAAAAAATTGTTTACTTTGAGGGTGACAAAGCACTGGAACAGGCTGCCCAAAGAGATTGTGGAGTCTCCTTCTCTGGAGACATTCAAAACCCTCCTGTAGGTGATCCCAGGCATCCTGGTCCAGGTGAACCTGCTTTGTTGGAGAGATGTTGGGACTAGATGATCTCCAGAGGTCCTTCTACTCAAGCCATTCTGTGGCTGTTATATTTGCCAAAAAGATTTGGTTAATAGATTTCAAAATCCCAAAGTAGCCATTGTATGACATCCCGCTTTTGATTCTCAAAAAAACCCCTAGCTGATTTAGAAAACAGACCTGCAATGTAAGGTGTATATTATTCCCAAGCATATCACTCAGTCTGGCTTAGATTTTTATCTAGTTGATTCTTTCTGCAAATTTTTTCCTAAGAAATGTCATCTGATGAGTTTAGGTCACCTCCTTTTTAGTTTGTGCTGAATCTGTTTCTTCCAGGTTAGCTTCTTAGTCAACCAGTAATTACTATCTGGGTAGCTGAAGTTGAAAGTGTTTGTTAAATTAATGATGGTCAATCAAACAACAGCAATTCTGCACTAAATTAATATATAAGAACTGCCATTTCAGTGTATGTGTTTGGGTGTTTGAAATAAAGAATACACATTCACCGGGATTTCACAACTCCCTGAAACAAATCTGGCAGTAAACTGTTCATTGTGTTACTAAGGGTCATGCAATGGAATGGAAATGTAAAGTGATTTGTATGTGTGTCCAGCACCCCACGATAGAAGTTGCATAGAAATGATGGCTGGTTCCTCCTTGATTTTTTGTAAATGTGACTTGTCAACTCTTCTGTGAATGAGATATGGAATGAGTGAACCTTGTTGACATGTTTTGAAGGAACAGAAGAACATGAAAATTACCAAAATAGATTGTATTTTCAGTCCTTCTAAGCTAGCATCCTATTTTTGACAAACTCATGTATCAGGCATTTTGGATAAAGGTGAAGGTGTGAGAAAGGCACTGTAGGCAAATAGGAGTTTAATTCTAATCTGAATTTGCAGTAGTAAGTTATTGGCATTACAGTTAAAGCATGAATTTAATTTCTAAAAAATCCATAATAGTCATAGCTTTACATTTTTGACACAATTTAGTATTTTGTTTATATTTAACATCAAATTTAAATATATATATATAGTATTTTTAATATTAACTTTAATATGGCTTTTAAATTTCAGATTCTGAGAGATGACTCCAGGAGGCTTGTGGAATGCTGCACCATGGACTTTGTAGGCAAGGGGAGGCCACCTGGAAGGTAGAGGGAGAAACGACTGACAGCCAGTGGGAACAGTTTTATCCATTCTTGTCAAAGCTAAATAGGAGACATTTTCGTTGAGAAGTGGGTTTTAAAAAAGCTAATTAAAGAAGTCCTTCCAATTGCAAATCACAAATGAAAATTGACACTAATTCTGCATATTCAGAAAACTGGCATTGGTGAGAGACTTTTGTTTCCTGTTTTCAAAGGAAAGAGGTCACTCCTTTACTCATTTGTTTGATGTTTGTCATAATAACTGTAATTATGAGGCACTACTGTGATAATTTAATGTAATTTAGCACATAATTAGTGAACAAAAATACTACACAATAATTCTTTCAGGGAGCCATGCTGCTAATAAATAGTGGCATTCAGTGACATCTTTCCTGTCAATGCACTTATCAGGCTTATGTAGCTTATAGTATTTTTACTTGTCTTAGTTGGTTGGTTTTTTTTTTTTTGAAAAGGGAACACAAGTATCATAGCAGAATTACGGAAATGAGAGCTGCAAAAAATGCTCTGCCCTTTGACAAAGAACGCTAACTCATTCATTGTCCAGTGGGTACAGCTAAAAAAGTGTCCTCTGAAAGCTCCATTGTCCTTTCCACGCTCCGATAATGCTCAATAACGTCATCACTGCTGATCCCAGGGAAAAATACTTCTATCAGTGGGAGGGGTAACAGTAATTTCAATAGGCTTTTCTGGTACAGACTCCTTTCAGCTGATCTGCAATACAGGAAAAAATCTGTGATGTTTTCTCTTGGTGTAGAAGAGGAAAGGCTTGAACTGAGGTGTATTGTGACCACTGCACACACACCACAGAAAACTCAGATGATGCAGCTGACACATGTCACAATCACAAAGTTGAAGTAAAAGAACCTGAAAAGCTCCCTTTTGAAATCCTCCTAAATGTTAATGTGACTATGGAAGCCCTACTTTGTATACTGCTCAGATCAAGTACCTGAAGTGATGAGTTTCCAGTCCAACAGCTTAGATTAATAACTTAATGATTTTTAATCAGATTTTAAAATACAAAGATTTCCTTAAACTCATATTTAGTCTGAAGAAGTCTTGTGGGAATCCTACCAGCATATATAGATACCTGATGGAAGGGAATGAAGGCAAAGGAGACGGATTCTTTTCGGTATTGCCCGCTGACAGTTCGAGAGACAATGGGCACAAATGGAAATGCATGAGATGTTCTGAACACAAAACTACAGTTATTTTACTGTGAGGGTGGTCAAACACTAGCACAGGTTGCTCAGAAAGGTTGTGGGTACTCCATCTGTAGAGATATTCCAAACTCAACAGGACACAATCCTGAACAACCTACAGTAGCTGATCCATCTTGAGCAGAGTGGTTGTATTTGATAAGCACCTGCAGCTAGAGAAAATTTGAGTAGAAAGTCAAAAGATATATCAGAAGTAAGGTGCCCACAGCCAGATGTTGATTGCATTGAAAAAGAATGGGGAGAGCACCATATTCCCTTCTGCACTGTGATATTATTAGCCTGCCTGTGTGCTGGAAGGGTGTGAGTAGTCTCCCCCTTTCCACAAATCCACTTTCATCATCCCTATTGAAAACCTTTCATTCTAAATCTGAACCCTCATGGTCCTGCCCTTTCTGTATCAGCCTATTGTATGGGGATATGGTTAATCCCCAAGCCCTTGACCTTTAGTGATTTGTACCGCTGTCAAGACACATTATACAGCTTTCCAAACTGCTCTGCACTACAGAAGAAAATGTCCACAGTAGGGTTCTTTTGTTTAAACTACCATGCAACAGGCATCAGTTTTATCATGCAAACATTTTCTTATTTTTCTTCTGGGGAAACAAGCCCCCCCATCCCTTCCCCAGAAGAGTTTCAGTATGAAAAACAAAGCTGAGAAGCTCGAGTAGGTGCAGGGGAGCTGTCTGCAATTTGCAAACCAATGAAGATTATGTTATTCCTGCTGGGACAGAAGCTGAGAGGAAAATGTGAGCTTAGTATTAATACCTAGGAAGATGATGGCTTGATTTTTCAAAGGAAAAACATAATTTCTCAGGCTGCCCATAGCTTTGAAAAAAATGGGGTTTGGGGTTTAGGAGCATCTGTAAGGTACTCAGGGATCTCAACTCTACCCTTCATGGGTTTTGGTAGATAAATTACCTTTGAAAAGGTTTAGGGATTAGAGGGTAATCTCCCTTTACCCACAAAGAGAGCAGATGCAGCATGTATCCAGTCTCCTTTATGCAGAGATTTAACCTTAGTATAACAGAAACGATTTCTTATCTCTGCCAGTTCAATTCTTGTATTTTTGAGGAATTTGGCATGTGTCTCAGCTGGACTAATGGAAGTTTTGAAATGGACTGAAAATAGCAACTAATTTCACAACCAACAGTGATGACTTTCAGCCATCAGCTTAAGCTGCGTTTTGATATGGGGCTGACAGAAGAGAAAGGACTTGGATGTATTAGAAGTTCCCATAAAAGAAAAGGTTAAAGAAAACGTTTTCTTCGAAGATTTACTATGTTCTGCTTAAGAATGCCATTCTAATGCCAAAGAGAGATTTCATACGAAATTTTCTAGCTATTATCTTTAAGAATCAATTATCACATCAGCTTTCCAATAGGGAACATTTACCTTTCATGGTAAAGGAGATTAACATCAGATAGTTTAAAAGGACTGTATCTGTAATGATAATCTTAGCCTTACATGCAGAGTGATGACCTTTAAATTAACAAGTGCAACCAGAAAAGAGATCTTTGGGTCACACTGGTTATTTCTCTTAAAACTGCCTCTCAATAGCCATCACATATATCCATAGTTGCCGGTGTCTGGAGTAGCGTCTTCTTGCAGCTGTGGTCCTTCAACCTGGCAAGGGGATTCAGGGGATTCAGAGGCGCACTAACAAGGGTAACTGGGGTGATGATACATGAGGAACAGCTCTCTGCATGGAGTATCAAACAGCCTCTGGTTTACTGTTTTAAAACAGAGATGACTGGGGTGGAGTTGCTAGATTTAATATTATCACAAGTGTTGTGGAAAAAGTAAATGGGAAGTGATTATTCGCTAACTCTAGCGATACAAATTAGCTAATGATGTCATCCATTGACAGATATAAAACAAACAACACGAGGTAACAAATGATATGAAGTCTGCTTCCCCCACATACAATAGTTCCAATATTAAAACCATGAGGCTCATTGCTACAAACAGTTGTGGAGGGCAAAAGTTCAGAAAGTGATAAGACAACTTCAGGAAGGATAGGTCTGTCAGGGCCTATCAGATATCAAAGCCAGGCAGCAGCCTGAAGCTCAAAAAGTTCCCAGACTGCTCACCACTGAAGCTGGGAGGCTGCTACTGCAAAGGGATTACCCTGTCCACACCTCACTTTCCTGAACATCCTCTCCTGACAGCTGCTGGAGTCTGTAAGGGATAGACTGTAGACAGACCTGTAGTCAGAACCTATCTATAGTTATGTGTTCAGCTTACCACCCACAGTGTTAAGCATGTCTGTAGATGTTACAGTCCTGATAGCCTGGACAGAAAGTCATGGCAACAGCAGCATGAAGTCTTAAGCAAAATATACCCATGTTTTGCCCTGTGCCACTGTAGCAAAGGTTGTGCTGTGTTTTCTGCGCAGTGTCACAGCTGAACCACATAGTTCACATTTCACTGTGATTTCTCTCTACACTGATGTGTTTTGTAACCATATTGCAGGGATTTTTAACTGATGAAAAGATAGTTTTCTTGCATTCCCTATTGCTGCTGGCCTACTTTCCCACACTTCACTGGTTTTTGTAACAGTTGGGACCCCTCATTCAGCACCCCTCCCAGTCCCCTGGCTTCCCCAGCTCCATGCCAAATAAATATGCTTTTCAGAAAGGAGAGACCTGCCTGACAAAGGGGTAGAGAGGGCTGGAAAACTTGTCAGGGTATTCACCCACTTAGCTCCAGCCACATTGCCTCCTCATCCCTCACACCTGTGTTTCCAAGTTCATTTGTAATCCATTGCAATAGCTTTCAGTCTCTCCTGTGTTTTGAATTTGCAAATCAGTCTGCCTGTCTAGAGCCATATCAAATGTTTTCAACCAGCTCCACTCTCTCACCCCTGTCAGCCGTGCTGACTACATGAGTAGACTCAGGAATCGGGCAGGACAAGCCAATGTGACCTTCTGTGAATCAGCTGCAGACAGGCTCCATCTAAGGGGACTAGAGACACGCTCCAGCAAAGTTCACCATGGCATTTTAAGACTTTGCCATCTGCAGCTCCCTCTTTTTTGGTATTTGGTATTTCACAGTGGAAGAGAAGTACTTGCTCCCACCTTAACTCACTTGCTTCTCATTCCCCTCATCAGCTTAAGCCAGCTCTGAAAATTGAGGCAGTGGTCACACTGACAAAGCCACTCCTTCTGTCTCTGCCACAGATCAAGTGCTAAGTCTGCCATGAGATCTCTCTCCGGTTTTCTGTGTTCATCAGGAAACAGTAACACATATACAGATGTGGTCTTTGGTGAGAAATAAGTGACTTTTTGTTTTGTTTTGTTTTTCACAATAATTAACAGAGACAAGATACATTTGTTTTGCTGTGGGAGCTGCAATAGGCAACATCAACTCCAGAAACAGCTACTGGCTGCAGCTGAATTAATATTTTTTTCATTCTCCCCTCCTCTGGACTATGTAAAGTAAGGTAAAGCAGCAGATTTTGTAAATGAATCTCAATTTTACTAAATTTCTTCTGTGAGAAAGAATCCTGGAAAAGTCTTTCAAATCATGAAAGTATTTTGTTGAGATGCTTTTGAATATTCTTTTATTTTGCAGCAATACTTTATTTAGAAATTTTCCTTACTGTTTTGAAGGCTCAGACAAAACATTCTGGGTCATTTTTCTGTTTCTCTTTATTGATAAAAAAAATTCCCCAGCATTTTGGGTTGCACAAAATCTCTGTGTTTTTTTATTGTGGTTGACCTGAATTCCCAGCATAGATTCAATTTTATTAATTTTTTTGACACAAAAGAATCAAAACATCAGTTATTAGCACATCTCAGAGCGCATCTTACGTGTTTATCTCACAGCAGAAAAGATACTTTTATTTGCTTCATTACTTCTTATTTTTTATAGAGTCTTCCAGTGTTACCCTGACAATTCCTCTGCCTCACTTCTCCAGGCTTTTCTGTTGTATCCTTCTGCTCTATGTAGGTCACTACTGCACTTCCCTAAAGTCTCCCCTTGTCATTTCTGAAATGAGATGCTTCATTAGCCACTCTCCAGTCTTCTGGCATTACTGACTTCTGCAGTCAGCTTGCAGACACCCCTGCTAGTGGCTGTCTTCCTCCTCTTGCTACTTTCCCTGCAGAAATAGTACCAAACACATTCATGAGTCAGAAACTCTGGGGAATGCCCATTACTGTGCACTGGGTTTCTCTTGGGTGCGTTTCACACTCTGAATCTTATGGAACCTCATTTCTTTTGTATTTAGATGCTCAACATAGCTAGTATTTGAGGAGGGTAGATATAAAATTTTAACATTTTTTTAAAATCCCTTAAATTGCTGTATTTTTGGGTAGAGGGAGGAGACTTGCAAATAAGAATCAGTTCTATGCTTCCAGCTCAAATGGCTCTTATTTTGCCCTAAGAAAAAGAAAACTAGAAGAGGAAGACAATTATGTATATGACTATGTGAGACTCCCTGCCCCCTCCAACAGGAGCACTGAAACCAAACAAGGCACGATGGCTGTCTTCTGCTGGGAAGGGGCATTTCAGAGGTAGGAAACAGGGAGAACAAAGCGTGTATGTTCCAGAGTTCTGCACATAATCACCAACAAATAAGCCTGGCAGCGTCTTCATAGTCTGTAGGAGTGTGCTGCATATAGCTAATCCCCTCGTCCTGAGTTGCCATCTGGAGTATGCCATGAGCAGGTCTGTGTAACAGAGGTGTTGCAAGTCTGCGACAAGCCGGGCAGTGCACTGAGGGCCTGCCAGCAGCCACGGGCTGTTCTTGCTCAGTCACACTTGTAGCCTAATACACAAAATGTACTCAGTGAAGGGCAACTGCCTCTTGTGAGAGGTCTCCTGGAAATAAAAGCCTGTGTCGTATCAGCAGTATTTCCTTCATGCAGTTTGGGAGTGGGGTGGCCCTCAGCACACTGCTTGGAGCACCACTGGTGTCCTGTGTTTTGGAGCATTTCAGAGGGATGGAGAAATATTGACAGCAAGTAAAAAGTGATGAAATGTCATGAGAGGATACTTGGTCCTCACTGTACTAGGAATGGCCTTTCTCCTATCTGAAGGCCAGGCAAAGGCTATGTGGCAGCCAGGGGCTGGAGGTTGTCCTGTTACCTGCCCTGCAGTCACCCACAGTACACATTGCTCCACATCACACACAGTCACTGTCAACTGCTCATCCTAGACAGCAGCATCGTGGCATCCCCATCACCCTGTGTGCTGGTGCAGGGCAGCTAATAGAGCCCCAGCAGCTCATCTGGAGAGCCCCGTGGCATTTCCCCCACCTCTGTCCATCCTCCACATCCAAGCATCATTGCCTCCCACTCTTCAGCAGCCACAAGTCTTTTGGTGGCTCTTTACAGCTGTGGCTGTTTCCGCGTCTGCTGGATGATATGGGGTTTGTCTTTCCTGTCTTTTCATAGCTTCATCAGCATCCTAATTGTGCTCAGCTCTCTTTTATGGCAGGCATGTGAAGGCATGTGCAAATTTCCTGACTTCTGGAAAAACTTTCTATTGGGAAAGGGGGAAAATGGCTCAAAAAGTACAGCCAAGCCCTGATGTCTCCCATTTTTAGACTCTGTACTGGGCTGTTGTAGCACCAGCAGTTCCTGGCTATGGGGGTGCTTTCCCCCCAGTGATCTCAAAGTTGTCTGCTGAAAGCAGTAGACTCTCACTAATCACACTTCAGGGACACAGGGAAGGAAGAACTGAGACGTGACATGATCTCCTGGCTGCCCTGCCTTGTTCCTGTCTCTCCCGACAGCTGCAATTTCTTGCCACCTTGAGACTAGAGCCCTTGTGTCACACAAGAAGTAGAAAATCATACATTAATCCTCCTTCTATTTTTCCTCCCGGGAGCTGCTGTGTTTGCCCTAAGGGGGCCCTGCCCAGATAGGGATGCACGTAGAAATGAGAGTGCTGCCCATTGGCAGTGGACACCCTTTCTCTGCCCCTCTCCAGAGGGCTTTTCCTATGGGGAGGCTGCAACAGCCTTCTGCTTGATGTCCATCACTGGTAAACTGGCAGATGGGTCACCTGCTGTTCCAGAACTAAAGCACCAAGCCCCTTTGCTTACATTAACTTCAATAATGAAAGGTGCAACTTCTGTTTGTAAAGAAAAAGAGAGAAAAGGCAAAGGTTTGGGTCATGTGTTTGCTGCCTCTCCCTCTGATAGCTTTGATCCCTTTCAGGCTTTGCTCCAAAAGCTCATTAAAAGGAAAGTACAGCCAAGTATTACTCTGAAAGAGAGGAAAAAATGGCTCATCCATCAGGAGAAAGACAAACAGTGTCAGGTACGGGTTGCTAATTTGCTCTCCCTAGGGAGATCTGCTTCTTTTTAACCAGAAGAGTGTTTTTCCACAGAGGGATGCTGACTCAGCCTGACTTTTTCTTACCTTGGGCTTCTCCCTTTCCTGGCATGACCCCAGCACAGACATCTCCATTGCCTGTTGATCTCTGAAGGGCTGCAGAGGGGACTGGGGAAGAGACCAATGCACAGATGGCACTTGGAGTATCCTGCAACAGCTGAAATGTGGCAGGTAGAGGCATCCTATAACAACAGCATGATGGCACATAAGGAAACTCAAAAGAGAGAAACCAATCTGAGCCCTAATTCTATTATTCTGTTTGTCTGGAGAAAAGGACTCTGTACAACTACCTGAAAGGAGGTTTTGGTTGTGGTGAGGTGGGGGTTGGCCTCCTCTCCCAGGTAATAAGACAAGAGAAAATGGCCCCAAGTTACATCAGAGGAGGTTTAGAGTGGATAGTGGGAAAGATTTCTTCACAGAAAGAGTTGTCAAACACTGGAACAGGCTGCCCAGGGAAGTGGTAGTGTCACCATCCCTGGAGGCATTTAAAAGAAGCATAGATGTGGCACTTAGGGACATGGTTTAGTGGTGGACTTGGTGGTGTTGGGTTAACTGTTGGACTTAATGCTCTTAAGAGTCTTTTCCAACCTAAATTATTCTGTGATTCTGTAAGACTCAAGTATAAAAAAATAAGATATTTTTTAAACAATATATTTCAAGACAAAACTAGTTATATCACTGGTACTAGCCCAATACTCAACAGAATACCTGGTCAGGGCAAGGACTATGGAGAAAGCTAGATGAAGATCCAAATGTTGCATGAAAGGAAATGTTGCACAAGGAAATGTGGGGGTTTTGTCTAAAAGTCACTCAAAAGCCTTTTGAGCAGAAACTACTGAAGATGTTGATTTGCAGTGTTGCTGGGAGCACTAGGGATATGACAGAAAAGTGGAAGAAGGGTGATGTTTTTACTAATATTTAAGAAATATAAATGAGATGTCCTTTCATGACCTTTGAGTCCAGGTAAAAGAATGGAAAAGCTGAATGGAATTATTTATTAAAAATGAAGGGAGAGGGGGCTAATAAATGCCAATGATTGTCAAACTAACTGGAGTCCCTTTCTTTGCTGAGAAAATACTTATATGTTTAAATTTAGTTTTTAGCCAGGCATTTTCTTTGAGAAAACACAATGTTTTGATTAAAAAACCCCAAATGATGCATAATTCAAAGTGGAGCATGTTCAGTGGGTTGGAAAGTGACTCATTGCCAGAGCTCCTGTGTAATCATAACTGGGGAATTGTTTCAGCAGGCCTGTTTCAGTTGAGTCCTCTGCAGGAGGAGGAATCTTGCTTCTTCTCCTGCGTTAACTGTGGTGTGTGATCTGCATGTGTGTGCCTCTGTGTGTATGCACGTGTGTGCATGTATCGCTTTTTGTGGTGGGTTTGCACCTGTCCACAGGGGCTGTTCCTTGATCCCACATCTTTAATGGCTTTTATGAATAGTCTGAAGGGCAACAACATGAACCCTGCAGTGATCTCATTTTTGTGCAATATAGGAGTTGGAGTCTGGTGAAGAAGGAGGAGATCTGCTTACTGATACAGTACATCTGAGACTGCTTAGCAGGATGGGCACAACGGGAAATGTCTGCTTGGCAAATGCATGGAAAGCTGTACCCCACTGTGGGAGCTGCTGGGAGCCTTGCCTCTGGTTAAATCAAGCTTTCTCTCTGCAGGTACTCCTGTCACAAACACACCGTTGCAGGGCTCCTCAGTCTGGCAAGTGAGGGCACAGGAACAGCAAAAGTGGGAAAGGCCCATCTCCACAAATTCAGCGTGTAAATAAAGTCCAGGTTTTTCACAGTCAGGGGAACCTATCCTTGCCACAACTTGCCAAAGGTCATGGTCACTGGTCACACAAAATCAGTACAGGGCATTTTTCCAAATGATGTACTGATGTTCAATTGCAATTTATTCAAGGAAGGCCTCTTGTCTCTGGTGGTAGTTTTCATGCGCTTTTCATCTGAGAACTCCTTAATTTTTTGCCACAGAATATGTAGATCCCTTAGAAATGTCATTTATGTGGAGTGTAATGCACTTGTTATTGAAGTTGTTTTATTGAAGTTGCCCTGTTTATATTAATCTTTCCTATATTTTAGAAGACAGTCTGCATGGGAACTGTAGGTCAGCTGTCACCGTGTAATCCTGGCAGTCCTGCCTAGATCATCCAAAAACTGGTGCTTGTACCAAATTATTCTCCAGAAAAAGATGTATCGTCTAATACAGCATCAGTCAGCAGTCTTCTCTGCTTCAGCAGTTGCTATTTTTTAGTCATTGGAAGGAGGGCTGCTTTAAGAAATACCATTTGAGTCATAGGAAAATTGAGCAGAGGTCAAGTCTCACTGTCCTGAGTAGGAAGTTGAACTCCCACTTCCTTCCTGCCTCTTTCCAGAAGATCTTAGTAACAGGAAGGCAGGAGGGAGAGGATTACCGAGCTGCCTGGGGAAAGAAACCTTCCCCAGCTCCCTCAGGAACCTGTGAAATGGTCCTGAAAATGGCCTCTCCCAAACCATACTGGCTGCATCATTTGTTGAAGCTGCAGGGTACCAGTAAGATTTTTTTGTGAACTCTTGGCTACTCTCAGCTGTATGCCCATCCCTTACTGTGTGTGTCATGGCTCCTGGAGAGGTGAGAAATCAAGTGGCTCCAGCTGTGGGAAGCTGGGCTGAGAGCCCAGAGGGTGGTGCAGAGCTCTCCATAGCCCTGCCCTGCCATTAGCACCTCTTCCTACTCAGTCACCAAGCCTGAGCAATGGCCACTTTGACCAAAGCACTTTTTCAGCTTTAATTATTACTAGGCCTGCTGCTAGTTAAGCAAATATGATTTAAATCCATTTTGCAAATGAGGAAAGTTTAGGCCTGCTCCTGTGACACCACAAAGGGATGTGGCAAAGAGCTGCACGAAGAAGGGAGCTAATTCTAGGTTACCAAGAAGAAAATGGCTGAGGATACTTTCATCTTAGCACAGCTGGATGCGTGCATGCCTCATAAACAGCTGTGCTTCCTCCCTTCAGCGCACGGAGGAAGGAAGCCCTGCAATGTTAACAGAGGGTGGAAGGTAGTGCTGGTTCACCAGCCACAGGGAGGATGTGGCTCCATATGTGTCACTGGAGCAGGCCAGAGGAGTTTCCAGTGGCGATCACCACTGTACCAGCTGAGAGAGGGCCTCCCAGCTTGGATGCCATGTCTGGCTGAGGAGAGATCCTGAACAAGGACAAAGGGCTTAGCTGCTGCAGTAATAACAAAACTACTGCTGGGCCTGCACTGCCTAGTTGAGGCAGGGTGGAAAGACAGGAGGGGGGAGCTTTCTGGATGATTTAGAGGACACCTGCACATCTGAGAGATCCCCACTTTGGAAAGGCATGTCTTCATTGCCATGACCGTCAGTACCCCTCACTGAGTTTTTTGGTTACCAGACTCAATTCCTTGTATGTTATCCTGCATACAAGGTTCCCAAAGCAGTCTGCAGTCCTTGACTAAACTGGTGCCTTCCAGAAGTATGCAGATAATAATAAGGAATGGGTTTCATATGATTATATAGCTCTTTTAAAAAAAAACAGAAACAAAACTATGTTACTTTTTACACCATATTACAAATATGATAATAAATATTATATAACAATTATTTTAAAATAATAAATATAAATATTAGACATATTTAACTCTACCCTAGCTAAAACCAGGACAACACTGAAGCACCACTGGCTCTCTAAACTGATGTGGGAAGGGTACAAAACTGGATTTTGCATCTTTTGTTTGCAGGACGCATTGATCCAAGGCTAGCGGAGAGCTTTGATAGCACCAGCTGCAGATGTTTGTTCTTACTTTGTCATGGGTGGCCTTGTGCCTCCCATCCTGCTGAGCCTCACACGTGGTGAGCTGACCACCCTGGTGCTCCAGCCTCTCAGGCACAGCATGGACAACAGACAGCTGAGGAAAATGGGGTGACTCTGGCAAATGCTGGCAGCTCCTTACTGTCCACATGGCAGTGGCACATCATCTGGGCTCATTGTGGCTGCTCCTGGCAGCTTGCCCGCACAGCGGCACTGGTGCCCAAGTGCCATCACAGTGAAGCAACTCACCTCTGCAACTGAGGCAGTGTGAGTTTGCTCAGCAGTGTCATTTGATGAATTCATTTTTATTTTCACTGTGAGAACTCTTACGTGGAGAAGTCAAACTCTCCCCCTACTTGAACCTTTATATTTTTCAATTGCATTGCAAAAGAAAAGTAGAAAGACTATTATTGTCTGCAAATGTGCATTCCTGCAGTTAGTGTATTATTAGGAATGAAAGAAAAGGCTCCAAATTCTTATTTTGAAGGAAAATTAAAATCATAATCAACTATATCTCTTTTGCATTCTGAAGGATTGGGTGTAACCTGGGTTTTGGGCAAAAAATCCAGAGGACACTTGCAGTACTTCTTCTGAAACTTCACCTTTTATTCATTTGTATGTGGTCTGCTCTGCCAAGCGAGACATGGTGTCTCTGAGAGCAATGGGCACAGAGAGCTGCCACTGAGCTTACCAAGCGTGGGCAATGGCTACTCTGCATCTGTCAGATGGATGCCTCTGCAAGGGAATTACAAAAAGTTTGTCATTCTCTATGCTGTCTACATATGATAGGATCTTCTATAATCAGAAAGCAATTAGCAAGCTAATATCTAGGAAAGGTGTCAAAGACAAAATTTTCAGACCAGATTTTACTGCAGTTTTAAGCAGAAATATCTCTGCACACTGCTGTTGTGCCCAGATGTCCTCTAAGCAGGATTAGTTTGTGACCAGAGGGCAGCTCATCTGCGAGCCCAGGTAATCTTTTGAAACTGCATTTCTGAGGAGACCTCATTATGTTGCCAAATGACACTGAGCTGGCCTAACGCACCAGTCTTTCAGGGCAGCCTTGGGCAGCCAGACACCCCTGTCAGCCAGCAGATGATTTTCTTAATAGTTTCTTGAGAGGCATAACCTCAGGGTCTAGTGACCCTTGAACAGGCCTGCACTGAGGGCAGCAGGGAGGAAGGAGAAAGACCAAACTTGTGAATGCAGGTGGAAATAGAACAGGATCCAAGTCAGGATGTGATGCTGCATTTGCATCAATCCTTGGCCATCGAGGAGTCCTGGGTTTGTAGACTTTATTGGGATGATGTGACATGTTCCAGAAGACTTCACATAGAAAACTGAGAAGTGTTTCTGTTTTCTCCTTACTGTTTCTCTGAGCCCATTCATTATTTTCACTACTGTGGAGAAGTTAATCATAGGCACCCAGCAGAAATGACTGCAGTGTGTTATGGGTGGTGGGGCCTTCTGCAGGACTGCTTGCCATAATGAGTAGGAGGTGTTTCTGCAGAGAAGACTGGAGCCAGTGGTCCAGGCTGCGCATCTGGACCATGACAGCAAAGAACTGCTGCTTCCTGCTGCCTCCCCATGGCCTGAAGCCCTGGTGACAGAAAAGACCTTCTGCAGGAGCCAGGGTTGGGGAAAGAGTGCTGGGGAGTGAGCCCCACTGACAGGACATTGATGTTTCTGTACCCTGGGCTGGCTTGCACACCATCAAGTCGATGAAAGGCACCATGACTATACTCCAGCATGAAGGAGAATCAGTGGTGGGGTTGCTCGTACTGCAGTATGTCTCAAAGCAGTGTTTTTGTGGATTGAATATAGACTGCATGGTGTTTTCCTCCTTGCAATGAAGGACAGACCTTTTGTCTAAAAATAATGCCCAAATTCAGCTGAGAGTGGATTCCTCCAGAATATTGCTTTTGGCCAGACTTCTCTGAATTGGACAACAGTGTCTGGAAAAGCTTCTGTGTCCCTTGACTGGCTAGAGAAAAAACTGTGCTTGATCTTGGCAAACATCCCAGCTCTCTTCAAGGCGCAGAATGCTTCTCTCCTTTTTGACCTCATTGCTGTTGGACTTCAACAGCAGCCAGAGTTTAGAACTCTCAGTTTATTGCAACAAACTGAAAATGGCTGGCAGCTGAGTTCAATACAAGCAGGAATAAGGTGGTTTATTCTTTCTCCAGAAAGGCACAGAAGAGAGGCTTTGTCCAGCCAAGCACATCCCACAAAAGGTATGAAGCGGAGCAGATTTCACCAACTCCAGCCCACAGAGGCTGCCCTTCCTAGGAGGAAAAACATCATACTGCACCACGTAAATCAACATTTTGCTGTGTGGGTCAGGAGACCTGTCTGCCATGGACCCAAACAGGCTGCTGTAGGAACTTTCAGTAGCAATAAGGCCACCAGCTCAGTTCCTCCCATTTGAAACACTGGAGTTAGTCATCATTACCTTATTAGCCCACTCTTCCATGACGTAGTATGCAAGTACATTTTTAACTACCGTTGTAGTGCTTCATGGCATTTATTCCATTGAAAGGCAAAGGAGCAACATCTGTTTCAAAGGGAAGTGCAAGCGTGGGTAGAAAGTGCCTCCTCTCTCCCTCCTCTGTCCATGTGTGCTGAAGTCAGCTGCTGTGCTCTGAAGCTGGCCCTTGATTTGGGCAGAGGGAGGCGAATCCTCCAGTTCATTTGTGGGGCGCAGGACGTGTAGATCCAGCCCCTTTGAGAACAGACAAGAGCAGGGTGCCCATTTTCTGACATGGCTCTGCCAGTGCTGGAGACAGATGGGCCAAGGGATTCTGCAGTTGACTCTGCACTGCTGAGATTTGCCTGGTTTCTCACCCACCTCCTGCCTATGTCCTGAAAAGTGAGAAAATCTGATTTCCTGACTGTTTCCTAGCTGGCTTCCAGCCCAAGGGGGTGAATCACAGTACCACTGTCCTGCAGCCAGGCTTGCCCTCAGCCAATCACTCATTGCCAACAGCGAGTCCATGAAGCAGTTTGGCTCCTCCGCTCTGCCTCCTAAAATCCCTCAGACTTTGGGCTGGTACAGTGCCTCCTGCCCTGCTGCTGATCTGGTCAGAAAACCTGCAGAGGACTATCCAAACCTCCTGTGTGCTCCAAATTTGACAGGCTTTTCACTGCATGCTAGAGAGTGTTGGCTCACACAGATTGCATACTTACACCTAAATAAAGTGAAGAACCTTCTTCACATAAAAAAGACCACACATTTTGTCTAACATGGCCTCCCCTTCATCACCCCCAACCACTACTTGCTCCTAGACCTGCATATCCACTTATATATACAGACTTTCAATTGTGTGGGGCTTTTTAATTTTGAGTTAAATTTGATTTTGAGAAAGAACGAGATGAGCTCCAAGTACCAGAATGTGATAGCTCTGGAATATTACGCAGCATTAATCTCAGCAGTGAGTGGGAGCAAGACACTGAGGGATGCGCAGCCTGAAAAAAAAGGAGGCTTAGTAAGTAGCAGGAGCAGATAAAAGCAGACAGCTTGGAAGATTTTTTTGGAAGAGAAATATCAGTATAAAGAAGGCAGACAGGAGAGAGACAACCCAGGCCATTTCCAGGGCAGACCTTTCTGTGAGTGCCAGCAGTTCTGTGCTGCTGGATATGGAATTGTTTCATGGGTTTCTCTCATTTCCAGGCTCTTGGAAAACTATTGTCTTGTGCCTGACCTAACGGGAAGTATAACTGCTCAAAATAGGGGAACACATCCAAGAAAAAAAATGAAAAGCAAAAAATTAACTACAGAGGTTAGCTTTTCCTATTTTTAGTTTTTCTGCAAGTTATCCGGAGATGCATGCAACTTATTTTGGAAGATTTAGGAAGCAGAGGGTGTTGCCAGTTCTTGCTGTATAAAACCCCAAATGTACTGCATTTCTTTTGACAGATGATGAGCTGCAAAAGATACCTAAATAGGAAGCATCGTTAAGGGAGGCTGGTTTTAGATGGCTGCATTAAAGATTTTTCAAGTAAAAGGTGAAGCATTTGTCTCCCTGATGTTAAAGAGAGACACACAGAGTGCAGGACAGAGACCCAACAAGTGTGGTTGCATGGATGGGGTCACAGGTTGTGTAACTGCTCAGAAATTAATGAACTGGGCCACAGCTGTAGAGGTGTTTTGCACTTCCAAACCCTCCCATAAGAGGGAGGTTGTACTCAATCCTTTGCAAAGATCCCCACAGTTCTAATGAGGATTTGGCAGCAGTAGTCTGGCCACTGAGCGTTTGCCTGTGTTACAGGCAGTCAGGTAAAAATATTGCCCAGGACCAGCTCCTTTCCTGACCCCGTTAAGCACTGTTCCTTTCTCTGGCCTGACCCATCAGTGAGCTGCAGTTTGAGCTCCTCAGAGAGCAATCCTGAAGCTTTCACTAAGCTCCCACCTTCATTTGAGGTCCGGCCCCCTGAGAAGAGGAACGGTGATTTAACCCCAGATTGTGAGTGCCCCGAGTCTCTTTTCTCTGACTTACTGCACAGACATGAAGAACTCACTTTTGCTTTCCTCTGAACCTCAATGGCTGCCTGATTCCCACTGAGTTGCTCCTGATGGAGACCCAAAACTGTCCCTTGAACCCAAACGCAGCTATTCCCAGGCTCCCTCTTCCTGCCAGCTGCATTTATTGCTAAGGGCCTGTTAGTGCCCCAGTACATCAGGAACCTGGCTGAGGTGCCATTCCCTCCTGCAAGCTCTGGGAATATCAGGATACTAGAGGCAAAGTCACTCCAGGAGGTCACAACCAAGAGATTTGCATTGTGTTCAGCCAGAAGGTTATTGCCTCAGGCACTAATTGCTGATAAGACCATGTGTATGTAATACATCTTGTTTCTAATCACATAAACAAGTATTTTCCTGACCACGGCACTGGCAGCCAAAATGTGATTAAAATTCAGAGAGTTCCCTCCTCTCCCTGGCAGTGAGCACTCCCACTGAGCCAGCAGAGGCAGCCAGTGGCCACAGCTGTGACCCAAGCCATAGCCTAGGCAATGAATTCTGCAAAGGAAGATGTAAACCTGTGGGAAGGGCTGGTTTCCTTGGAAGGTCTGCGGAGCCTGTTGCTCAGAGGACCCCACTGCATTACTTCAGCAAGGAAAAGGCAGTGCTGCCCCACAATGGACAAAAGGGATGCAATATCCTGAGGTCTCTTCCAGCAGCAGATTCTCAACTTCAAGAGAGGACAGGCTGGAAAAGAGGCAGCTATGCCTCTGCTAATCCTGACTGCACTCTCTTGAAACATCTTCATTGTGTGCATAAAGGCTTCTGCTGATCACCTGTGGGGCCAGGAGGAGTTGCTCAGCTCTTCAATAAAAACCATGGATAGGGGGGGCTTGTTTCTCAGTTATTCCCATCCTCCAATGATGCAGAGGAGTGTGCCTGCTAATACCTGTTGGCTTTCCATGATTAGCAGCAGAAATTGTGTTTTCCAGCCTAGGAAATGACTATCCAGCTTTTTTTTTTCCTTCCTTCCCTCCCTCCATCTCTCCCTCCTTCCCTGCTTCCTTCCTTCCCTGGGCATGTCTTTTCCTTCCTGTGGTTGCCTGAGAATTGCCATAAACAAGTCCTAGGCTGCCACAAAAGACCTGAACGTGGGTAAGGCCCTGGGACTCCCCTGCACTTCCTGTGTGCAGCAGGGTTTTGGCTTTCACCAGCCTTTTGTAGACTTGTGAAGTGAGGCGTTGATGCCCTGTGGCCCTTTGCTGGTCCCTTAGCTGGTCTCAGCCTGTCAAGTGGTCAAAGCTCATATCCCTGGTGGATGCTAATTTATTCAGGAGGGCTTGCTCCTCTGGCAGATGTTCTGCGTTTTGCTACATGGGATACTCAGCTGTCAGCAGAGAGGGCAACATGCATATTCAGGGCCTCCTGCAAGGACAGCCACTGCAGAAAGTGCCTGTGCCTGCAGAACCATATTTGTAATTTTTTTAATTTCTCAAGCTTCCTAGTATTTCACCAAGTGGTGGAGGCCTGTGATGTTGGAGTAAACTGCACTGAACAACCAGGAGCATGTCTGTAGTCACTATATAAAATCTAGATGCTTATGGCATCTCATGGGTGAAGACTTTCTCAGTCTGCTGGAGGAGAATAACTGAAATCACTGTAGTGGTATTCTCTCAGGCTGCTTCAGACTTGAGCATATCAGAAACTATCAGAAGACGTTTACTGGAACCGTCATAACATGTTCTTCACCCAGTTTGCCAGTTTTGCTGGGGCTTTCAGCTAAGACCTGGGCAAAACCTGAGCTGTTTATTCCTGCTTGAGATTACATTAATTTATGGGTATTTAATTCCTTAAGTCTAGGAGGTTGAAGGGTTTCACTGTGGCACAATGGTTTCTGTAGGATGCTGACTAGTTACGGTGCTTCTGAAGATTACCAAGCTTGCTTTTCCAAGGCAGGGGTCAGCCAGCAGCTAAAACATGCCAACCAAGAAGGCCACAGATGTGTCTTGTAGAACATTGAGGATAAGTGTATGTACAGAGTAACACCTAGAAAAGTCTTTCACAACAGCAGGGTCAGCTCACATTAAGCAGTATTCCTGGGGCAGTGCCTTGCTACAGGTTGCCTCTGTGGGACAGCTTGGCTACACACCACTTTGCAGCTCTAGTGGTAGAGAAGGTACCCAATCTCCAGCCATTGCACCAGTAAAAGCACTGTAAAGCTTTGTTGCTAAGGGGTGGCCTCAGCATGAGCTTTCACAGTGAAAGCTGTGTGTCTCTCTGACACAGTGATCTGTGCAGAGCAGTGACAGGCACAAGTCATCACCAGCTGTGGCTACCAGCTGGTTGCAACTCCCCAGCAGCTTGTCCTGGAGAGCAAGCTAGTGGTGGTGGTGAGTGATGTGGCTCAGCTTAGCAGGTACCGCCCTTTGGAGGCACAAGCAAGGCCTCAGCCAAGTGTTTGCTGCCATTTTCACGCTGGGCTGATGGAGGAAGGTTACTAGTGTTCATATTCAGCATTAACTTATAAAACCTCTCAAGTCCGTCAGCCTGCGGTTTTGCTACAGGCAGACTGTGACCTTCAGTGCAACTTCCACTCCCCACACAAGGTTTAGGGTTTAGTTAACAAATCCTCATCTCTCCTGGATGGTAATGTGGCATTAATGCAGGCGTCAGTGGTGTCACCCAGCTGAACCCATCAGGAACACTCAGCAAATACAGGTGACCATTCAGAAGAGGAACCTGTACTTTCATGGGCCACCAGGCTTGAAGCACTAAAAATCACCAAGTATCTTCTGGTCAGTAGGGAAGTTTGTGTGTCCTATAAACCAAGTACCACATACAGCTAGGGATGCTCAGGTTTGGTCCATTAGACATCTGACTCCTACCCTGAAAACTTCAGCAGTGTTTTGCTGCAGTCCCCTTGGGCTTGGTGTGCAAATGTGCCCAGACCATGCCAGCCAAGCTACAGCCCAGAAATCACAGCCTTCACCCAGTCAATAGTTCAGGTCTTGTCTTGTCTCATCTGGGCTGGGAGCATTTGGACCCACAGCTCCCTCAGCACAAAGGCAGGTGGTCAATCAGCAGGGTAAGGAAAGGAATTAAGGAGAAAATACCCCCCTTTTGAAGCTACCTGTCCTGCAAGGAGGAGGACAAGGTTCCAAAGACTGCATGGCATATGGAGTAAGGCCCTTGCCAGCAGCCTAGTGGTTGAAGCTGGGCAAGCAGAGTCCCTGACTTGCAGAATACATAGGCTTTTTTCTTTTTTGTTAGTCAGTGACTGAGATAAACCTCAAAAAACTCACGGTCACTGATACCACAGTAAAATTTCTGCAAAATATTCAGAAAACATAAATTTTACCAAATGAGGAAAACTGGAAATTTTAGGACCCCCAAGTATAACTCTGATGCTGGCTCAAACAAAACTTATTGCAGAACTAGGCTGAACCTGAATGCTGCAGCTCTGGCCGTAGTGCCATACCATGTAATTTTTCCTGCCTCTCTTCTTGCAAGCTATTTATACCACGCCTGCTTCATGTAGGCTGCAGCTGCTGCTGTGCCTGAGCATCTCAGGCTGAGTGAGCTGCTCTCAGGAGGATGCTTTCTTCTAGGAATCAGGACACAAAAGCCATTGGAGCATATTGTTCAGCATCTCCCAGTGAAATGGGAATTGGGTACAGTAAGCAGGATGGAGGCAGCGCTTGTCACTGATCCACCGTGCTCCTTGCACAGAAAGGAGGCTGAAGCATCAGAACATGAGAAGTGCACCAATATCAGCATAGTGGGGAGTAAAATCAAACGGGGGCAGCATCTATGCCTGCTTGTGAAACGCCGACAAAAAAGCTAATACACACTTCCTCCAAGATGGTCGAACATCCAGCTTTCCTGGAGCACGTGCCAGCCTTCAGGAGCCCTCATTAGCTGTCTTTTGATTGTCCCTGCTGAATTAGTGGGAACAGATCTGAGTTGACACTGAATACTTCTGAAAATGTATTGTCTTCTCACCTTTGGCTAGAGCCTTTTAGGCATTTAGCTGCTGGGTGGGTAAGTGTATTTGGTGCCTCATTTTCCAGACAGTGTGAGGCTGTTAGGGCAAAGCCTTTGCTTGCCATGTGTTCCTATAGCTGTGCCGCAAGGCCATCTCAGTGCTGTTGGATGTATGGATGTTATTACAGTGCAGGCTTGTGCACCAGGATTATCACCTACAGAACGCCTCTGGTGTAGGCAAGGCTCTTTTAAGGAAGAGTAAGAACCATGGGTTGCCTTGCGCTCTAAATGTAGCTAAGGCTGCATCCCCAATATCACAGTGCATTACACCCAGTGAAAATCCTGTTAGAAATGTCTGTGAAGGCTGGATGCTGACAGAGCTATCTCACAAGCACGGCCAGACTGCTGGGACAGTCCCTCCATCGTGTGCCAGAGCCTTTTGTTAACATTGGCCTAATTTGGGCCTATGGCAAGAGAATGATTCAAAAACTGCAACCCACTATATGCAGCACTGAATGTTTGGTTGTGATAATGGCCAAGAATTACAAATTAGGTCCATTTTGAGTCCAGGAAAGGAAATAGTTGTGCAATAGCATCACTTCCTATTCAAATTCTCTACAGAGATGGAATCAAGGTCCAAGATAAGAATCACAGGGTGAGGCTGATACACTCTGAGGTATGTTGGCCATGAGAGTTGTTTTGAGTCTTTCCAGTTGTGACCTATATGATCTGTGCCTCCTTTCCTCTGACTCTTATGGGAAGGCTGGTCCAGGCTACTGTTAGACACCTATTTATGAATTCTCGTGGTACATTTGTAAGCTACAGTGAGCAAAGTCCACATTATTTCTGAACTAGAATCATCCACATAAGCATGTAGTATATTTTTATCTTACAGATTATCAGCATCACACTTGTAATGAATGCAATTTAACTTTCCTGAGCATCTCTATTATCACCCAGTCTCTGTTTTTCAAACTGTAATGTAACAAGAGACATCATTAGCATAATACCTCAGGCTACTACTTACAGCAAGGGCATCTCAGCTGGGAACAGAAACCTACCATGCTCTTTCCTGTTGTGTTTCTTAGGGCAAGTGTGATGCTCTGTGGCCAGGATGGGAAAACCACCTTACATGTGGGTGAGACCCAGCTGGGAAATGCCAGACCAACAAACTTGTGCTCTGCCACCCTACCTCAGCCTTTGCTGTGATGAAAACAGTGAGGGGAAAAAACAGTGCAGGTTCTCAATAGGCATAATCCAACCTACCTAACTGCTGTTTATTTCTGAAAGCCTCCTCACTTCCACTGCCTCCTCTGCAGTGAAAAAACAACCCCAAAAGTAAAGGCCTTGAGCACAGTGAGCTGGTCTGACTCATCCTGTAGCCTCACACTCACTAGATGTAACAGGAGCAAAGCAAACGCAGGGACAAAGTCTCCTGTTCAACAGCAGCTGCCTCTCGGTTTGGGTGAGGCATAAGATGAAGTTGCACTGTAACCTGGCATCTGATACATGTTTTGGTTAACCCTTTCTCTTGCTGAAGCTCAGCCTTACGGGACATGATCCTTCAGGTGAAGCCTCTAACCCAAAACAGATGATGAAGAACATGCCAGAGTTCTCTGACAGTACAAAGATTTGTTTGCATCAGCTGGTGGGCCTTCTCGGGCGCTTTTCATAACCAGAGGAACTCGTGCCTGCTCCTGTTTTTTTTATTTTTAATCTCTCAGATGCCAAAGCTGGCTGACTCAGCACACACTGCGAAGCAATTGCTCCCAAACAACTCTGTTGTGATTTACTGCTTCATGTAGTGCTGCCACCCCATGCAGCTCCTGTGTGGCAAGGCAGGATCGGTGGGCAGGAGCACCTGTCCTAAAACCCTGGCTTCCTACAGGCTGACCACCAGCATGGGCAACTTCTGCAGAAGCAGAGCAATGGGATCATCCCCACTTATTCCTGAAGCACACATGTGGGAAGAAGTGATTTTAGCCTAAGAGCGTGTAGATCCTGTGTCAGTGAAGGCAGGTGCTCCGTGCTTTGGCCACAGGACCTGCCCTGAAGTTTGCAGGTTCTCATTTCAGCACCCAGGAGTTAGTTATCCTAAATGCTTGCAAGATTAAGAAGAAAGGAAAGGAAAAACCCTTCCTGAAGGGACACCCAAAACGATAATTTTTCTGTCAGAAGACTGCTGTTTCACTTCAGATAAAGAGCTATTTTTGCAAGGCGGTCAAAAGGAAAGCAACTTGTCATGTTTTATGGCCTCTGTTGCCCCCTCCAGTCCTACATTAGTAGTTGGTGCTATTTGGAAAACAACAATCCTAGGAAAACCTCCACTTTAATAACAATGTCTCAGGGTCATCATTTTATACACATCTGACATGCATTGGAAGTGAAAATTGGGGCCAGAATTTCCTTTTTTGGCACAACCAATTTTCTATCAAAAAAGCAAAGCCTGCTTATAAGAGGAGTTTGCTTTACAGGAGTTGGAGTGAACTCGCACAGGAACTTACTTTCAGAACTTTCTGCTTGAAGTATAAAATGCACCTGTAACCTGTGAGCACATGCATGTGTGTAGAAAAAAATTACACTTCAGAATTGGTAAGCAAGTCCTTTTTTCTCTTTGGTAGCAAACCCAGGGGCACACATGCTGATCAGATGTTTGTTCTTTAGTTGCACCCATCAGAGAGGCCCTCAGCTTTACTGTCCTGGCAGAGGAGTGGGCTCAGCTATAGAAACAAACAGAAAAGCACTAAACCTGCATGTTTTTAAAGCCATGTCACTGTGGTAATAACCAACAAATACTATAATTACCTTATTTAATTGTCTACTGATTATTTTTTCAAGTTAGATAGACAGGGTACCTTCAGTAATTTTATATTGAAGAGCGTCACTTCCTTGGGGAGGCAGTTCTAGAGGCAGAGAGGGAGCCAAGAGCTAGTCATGCTACTCCCAGTTTGGGCAAGGGGAAGCAGGCTGTAGAGATTTATACCTGGATGAAGCAGACAAGGGCAATCTCTCCCACAGAGATGTCTGCCTCATGTAAGGACACAAAGGAAAAGAACTCAGTACAGCAATGACACATTTCATTGACCCTTTAGTGTCCAAAATAGCTTTTTTCGCTGAGTTCCTCCAAGTAAGTTTTCTAAGTGAAGGCAGATTTAGAAAGGCAAAAGCACTCTTTCCTCCCTTCAGAAGCTTTGCTGTGTGCTCCTGCCATGCTTCATGGACTGCATCCAAAAGATCACATCTGTCAGCTGCTGTACTCCAGAAATGTCCGGCCAGAAATGACAGTGAAGTGGCATCTAGTGCTTGTCTGCCCCATGACCTGGTATGGAACAGGAGCTGGACAGAAGTGGTCACATCTTTTCAAAGGATTTAGAAATTAATAGGTAGAGTTTTCTCTCTTTGAAATAAAAACTGGGGAGCCCAGACACCTGGGCTACAAAGGTGCTTTAAACTGGGAACTAGAAAGGCCAGGTGACCAAGGTGGTGGCAATCAGGACCATGCGTCCCTGCAATGGCAAAGAACAAAGTCTGACCAACATCCACCCCACACACATTCCTCTTTCCAAAAAAAAGCTTGGGGATGCATTTCTTTCCTATTTTCTTTAGGTTTAATTTCATTGTCCCATTTCTTTTAGCCCACTTGATGGCTTTGCAAGTTTGAAAGATTCCCAGCAAATTGCACACTATCAGTTATGACAGCCACACATGACAAAAGCTGAATACTCTGTCTTTCCTATTGTCCATGAGTAGGATCCTTACCAGCTAGTTTTTGTGATAATAGAGACCCATGTGGGAGCGCCACATATTCCAGCATAGCCCTCCAGTGGGACTGGAAAAGGTAGTTTGGAAATGATGAGGTTAAATACATGAAATGCTAGAGAAGTGTACTTACTGAAAGCATATTTTAGCATATAAGTTTTTTAACTTGATGCTAGAGAAAGAATGATTGCCAGATTGACAGTTAAGAAAAATATCATTATAACTGACAACTGAATAAACAAAGAATTAGCAAGGTAAATCTGGAACTCTGATATACCCAGGCTTATGCTATCATTCCAGAATAGAACAGGTTACTCAGAAAAAAAAAAGATTTTCAAGGAAAATTAAAACAATTTTTAAAATAGCCTTTGATGTTTCAAATGCATATAATTAATGACAAAAGTTTTCAAAGATACACTTGGATTAGTTCTGCTTGGATTGGTTCTTATTCCTGTGATTCTCTATCAATCATGAAAGCAAAAGAAGAAATTAAATAATTCATAGAGTAAAAACGGTTATCTGCACCAAAATTAGAGATGAACTTTTACCAATTACTTGAATGATCAGTTTTCTTATTGCAGGCACTGTGGAGTCAGACCTTTTATCGAGTGCAACAGACATTGCACTTACACACATGCCTAGTACACCAAATGTTAATCATTTTGAGTAGCACAAGCACACTGCAGAGTAAGGGAATTCTCCTCTGCAACCTGCTATTCCAGTCTTATGGATGAGAGAAAAGTGCTTTTAATCCCTGTTGAAAGGCTGGAGATCTCAGGCTTGTACAGCTTGTCACTATCGAGATACAGTTCGAGTGCTTGACAACGCAACTTAATACCTGTTTTAAACTGGTCTAAGTAGGGGCTGCCCTGTGGAGGGTAAGTCATCTTCTCTTCTGTGTGTGTTACTACTGGTGCAGCAAATCAGACCAAAGAACTGCCTGAAGCCTTTACAAAGCTCCTACCCAAAGCTTAGTAAAACCCTGGGGCAAGGGAGCAAGGGGTTGGTGTAGTTTTCAGCAGGATCAGCCCCTGATTTATCTCACCGTTCATCTGAACAGCTCTTATTCCTGACACAGGCTGGGGGAGCAAAAGTACACACAGACTGTGTATCCACATAGAGATTTTGTCAACCACAAAGTCAAGGAACAACCCTCATGTGGATGACCCACTGGCAACCAAGGGAACACTTCCTGGGACTGGCTGTGCACCTCAGCATTTCTTCCTTCAGTCCTGTGACTGAGAAACCATGGTGGTCTGAGAACAGATTGCAAAAGACAGATCTTTCTGTATAGCAACTAAAACAGATACAAAAATATTCTTGGCCTTCTTACTTGATTTTAAAAAAAAAAGGAAAAAATGCAGCTGTAAAACCTAGCAACTTGTTTTTTTAACTTGAAACCCGTGTTTAAACAAGCATTGCTGTTTAATTCATATGCTGCAAGGATTTCCACTTCTGCCTGAAAATTCCTAAATGTTCAGTCTTACAGCGATAATCTATTTTTAAAAATAGGTAGCTGAGGCTATTCCCCAGAGGCAGAAGCTTGTGGATTTACAGTGAAACTGATTCCAGTGCAAGAAAAAGGAAACAGATATTCAGGTTCACCTGATATGCACAACAGCAGTGACAATTTCTCCACTAATAAAAGACATGATGCAATTAGATTGCTAACCTTTCCACTTTGGGAGTTTATCAAGAGGTCAGGACTTGAAATTAAATGAGAGGAATCAGAGCTAAATTCTATTACAGAATTCTCCTATCTCTACTTTTGTCTGAAGCTTCTTGAGAAAGACCACCCGCCTCAGACCTAGGTGCAAGTTGCCTTGTTAGAAAAGCTTTGTTATTATAATAAAAGGTGAGTGAATAATGTGAAGGAGCATACCTGTGAAAGGTATCACAAATGTAACTAAGTGAAGTGGGACAGGAAAAAGGCTCAGGAGGAACTGAATTAAACAAATAGAGGTTTGCACTATCTTCTGGTATCATGTAGTGGGTGCTAAAAGACAGCAGGGCCAGAGCACAAATTACGAGCTGGGATTAGAAAAGCAAGAACAGTTGGCAAATAGAAAAGCAAAAAAGAAAGCCAAGGACAGTAGGAAGAAAACATGCCAAACAGGGACTCAAAAATGGGAAACAAAACTGATGTTTTTCGCAGTGAGCAAGATGACACAATTTCTACTGCCTTTTAAATAGATTTGAAAACTCTACCTATTACAGGGTTTGATCCATTTTACAGAGAACACATAGTCCAAGCACTACACAGATACAATTTGAAAGTAGCCTCAGCCTAACAGGCACATGAAATGCCAAGGGGAAAAACGGAAGAGCTCCCCCAGGTTTAAGTCTTCTGCCATTTGAAGATGCTCACTGGAGCACATGGAGTCTGTGTCACAGTGAGAATCCTCCATGCATTTGAGGTGAGTAAGCTCTCAGGTCAGTGACAAAGAAAAACATTTGCTGTTATTCTCTGAATCATCTGCTATCTTGTACTAAGCACTTTAAAACCACTTCTTGTGACAAATCAGGCAAGTATCAAGGAGCACCCAGTCTAATGGGGAACCTGGAACTCTTCCCAGGCTCCAAGTGTACCCAATGCTGTAAATGGGCAGACACTAGAAAACCACAGCTCACACACACTGAAAATTCATTGCAACAGTGATTCTTCTCCACACACATCCCAGAGAATCTCTGGCAAGTATTTTTCTACTAAACCAGCCAACTTTCCCTTCAAGGGATACAAAGTACAGGAGGTGTTGAGAAAGAACTATGAAGACAAGAAGGAAAACCAAACAATATTATGTAAATATTTAACATGCTCTTCCCAAGCACTACCAAGCTATATGTAAATGTCCATGTATTATGTAGAGGCAGGGTAATCTGGCTTCACTGAGAGCTGAAGGGGAAGGAATAAAAACAGAGTAGTGAGGATTTAAGGAAACCTGAAATCTAAGGTAACAATACCATTGGCAAAGAGTATAGCAGCTTCTCTTCTCTAGACCAGCCTCATACATTTAATTTTGGTGTTGTTCATCTTTGATACCAGCCAGCCCCATCATAATAATACGTTCACAAGCCATCTTTTCCCCCTGATTCTTAACCAGGACACGAGGAAGGTTCCATTTAAAAATCATTTTATTATTAACATAATCTTCCCATTTAGCCAAGTGTGGGTCATGTATAAGGAATGTCGGTAAATATTCCATTTGAGGCTTCTTTTTACATATTTCCATTGATAAATAAACTCTGAATTCACATAAAAAAGTTAAACTTAAATAACTAATATATTTTTTTGTAACAGGCATACATCGTAAAATATAAATATTCTTGTACTCAGCCTTTGCTCTAGATAACAGTTAGCCACACATCACAGTTATTAACAACTAAAACCAAGAACTCAACTGATTTTCTGGCCTGGACTAAAATAGAGATGGAAACAGAAAATTCACATTTTGACTTTAGGCCAAAAGAGATTGAGAGGCAGGAAGAGAACAGTTTTATTAACAGCCTTGTTAAAAATAGTCTGCTCTGCCACTGAATTTTAACTTATTCTACAATTGGTAGTTGATTCCATTATAATTTTATGTAACACTCAAGTATCACTAACAAAATATGGCACATCATCCATGAACAACATAATGATGTTTCAAAACTACCAGGGCAAAACCGCAGGCGATATGAGTGATTTGGCTCTGGCTTCACCGTTCCATCCTCTCAGTCCAACATTAATGTGTTGTGTCACCTCACTGTTTTGGCCACTTGCCTGCCAAAGACCTAAAGGTTCTTTGCTCTAAAGGTTCTCAAACTACACCAGTTACCAGGCAGTCTGATACACTGGGTCTCCTCATCCAGAAGTCAGACCAAAAATCGGTTGATCAGGATGCCCTGTCAAAGGACTCTGGGAATGATGGTAAAAGGAACCACAGGACTGCTCGCTTCAAGCTCCAGTGCCGTCAGGAAGCATTCAGTTGCAGCATCATCATTGCCTTGAGCCTGTAGCACCTCTCCCAGGCTGTTCCAGACCTCGTGGGCTGTAGAGTTGACCTGGACGGCATCTCTGAGAATCTTCTCCGCCAAGCTATAGCGCCCGAGCTGGTGAAGTATCAGAGCCTGTAAGAAAACAGAGGGAAAAGAGTTGAGATTGGCCAGTAGGGCTTTCATGAAGCTCAAATGATTTGTCACAACAGTGAAATAAGAGTAAGCAGCTCTGTGGCTCAAAGTGTTAGGGACTACGTTATTTATTTATTTATATTAAAGAAAAGAAATTACTTGATGCAGGACTGGAACAAGCTACTCCACACCAACAAGGAGTCAAGTGGCTTTAGATAGGAAACAAAACTGAATAACAAAAACTCCTCCAACCTCAAAAAATCAGTAAGAACCAGAGCTTTTGCAGCAAGCTCCAGTTATCCAAAGTCCTACTAAGGTGTGTGCCCTGAAATGTTCCTATCCTACCTGTGCATCTCAGCAACCAGCTCATGTCTGATAACATCTGAGACCACACACACAGCACCATCGGCCCTCAGGGATGGCAGTAACAGGACTCAGTTCAGCCCAATGAGCAACAGCCAGGGTACTTGAATGCACATGGTACCTGTGAAACGGGAAGTGTGCTCGGACAAATATCACACCAGTAATGTATGAAGGACCAGCAGGCACATAATTTCCTCAGGAGCTTCCCTGTCTCAGATTCTTTATCTTTCTCTGTGAGATGGAATCCAACTCACTAGCACATGATCCCAGAGCATGTCCAAACCCACTAGGATATATGCTCTGAATGAGGCAGTGGAAATCTCCATCCATCACATTCAGCTATGTTACTGTGCCAGAAATGTCATGGAATGACCCAGTAAGAGAGCTTTGTTCTGGGATTATAATAATCCTAAAGATATTACGCATTTTTACATTGTGATTCTGTATTGCAAAATGCATATGGAACACAAATCTTTGTTTTCCAGAGAGGCATCCTGATTACGTGCTTACAGAGTCCTTGTGACTTCTCCCCTCCAAGCTCCTACTTCCTGGACCACAGTTTCTTTTATCTCTCTCTGTACATATGTCCCTCAAATCCTTATTAACCCAAGCACTGATGATTAGAAAGTACTGACATTCTATGTAGCCTCTGAATTATCCACCATACATTTTTGGAATTGTGCCCACTAGGCTGACTTGAAGACTGCTAACTCCATCCTGAAGAACATCTGAGCAGGCTGTGCTCTGAAGAACAATATAAAGAGTGCTGTATAGTATTGGTAAGTAAACAAATAAATGCAATGCAGGCTAATTTCTATCAGCCTGGCAGATGTTCTCACATAAAGGTGCTAGAGGGATTTTCTGGTTTTGGAATTTTTTTGAGCTGTCAATTGAGTCAGCATTTACAGAGGAAGTAAACAGTACTTCCAGTTCAAAAATCAGATAACTCTCAGGGTCAGTGAAGTGATTGTCAGGTATCAGATGTGAAGTACAAAAAATGAAGCAAAGAGATGGAATATATAAAGCTGCTTTGGCTGCAACACACCTAACCTTAATAAAATTTAAGTGTTCTTCAAGATTCTGTATTTTCAAAAATCTTGCTTTTTTGTGTGCAGATATGTATATTTTATACTAATGAAACATGCGAGATCTTTGAATACTGGTAATACTTTTTTTCTTAAATATGCCAGACTAGTTTCCCTCCTTGCTAAGGATACAAGCTGCTCTTTTCAAGACCAAAGAAAGCAAGCAAATTTTACAGATATAAGCCTGTTCATAGGAAGAGACACGTTACATCACATCTGCCCTATTCTGTACAGCAAAAAGTATAGCTGAGCTTTTCCAGGTGACAGAACTAGGGCAAATACTAGCTGTTTGCCTGCTGTTACACTTTTCTAAGAATATTAGTGTTGAAATTAGCAAATTAGCATTAATGAAGGAACCACTCTTGCATGGGCAATCAGGTTGCATCCTGTACCCTCATGTTTCGAGGGCACAGCTTTCTCAAGGGAGCAACTCCCGAAAGTCAGTCTTTCACTGGTGTCTCAGGCTGGGATGGTATGAAGATTCCTGCCTCAGGTAGCAGCCCTGGGACAATGAGCTTTGCTTCCAAACAACCAGTAGAGAGAAATTTAGACTTGTGCCATGCAGAGCTTCAAAAGGACAGTGACATTTGGTCACTGTAGCTGTGACTAAACTCAAAGCAGCGATCTAGAGAAAGAATGCAAAATACCCTCTGATTCATCAACTCTCTCTCAGAATGATGGTCAGATGTCATATATTGTAAGTGTCCAGCTTGTACATCCCCTTCCGGGATGACTTCTTTAAAAATACTGAGGTGCACAACATTTCAAATTGTTTGCAGTCCTTGCCTGACTTTTCTGTAATAAGCATTACAGTACAGATCACAGGGAGAAGGAGAGGCATGTCTATCACATAGCAACATCCTTTTGTGACCCCACACCATCACCCATGCAAGAAAACAGACTTCCAGTTTACCAGCTGTCAGCATACGCTTGCTTTGGGTACCAAACCCTTCAGGAAAAAAACAAACCACCAAAACCAACAATACCACCCAACTAACTCCCTCTCCTTCCCCCCAAAAACCAAACTCCTCTCTTAGAGGAGACTTCCCAAAAATCAAAACAAATTATCCTAGTCCTCCACTGTATATTTTCCTCTGCTTTCCAACTGGAAACAAAATCTCCAAGTTACCAGTTCTGGCCTTTACCTATTCAGCAGCAGATGTACAGACAACATTTATCTGCAGACTAATGTCAGGTCTCTTGCTTTATGGCTGGAGATGGGCTTAAGCAACACATCAGGTCTGCAGAAACACAGAGGGATACCTAAGTGACATATGGTTCACACCTTCAGCCTAAGCAGAATGCCATCTCCCTACATCCTCTTTAAAACCAGAGACATAATCTTTGAAAAAATAATATGATAGGGATTTTGGAACTTGAATCAATTAGAAAAAGTGCTATACAATAATTTGTGTAAATAATAAGAAATATAAATAGTAAGAAACATCCATTCTACAAAATATGCTAAAAACAGTTCCTAAGGTATTACAGAAATCTAAGGTAATCTAGTTGTTCTTTCTACATTTTAGAATGCTGCAATATTTGACAGATATGTTTAAGAAATCTGTTGGCATCCTGCTAAGAGAAAGCAGGATCTTTCCTATTATTGCATTTCTTTCACATGGAAGAAAAGAAATTTATGACATTTGCTTCTAACACAGTTATAAAAGCCTCTAATGTGTGTGGGCTTCTTCATTTTGTAGCTCAGTACAAATGTTGCTTATTACTTCACTCCATGTTTGGTTTGCTGAGAATTTTGGGGTTCTTTGTTTTGTTTTGTCAAATCACTGATCTCTTAGTGTGTTAAGGCCTCCACTTTGTCTTTATGTTGTAAACTCTCTAAGCCAGTTCTACATTTTAGAGGTTGATTTCGTAACTCGTAAAAAACTCCAAGAGAAAAGTCTAATCAGAAATGGCACAGCCAGAAAGTGAAGGGAATCTCTGAAGAAACGAAGAGACTTTTTTGTGCCATCATCACAAGAAGTGAAAGAAGTGCTTCATGTCTCCAATCCGCTGATATTTATACCAGTCACTTTGAATAATCAGCAGTACTCAAAGATTTGTGGAGTTCAGATGCTCTCTGCTCAAGGAAAGGTCAACAGCCCTTTACAATGCCCAGGCCACCACTGGGGATTAGAGCTGGGAGTAACAGGGACTTTGCAACTCCAAGAGCCTCCAGGGGCTCTCAGAAGGGGCTTTCTAAAAGAGTATCAGTGTGCTGCCTGCAACAGGGAGGTACTGCAGTCACTATAAACAAGGTTCTACATAAATTTCACATCCCAACAGAACAAAATCCCTTAGGAATTAATAAAAATGGGGGGAAAAGTGCTTCCAATTTCTGCCACAGGTTATTTTCAAGATCTTACCAGTTGTTTCCTCACCAAGTTTGGAGTCACAAAGTCTCCCTCTCATTGGTCAACAATTTTACGTGTCTTTTCTCCGCCAATCATCCCCTTTACACTTCATTTTACATCGCCCCACTTACAAAACTGCCACTCTTTGCTTCTTTCACCCAAGCATCTGTTCAAGGACTGTTTCTACAATGCTCAGTCAAACAAGGTCCAACCCCTAAATAAAGGCCCTTGACGCTGTTGGCAAAACAGGAGTAATTTGTTATTTATTACTCAATATCTCCTAGACACCTACACAGATACAGCCCAGAAAAACAGCTATTGAGTCTGAATAGACAGAAATATCTTAATGTATCATTCAAAACATTTGGCTGAATAACCTTCATTTATACTTATCTTACTTGCATTAAGGAATGGGGATTATATCTTCTGTATTCTGGATACTCTCTTGGGACTAATCATGTTCTGTGTTTTAATTAATGACACATCACAGGAATCATGATACAATTAGATAAGCAAAAGCTAAGAGGATACAATATAGAAAGCAACAGGCTGATCATGAGAACTAGGATAACAGAAATATTGCAAGAGTCAGTAAAACAAAGCAGCAAAAATAACACAACAGTAACACAAGTTCTGCAATATGGTGGAAGCCTGTCAATCAAACAGCTTGGGAGATGGACCTGGTTTTATCAGGCAACCACAGGATGACAGTGTGAAAATGTGCCAGTTCAAAAGAAAAAAAAACTCAAGTGACATCAGGGAAAGGTTTCCACTAGAAAGAGAATAAGACTTCAGCAGCTGTGCAACACACAGCTACACTAGGGCCTCCTCTGGCACCTTGTGCAGTCTCTTCTATTCAACAAAGGTCATTCAAACTGGAACAGACACAGAAAAATGACTATTGAAATGACCAATAAAAATCTGAATTTACAAGAGGAGACTAACAGACTTGGTTTGACTAACCTAGAAAATCAAAACCTGAGAGGAAATGAAGGAACTTGTTATAAAAACAGTAGAAAGAACAGAATAGAGAAAAACCTTTTTAGTTAGAGAATAAAGTTGGCACAAGAATACATGAGTATAAATTTGCAGTAAGTTTACCAAAACATTCCTGGTAATTGGAGTACAGAGGTTTTGGAACAGCATTCTACTTGCAGTCGTAGGGTGCAAACCAGTGTTAAGTCCTACAGTCCTACAGAAAAAGCTTGCATGCTCTGCAGGTTATGAGAGGAGACTTGTCTAGAGGGCCCAGGGAGCTTCCACTACTCCTGTTCTGATATCAGGTTCTCCCTCTCCTGCACTGTCAGGAAAGAGAGTGATAACATTGTCATACCTATATAATATTAGTACTTGATGCTTCTGTTTCAATAACAACTTTCTCTTCATTCTTTGGGTAACACTGAAGAAGCAGGTGCAGAGAAATGTCCAACTAATGAATGCAAAAATTAAAAAAAGAAGAAACCTAGTATGACAAAATTATTTGACTCTCAAATCTTCAAATCCATGAGGCTTTTTTTTTTTTAAAACAATCATGGACCCTACACCACAGCACAATCTTTTGGGCACAGAAAGATGCATAATGGGAATTACAAATGCATGTTTAATCAGCATTCACTTCAACAGGACCTAAATCCTTACTCCACCTAGATAACTTTCAGTTTGTCATTACAGATCTATCTATGTCCTAGATAAACAAGATACTTTTAAAAACTGGTCTCTGGTGATGGCACAATAAAACAAATAATTACAATTCTTCAATAAGCCAGAATTATACTTTGATATATACTGGACATGTCAAAGTTATATTTTGGCATAGTTATTTTTCCCCTTGCAGTTCAACATATTAAGGTTATTTTTCATTAGCTAAATGTAAGCATTTTTAAAAGGAACACATTCAAATGAATCTGATTTTCCAAATGGAGTGTTACAGTCTCCAAGTCTTCAGTTAGAAAATGCATTACTATTACTTATTAATAAAATATCATCCCTCAGAATCTGACAATATGATATAATAAGCAAATGTATAAAGTCATAATTACTTAAATAAGCATGTAGTGTAGTCTTCACTGCAAAGGTACATTTTTTTTTCTGCAAACAGGCTTTCTCTCTTGCAAATTAAACTGTCATAATGATTAACCAAACAGTCAATGGAAAACAGACACCTAGAAAAATAAACACAGGACAGAAATGGAAAAATACTTAAATAACTAATTTATGATTTTGGAAACATGATTAGAACTAGCCATTTAGAACAGTCCAGTAACTAGTCTAGTCTAGTAACATTCAAATTTTTTCCATGGAAGTAACTTAAAAAAAATTACTCATAATTATCACTCATCGTATGCCTCATCAAACCAGAGCTTGATCATAACGTGCTAAACTATATTTGCAATAACTGAAATAAAAATAAAAATAAAAAGGTAACTCTACAAAGATCACTGTCGTTTCTTCGATGTAACTAAAATTTTCATCTCGAGAGAGCTAGAGGTTTCCTTAAGGTTTAATGTGTGACTATTTCTCCACCCTGTCTGAAAATAAACAGTTCTCAGTCTTGACAGAAGCACCGCTTGAGATTTTCACCTTTATTCATTTGCTATCAAGAAGAACAATTTCATTTTCTCTGAGAAAAATATAGGCTACAGGTGGGAGATGTTCTCAAAAGCAATGAAATTTATTTCAAAGTGGAAAAAAAAACCAAACCAAAAAGCTTTGACCATGAGTCCATTCGCACTTTCGTCTGTTTTAGGAGGGATGCTGAAGTATCAGCACTAAACTCTCTCTGCAGAGAGAGAAACTGGTAACTGAGAGAAATGGACAGTATGAGAACAAGAAACGTGGCTGACCTAACATGCAAAAGAGTGCCAGAGACTCTCACTATGTTTAAGAACCGCAGCCTGCTGACCCATGGAAGCCTCAACTATGGAGATTTGAGTTCTACCAGATATGACATTTATATTATCTCATCTCTAATAGGTCTGTTACATGAGTTGTTTGCTAAAAAGCTTCTAAATTTGTATGATACAGACTTTATTTAGGTAAAAAATAGCCCTCAGAGCTAAAAGTTTCCCTTGTTAAAACAACAGCTATAAGAACACATTACAAGCATATGAAAATAAAAAAATAGACTGATTTTGCTTTTAATGATGAGAGCAGGGAGACAGAAGAACAGTGGGAATACTACTTGCCTGTTTTGCTGATGACCTGCTGAAGCTGAGTAAACTAGCAGCTGCAAATGTGTAAACAGATATAGAGCTATTCAGACGCGGAAAATGATTTTTAAAAGCTACAAAAGACTTAGAGAACTCACTACATCTAACTTTCCAGTAATTTTCCCAGTCCACTATCTTATTATTTTTAAACAACTCCCAGTTTAAGAGAGAATCAACTTTCCACTGTGGTTTTCAGAAAGACATGCTAGTAACATCCCCATCTTATCTAAAAACCTTAAAAGTCAGGGATCATGACCATAAACAGTTACAAAATACACTGTGCAATGTGTGGAAATCCATATGCACTGTAATTTTAGCATCACAAAACTGCCCCTCGTTACATGCTGCTTTTTCAGCCTATTTTGCAAGTGTTAAGGTGGCTGCTATTTTTAAACAAATCTATCAAACTTCAAGGTTTACCAGAGACTTGACAGTGTTATGCTAAAATAATGAAACAGAAGTGTTAGTGAGGCAAAATGAGAAGAATTTGTCATGATACATGGAAAAATAAGTAAAATTCTGCAGCTGGTATTTTCCAACCTCTGTGATAAAAATACATTTTTAAAATGTATTCTATAATCAATATTTTACACTTACGTAGAGTGAAATAGCACATTATTTATACACTATCCTCTCTTATTTTCCTTCTAGCTGATGAATTTGTGTTGAAACATGTCCATCTAATGGAAGTATGACTTTGCATTAGAAATCATGTGTACACGCCTTTTGAAGGCACATACATGTCTAGTCACTGTAAGTAACTATTTTCTGCAAGTGCAAAAAAATTGTGACATATTGCATCAGTTTGAAATAAGCCATTCCATCAGAAAAACAATGAATAAACATAGTTCTATGTCTGCAGACATAGATGTATTTTAATGCAGGGATTTTGAAGGGAGGCCATATTATAAGGTTTAACACCAACTGGATTGACCACCAATACTTACAGGTAAAGATAATAAGTGTATTTCTTCAAATATGCTCAAAATAAAACCTCCTAGCAGCTCAGTATGGATTTTCTTTTTAAAATGAGAACAACCAGCTAATAATACTACAGTCGATCGCTCATTAAACCAAACAAAGCAACTGATGAACAAATACGAACCTGCGCCTGCAGGCAACATTTTGTTCACAGCCTATCCCAGAACACTGCCTACGTGTCCTTTTCTGCCTTGTCCCCCTCCCTTGCCTTCCCCCATGCCCAGCACACATAGAAGCTGCTCTGTGTGCTCCGTGTCATCGCTGAAGGCCCAGTTTGTTATTTCTCTACCCTTCCCCCAGTGCTAACATACCCCCTAAGGTATCCAATTGCTTCCTCTGCTGCAAAACACTTGTTGCTAGGAGAAAACCTACTGCTTGGCAACAGATTTTTAAAACAACAACTTTGGCTTTGTTACACTGAACTTCCCATCGCCAGCATGAAATAACGAACGTGCGTGGTCGGTCGTGCATCTGTGTACTTATAACCGCCCTGAAAATCACTGACCCCTTCCAGCAGGGAGGTGCTTGCCTTTTAGTTCCTTACTGCTCACAGCCCAGAATGCAGAAAGGTTCACAACTGAAGTTTGTTTTTTAAAGTTGCTGATCACAGCCCTCCATGCCATGGAAGCTCTTGGGGGACATCTTTTCCTGTTAAGACAACATGATCTTGCAGTAGCCTGCTGTACTTTTGATTTACACTCTCTGTGAATGTCCTATCAGTTTATAAAAACATAGCATGACTACCAGGCTACACTGCAAGAACTAATTTGACTATAGCAAGTACACTGGAAACAAATAAAACATCTCAGGGATAGAGTGAACTAGCTAAGGACTCCAAAGATTATTTAACTTTTTTTTAACTCCATCTGAATATTAAACAGAGGGTTTTATTTCATACGTTCTGTTTACCAACACAGTAAACCCTCAAGGATTCTCCCATCAGAAGTCAGATGACTATGGCTCTGGCAAGTACTGCATCACCACTTGCATCAGGGAATAATTAAGTACAACCTTAGTCCTCAGATTATGGCCAGTCCTAAATTTGGTTACTTGTCATTTGGTACAAAAGTTTTACATTTTGTCCCAGGTGTGACATCATGAGACGACAATGAAGTGTATGTAGGTCTCTTGATCACCTCCCTCAGTGTGGAAGCTTGGCAGCACTCTATCTTCCCTTCCCTCCCTCCAAGCACTGAAGCCATGTCAGTGCCCACAAACAGGAAAAGAGGATTTCCCAAATGGATAAAATCCTTCAAGTACATACACCTGTGATGAAAATTGGTGCTGGAGACCACAGCTACAGATAGTGCTGTTTATGAATGGGCCCACAATGCTTTCCTTAATTCAGTATGTCTTTGTATATTGTCATGGATACATTCACCCCTTTCCCATACGTAGACAATTTATAGATGTACGTGCATCACAGGATATTCACAACAGAAATCCTACCATTTTATCAGTCTAATCTGTAGCTGTATTTCAACACTACTTGGGTTCAAAGTAAGGCCAAGTTTACCACTGGATCACTGTGGTTCATACAGAGACTCCTGTCTGTTATTGATGCCATTATTTGCTCAGTTTTGAGTCAAAGGATTGGAAGCACAGAAAACTATATTTCTATTATTCAAAACTTAGATCTAACATAAAATGCTTTCAATATCCAAAACAGGAAAAAAAAACATCAACTCCTCCAAAAATTATTCAGTGCAGTACAGGCTAGAGAAACAGAAAATCAGACTAAGATTTTTCAAATTAGGAGCCTCAAAGTCAACCCACGGAGTCAATATTCAAGTATTTGAAAAAAAGCTGGATTTTTCACAAGAATTGAGGATACTAGGAATTCAGTGTTCTACCTTCACTGCCTAATACTGGATTCTAATCTAGTACATCTGAAGGTTCCTGGTGTTGAAAGCTTGTGCTCCATGCAAATCTATCATAATGTCAAGAAATTCATGTTTTTCTGTCCATCAGTCAACCACTGATAGAATTAAAGAATAAGTAATTAGAAAGAGCAAACAATGACTTTTTAAGAAGCTGTTTTTCATTAATGACAGTTTTTCTATAAAATCACATTAAACATACTGGTTACATGTGGTTTCTGGAAATAGTAATTAGAAAAATTGATCAAATGTTTTAATGGAGAAATCAATCTGAAGTCAGGGGAATAGTTTATGTATCTAAGAAAAACCAGAGCTGCAGATGCAGTACTAGGTTCTGTGGGTAAAACTTATAATTAATAGAACTGTCAGAGTTCAAAACAAGCACTTTGGAGATCTTTAGCTAGATTGCCACTATATTGAAAGCCAGCACTGGCAGTCTATGCTTGTACACACTCAATACTACAGAAACTAGTACTTACTTGTCTGAAATTTTGAGACTATGGAAAAGGAATCACAAGTGAATTATATTCTTCTGAAGAACCTTTTTGCATTTATGCATGTGCATTTCTCTCAAATATTCTGAAAAATGCTGTATTAAATATTCAAAGTCAGAACTGCAGTATTAGATAAAAGATGACCAGTCCTTCCATTACTGAAATAAAACAGGAATTCAAAGATTAAAGCACATTATTCACATTTTCATGCCTTTTGCCTTTAGCCAAAGAGACTTTTGCATATAAAAATATGTACATACATATGTTATAACTATGACCAATGTCACTATTTCAAAAGTGTATGACACCACAGCAGAACATACTATACTGGCATTGCAGTAACCTCTAAGAAAAAGAGATTATTTTTAATACAGCATTAATAAATATATTTTTTAAAGCATTCCCAGGAAACAGACCATTTCCTTCCCTACCAAGCAGATGTGAACTGCCATCTGCTCGTCAGGCTCAACACACTACACTGGAAGAGCCATTTTCATGGTAGTTTGCAAAAACCTTCCATCATGACAGGGAATGCACCCCTTTCTCCCCTCAGATTCTGAAAGGAAAGGCAGAAGCTGTAGGTAGCCTGCTAACCTGCCTGTCTGACAGGACAGCTGCCAGCAGACCCATCTTTAAGGGATGGCTATTTTCAGTGTGAAGGGAAGGCATACACCCTCCCATCTGTGCACCATCAGGCAGAGATCAGAAGAGCCAAAGCCTACCATTGGCTAAGAAAGGGCTTTTAACACTTTCAGAAAAATAAAACAAACACTTTTCTATATACTGACTTACCTTTCACAAAACCTGAATAAGTTGAACATACTCAAAACTAAAGAAAAAAGCTTCAGACAACTAAAGAGAGAAACCTAAACAGCAGTATTTTTTTGGGGGGGAAGCTAAGAATAACATCAGTGTACCTCAACATATAAGCCTTTGCTAATACTGATCTGGAAGCAAACAGATTAATATAACTGAAGTATCACCTGTGTTTTATAGTTCAAGTCTATATAAGCCTATCACATTTTCTCAAATCTTTTTGTGGATCTTTGTTAATTTTTTACTGAAAACTTGCCAAAAATAAGGTATTTTCCACTTAGTTACCATCAGATCAGAAGAGCCCTCCTAGGTCAAACATTTGTATCCCCTGTTGTTACACACAACCTTAGTACAGGATTTCTTGTTCCACAGTGTGGAATTCCACAGCAAGGAGCCCTCGCCAAATCATCTTCCCAAATTTTTCACTAGCTGGTTTGTTTTCATTTGTTCCAGTGCCAGTGCCACTTAGCCTTACTTGGATTATGCATATTCCTCTCACGTTTACAAGGAGCATATAGTATTATTAAAATTTCCAGGAAATGTTTCAGAGACTTACCAGAGCTACAGTGCAGTCACCTCAGTGCCCCCTGTGTATAAGGACAACACTGACGCAAAGCTACAGGTCGGTGTTGCCATCCAGCCACGTTACTTGGGATTACAAGAGTATCACAGACCTGTGAGGAAAACCCGTGTGAAACCTATGCTTTAGTTCACACTGAGGTTTCAGTGTTGACCAGCCTCAACTGTTTTTACTGGGCATGGCAGTCTCCCTGTTTTGGGAATATGAAGAAACCAGTGGAGCACGAACACCACCCCCTTCTACAAGGAAAGGAGAAATCTGTAAGCTTACAAAATTAATGGTGAGACTACACTCTTGACAAGATGATGACACTGATAACAGGGACAACATGATGTCTCATGTTGGGTTCATTGTTCAACTCATGAACAATGAAGATGCAGCTCTTGTAGAACAATGGAGATGACCAACTACTACCCAGCTCTTTGTTCTCCCCAGTCATTTCCATACTCCATCTTGCTCTTGCATGTTTGTGAAAGTTACCCTATTTCTTAAACTAAAGGGTCTCCAAGTCTCGCTTTTAATCAAACTTAGGTCTTTGTCCTGCAACTCTTCTTCCCAAGTAGAGGTACTATATTAACTATTCTAAAATCTTCTGTTAACAAATGATTAATCCAATAATATTTAGTGAAGCCTAGGTTATTTCACTAACTAGTTCTTCCAGAATTCTGGTCAACTCCTCCATACTCTTCCACCAGCAAGTACTTGACACAATTTCTATACTTTCATTTCCTCTACTAATTTTATCTTTGCCATCCATGATAAATATCAACATTCCTGTTAAAGATTGAGGCAAAATATGAGCTGTAGTTATGGACTTTTTATAAGTGGATATCCATCACTGCACTGATTGACACTGATTGACATTTTAAATCATATGCTGTGGTTGGTTTATGGCTCTTGAAATCCATTTTCCAAACTGTATAATAAATTAGTGTACAAGGTTGGAATCTGTAGAGAAGTGCAATTCCAAATGCTGTTTCTCCCTCAGTCCTTTCCTTTGGTTTACTATTCTCAGCTGACAGGCAGCTGGAATAAATTTGAGCCCTGCTTCCCAAAGTGTCAGAACCTTGTCCATTTGAGTCACTTTTCTAGTTCACTGGAGCACAGTTGGCAGCAAGAACACAAGAATGGTAGAAAAGGCACTCCCACACAAAGCTAGGATTTAATCAGAGTAAGCAAACTGGGAAGTTAATGCTGAGTGAAGAGCTGAAATGCAGAGTGGCAGCTTCCACTTTTCAAGGAAGGAATTTTCAAGGAATAAGAACTACAGCAGCAGCATGGGTTTGGTGGGGAAGGTGGGAATTCTGAACTTAAATGAGCTGCTGAGTCTGAGGTGAGATACAAACATTTCCTACTAGCTATTGTGTTAAACATTCATGGATTTTATCTTCACAAAAATATTCAGACATAAATGTTACATCAACTTGAATGTAATGTACATGGCAGAAAACTGCACCTACTAATAAAACTTCCTTAAATTTTAGGAAGCTTAGGGTTTGATTCTGCAGCAAATGAGATGAGTTTGGATGCCTAGGCTGAAGCTACCTCATTTATTTTCAAGAGATCACCAGCTGCTTATACTATCATATCACAATTTTAAAGGAAATTAAGTTTGATGCATCAATTACTTTAATAGATCTGACAGCATTTCATACTGTTTTAGACTTTATATCAAGAACACTTATTTCTGGCAGCTGTAACCTACCAACTTGTGGCTAGGCATCGAATTAATATGACAAAGCATCATCACAGACTCCATTTGTGTCACAGCATTTCAGAGCCCTCTGGTAAGTCTTTGGGTCTATGACCCTCATAATACCATCTGTTCTGATGCTATTGTGGCTATCACTTCTTCAAATGGTCATAAATTAAAAACCAGACAGAATCCCAAAGAAGCTATTGTCAGCTGTCAGGACAAACTGTAAAAAGGACCATGAAAAAAAATGGAAATTGAAATGGCTCTGCAGCTGATAGACATTCATTTGCTTGTCTTTTGAACATTTGTAACCACAGGACAATATATGACTTAATTTATTACTTGCACCCATTTAGAAAATAAGTGGTGTTGTTTTTAAATGAGAGAATGTACTTTTAAAACTGTGTATTTATTTTAAATTACTTATTTTAAGCAAAACCCACTTACCAGCAGAGACATTTTAATTCAGAAACCAAGGCAAAAGCAGTCCTTTCTTTTAGTAGGTCAGATCACCTTTGATAGATGGCAAGTATTTTTCCTAAGTGCTACCTAACACAACCTTTGCCCATGCAGATTTAGAGCTCTGAAACCTTTTTCACACTGTGTATTGTACAGAAGAAATTTTGAATCTGCATGAATTTTTTATTATTTTTATAGCCCTTTACTGCTAAGGTCTTTATATCACTCACAATTCACTATTTCAGCTAAACATGTTATGCTATCAATTAATAGAGCTAAGCTAATGTAGCACAATGTTATGTTCTGGAATAATTTTAAAAAGTTAAACTTTTAAGAGCTATCTCCATGAGCACTAACCACAGTGAAGGCTGGTTTGGTTTCTAATGACTGTGCCTTATATTGCTGCAGGAAGAATTCACAAACGCTCACTCTCATACGCGCCTGATGTTACCTAATTAAAAATCTGAAATAATGAAAAAGCCTTAGTCTTTCCCCCTGCCTCTATTTTTGTAATACTTGCACAAGCCTTTTTTTTTTACATCATTCTCTCTTCTGTCCAGATGAAACTGATTAAAGAATTAAATAATGATTTAGTATGTCTGATTTCCTAAGGATATTCAACTTAAAGAGTACGTTCGATGCGTGAGATATAAACAGTGTATTGGTAGTGACTGAGGAAGATTGAACACACTAAGTTGCAACAAATCATTTCACCAGCATTACTGATTAAAGACTAATTAATGAATTAGAACCCAGAAAAAAATGGAACTCACATGTTAATTTCAGATACATCCATAAAAGAAACATTTGTAACTTTCACTTAAAAGTTTAGTTCCTGCAATAAGACAAAAGCCTCTAAAAACTTCAGGATTTTTCATCAAAGCATTTAGAAAAAAAATTGAAAGAATCAAATGTCTGCATCTTAATGGGCCTACAAAAGCATGCTATATTGCTCAAGTGGTTTTGGGTAGTGTCTTTCCTTGCAGTGCTTAGCTTTTAACACTGTGAACAATGTTCATGTTTTGATATTTCTGCCAAGTAAGTGCTTTGCTAATGAATTGCTTCGCTTGGTTCATCTGCACAGCTCTAAAGGACTGAAGATTTTTTCCAGGTCAGCTGCTTTACGTATAGATATGTGGCTCTGGAATATGAGCACTCCATTTTAACATCTCAGTGTTTTGCTAATACTTCTTTTTCCTTCAATTCTATGCCAGGTCTTAAGAAAGAAAAGCTGTTTCTAAAAGCAACTTCAAATCCAATGCAAGGGCTGTTTCTTGAAAGCCAGCTTTCTTGAAGCATCACAACAGCATCTATCATAATGCAGGATTTCTCAGATTTGTGAGAAAAAGCCACACAAGTATTACCTACATGTCAGATATCAGTAGAAAGAAGTTGTAATGCAGAGTTATGTAGAAAGTTTTTTTAGTTTCCCAAGACTCTGATAAGTGCATCTAAGTAAAAACCTACATTCAACATCAGCATCTGGACAATAATAAATATTTATAACCATCCTGACACATTTCTGGGTATTAAACTGCCCTCTTTTGTTTTCCTCTCACTAATCACAGTGGGAGCACAGAGTTCTGTTTTGCCACATCTTACCAAACTGATCTTCCCCAGAGGATACTACTCTCTTCAGGAACAATCTGGTCTGAGAAGTCTTACTCGAAACTATATTTATTGCAGATAATAGTAATTGCATAAGCACACAACATAACAGCAAAAGGAGATTTATGACATTAGTTCTCCACACCTGACTCTGGTTACACAAAAATAAACATATGTTACGTATGTGCTCAGCAATTCATGTTAGGGGCTGTAATAGTCTTCAACTTCCCCCAAGGACACAGAAGAAGACTTATTTCTTTTTTGTTCAAACCCAGGTAGGAGTCTGATTTGTAGGACAGAAGGATGCACCAAACCATAGATCTGAGCAGATCGATACAAAAAACTAACCACCCATTGTATAAAAGCGGCAATCTTTTTTCCTTCAGATCTCTATATCCGTAGACTTCATATTTAGTGCTGGTTTGAAGTTAACTTTTTTTGAACTTACTATCAAGGACAAATATAAGACGAGAAACAAAGACTTACAGTAGTTTATCACCTACAAAAGTACATTACTATAAAACAGTCCTAAGTTTAACTGAGGTCTCAAAAGTAATCACAGAATTAAAGTACTGATGCCACAGACACTTCTGAACCAGTCTGCTGTCCAAACAGCCATCTCCTTTGCCTAGCTGTAATGAAATAATATATTCATTGAGCAAATCCAAGGCAATATTGACAAAATCTTTCAGAAAGGAAGAGAGCTGGGGGAAAGAGAGATGTAGGTAAATGAAGTGATTTATTATTTAAAAGTATTGAAAGTTCTGCAGTGAGTTTGAGATAAAGGCCTCATTTTCAATGGCTGAGCTGAAATGGCTATTAAGGAGATGCCACATATCCCTTCACTTAAACAGCATGCAAAGGCAGTAACTCTCAAAGATGTAATTTTCACTGATAAATGACAGAACTGATTTAATCATCTACATTTAAATATGACGTCCATCAGTGACCATACTAATTTAAATATCATAAGGCAAAGCCCTTCTAGAGTCTGCCAATCATTTGCAAGTCAAAACCCAAAGACACTCCACAGGCTCCTTTCAGCAGGCAGTGGGAATGCTGCTGCTGCTGCCTGTGTTGGTTTTGGCTGGGGTAGAGTTAATTTTCTTCACAGTGGCTAGTATGGGACTGTGCTTTGGATTTGTGCTGAACACAGGGTTGATAATACAGAGATGTTTTTGTTATTGCTGCACAGGGCTCACACAGAGCCAAGGCCTTTTCTGCTTTTCATACTGCCACGCTGGCGAGGAGGCTGGGGGTGCATGGGAGGCAGGGAGGACACACAGTCAGGACAGGTGACCCAAACTGACCAAAGGGATATTCCAGACCATATGACATCATGCTCAGTATATAAAGCTCAGGGGAAGAAGGAGGAAGGGGGGACATTTGGAGTGATGGTGTTTGTCTTCCCAAGTAACCATTACATGTGATGGGGCCCAACTCTCCAGGAGATGGCTGAACACCTGCCTGCCTGTGAGAAGCTGTAAATGAATTCCTTGTTTTTCTTTGCTTGCGTGTGCAGCTTTTTGCTTCCACTATTAAACTGTCTTTGTCTCAACCCATGAGTTTTCTAGCTTTTATGCTTACAATTCTCTCCCTGATCCTGCTGGTGGGGCAGTGAGTGAGTGGCCGTGTGGGGCTTGGTTGCTGGCTGGGGATAAACCACAACACTGCCCTAACAAGACTGACATTGGAGATGCCTGTGGGGAAAACTATTTCTTCAGAGTTCAAAGGCACTAGAAAGAATAAGCATACGAATTAAATGTGAGTCCCATGAATGTGATGCTCAGAAAGAGAAATCAGGAGGCTTGTACTGTATTTAAAGCTGGGTATGTCACAGCACCTATGCCTCCGTTTCCCCATTTCTTGACTGGGAATACATACTTCAAGGCAAAATATATTTGAAACTTCACATATTGACCACTCAAAACTGTTATGGAAACAAATATTTTAACCTTTTAAAAATATCTAGATTTTTAGAAAAAGAGTAAAAAATATTTGAGTTATTGTCTTACTCTCTGCCATCCCAACTCCCTTAGTTTCCATAACATCTGCAGCCGCTCAGCTTATTTTTTCTTCTTCTGAACTTCCTCAGATGTTTAAGTATTCATGCCTAAAAATATAATAACTATAACTAATGCCATTTTTTTCAAACGCCAAGAGTTGTTTGCAAAATCAGTGTTTTAACAAAATGTACAGACTAGAGTCATGATTAACTGTTGAAACTAAAAAGCTATTAATTTTTGCTCTCTATAAAGTCCATGTACAATTTAAAAGGTACAGATCAACACCACACTGCTGGTTCAAAGAGTGACGAAAGCTCAAAACAGCTTTCTGTTTTCAAGTTTAGCATTATTTAGTTTCACTCATGATATATTTTTCCACCCATATCAGCTTAACCAGGTAGTTTACCATGACAGAAGCAGCATCAAAAGCAGTAACAACTCTAAATCTGCATTCACAATGTTTCATGCAGAGTGAACTTGGATTAAACACACAGTGTTTATTCACAAATGGCAGAGTATTGCTAAGAGTCTAGTTTTAGAAAACCTTTTATGTGCTTTCACACATGAAAGCTTCTAACAGTAGTAACTAGCACCCAGGTTAAACATGGTAAGCTTACTATGGCTGCAGTAACCCTGCAGGGTTGACCAGATTTTTCAATCATTACCCAATTAAGGCAACATAAATTGAAACTCTGACCATTGTTTCTCAATGCCAAATGTATCAATACCAGTTTACCAAGACGCTGGCTCATAACTTTAGTGCTGATGTTAATACTACACCACATCATAGCAACAGCACGAAAAGATCCTTTATGCTCAGCAGAAAATCAGATTGAAAAGGCATCCAGACTTTCAAAGTAAAAGTAAAAGAATTTTCCAAGCCAATGGAAAATTTAAACCAGAGAGATCCAGATAATCAAGTTGTGATAACTGGGTATCTCCATCCTAGAAAAGGACAGAAAAGAAAGATAAAAGAAACTCAAAGACTACCTCGCAAGTTAATAGTTGAATCATTTTTACTACCTAAAAGTAGTCTAATGTTTGTATTTCAGAAAGAAAATTATTATTCCAGTTTTCTTAAATTACATGCAAGGCATTAGAACAAATGTTGAAGAAAGGAATAGTTAGTAGTATGGTAAGATGGAAAAGTAAAATAAAACACAGTATGTGTTTATCACTGGTGAGACATTAAGCTAGCTTTTACAGTATTTGAGATTAATTCCAGGGGAAAAAATAAAAACCAAAAAAGTTGGACAACTAATTTGTCTGAATTTTAGTGAAGTTTCAATACAGCTGGATATAGGAAAACAAATGAGAGATGGCATAGAGCAGCACAAGAATACAAAAATGAGTTAAGAACTAGTTTCTGCTAGTCCATTCATCTAATAGGGATGGATGACGGTGAGCAGAATTCAAGGTTTGACCTCAGGCCATATCTTAGTTTCATTTATTGTCTTAGTACATAGGTATCAAGAGTACTGATGAAAATTGATTGCAATGAAGTTATAGCAGAGAAGCAGGTCATCCAAAGGCTTTTAGTAAAGAGCTCCACCAGTCCACAGCTTGGGCCGCAATAGTTTCACTTAAAAAATCATTCTCATCTCCTATTCCCTAACTCTAGTTGCAGAAGGTAGCAATTAGTTTTATTCCAGAAAAACATTGGCCTTTTTCAGTGAGATTCAGCACACGAGGTGGCCAAGCACCATGTCTCCTCTCCCCTGCCAAGAAATCATGAGATGGCAGCTTTCTGCAGAATAGTACCACCACATAATTTTCTTCATACCATTTGTTGCTACTTGTTGAAAAGAAAATATTCTAATAGGTATAATAATGGAAAAATAACCATCACACCTTAGAAAGGAACACAGTATTCAGAGTTGGACAAAACACACTTTAGATTTTCCCATGAATTAAAGTTCACTGAAATAATTGCTTTCTCTATAATTAATTTGTTCATCTAGATTAAAAAAATAACTTGACATCAAAAATAGCCTGTCAATAGCCTTAAAGGCCAATTCTTTAACTCCATCTAACCTAAGTTAGCTACCAGAAAACAGTCTATGTTAGAAGAAAACTGATCTTGAAGAAAATATATTATGCTATTCACACGTAGTAAGTTCGTTGAATTCTTCCAAAATGCAAGGTGCAACTCATCTTTAAACTGTAGACTCATGAGCAGGGGAAGGACTGCTAAGTACAAAACCAGCCAGCAGAGAAGCTAAACTTCTATATGCAGAAGTGGTCTTCCAATAAAATTTAAAATGAGATCAGTTGAAGAGTGAGAGAGAGACATGAAAAGACTGTTCCAGACTGGGGATTTGCAGAAAAAACACTGAACCAGAGTAGACAACTTATCTGGGGAATGCAGCTGCTTGACATAACCCTGGCAAAAGCGAGCATTAAAATAATTCCCTGAAGGACAGTTGCTTCCAGATCTCTAGTTTTGCATTAAGGTAGGCCACTTTCTGCTTGATAAGGGTGAGATAAAGCACAATTTTAAAAAGCAAGTTGTTTATAGTTCCTCGTCAGAAAAAAAAGAACCATAGTTGATTAGGTAACTTCTGGTCCTCTCAAGAGCAGGCTGTTGTCTCGATAAACAGCTTCTTGCCAAAGCAAGTAAAGGCTCCTCTGTGCTAGATATAAAGCAAAAAGCAAAAGGTAATTTTGCCACAGCACCAGAAAAGTACCTCAGAACTGCATGAGATTCATAGCAAAATACATGCACTGATAACTTCTGTGCAATTTTGTAACGATACGTTATTCTAAAACAGGTCGATAAAGAGTCAGGGCTCAGACACTTGGCAACAGAGCTGGAAGTTGCTCACACATTTACTAAACACCTCAACTAAGCCCTACAGAATGGTTTGTGCCTAATTCTATAGCACCTAGTAGCACCTAGTTACATTTCAATAGTATGAAAAGTTATGCAGCACAAGAAAAGAAAAACTAAGACACAATATGTGTAGATGACTTCACACTTCAAATGTTTTTCTGTAGCTAGAGTTCTCACCTACAGAATTCTACAACAGAACCTTTCTCAGGAAAAGGAAAATAAAATCCCTCTTGCTCATTTAAAGTTGAGGATGGTTGCTGTCTCAAAGCCTTTTTCACAGTCTATATTTACCCCCAAATAAATCCTTAAAAATGTTTCTTCATTAATTATATGAAATTCAATTATAAATTATTAGATGTAAGATGTTACCTACAAGCAAAAGCATACCAGGTGCTACACAGTTTTTATTGCTGTGTAAGTTCTCAGCTCCAGCTATAAAGTAATACTTCAATAAATTCAATAAGCACAGAAATGCCCAGGGAAGCAAAATAATCATAATTAGCTCAGTGCATACTTCAGCTGAATGACCTAATTTAAAAAGTGTTTTGCAAAGCAATTCTCATATTGAAAGGCAATTACACAGAGCAAAATAAAAATAGCATTTTTGAGATCCATGCAAAAAAGCACCAGCAAGTATCCATGAAAAGGGATGTAAGAGATTACAGAGGATAGTAGGGAAGAGCACACATTTTCAATTTTTTTCCATGCCTGCTCTCTTTTTTTATTTTTTTTTTTAACAAGGAGAACTTAAATATCAAGAGCAACTATTAGCACTTTACTGACATGAAGCCTCCTGGTCATATCCTGAATTAGTGGGACAAAGACTACTGACATTTTGATTTTGTTAAATTAGTCTTCCTTGTTAGTATTTTTCCATTAGTATAAATCTGCATGTTTTTCCCTCTCCATCCTATTTTAGGTGGCCAGCTATCCAGGAAAAGGCATGGAGGAAAAGGGATATCAACAAAATCCACCCATTAAAGTCAATGACTTTAATGTCACCTGTAATGTTACCTGTAGAGGGTAAAATGCATAAGGAGATGGAAGGACTTTTAATAGGAATTGCCCATTTCTAAAACCTACCAAAAAAAAGCTTGAAAAAGTAAATTTTTCATTATGTTGTGGTCAGATGCTTTTACTAGCTTGCTGGTTTGTTCATCATCTCTACTTAGTACTATGAAACAAGGAGATTCCACATAAACAATGGTAAAGAGTCATAAATATTTTGTTTTCCTTAAATAATATTAGACATCTCTGTCTATAGAAGCCTCAGTGCAGATCACCAAGGTACAGTTGAACCTCCCATGAGAAAACCATCGAGAGAGACAGAAGCCCAAAAACTGTATTTGTGAAGATCCCAACTGAGGCTTTTCAGTTGCACTGTTTTGCCACTAACATTTCTGTATGCAATGACATAGATGTACTCAAAATATTAAGGTAGATTCATAGCAGAGAATACATGTATACATCCATATATATGTATATTTTACATGAACACATGTAAGACAAGTGAATACAGTTGAGAAAAATACTAATCTCTTGCACCTTCCTTCCATGATTGCTATGGGTAATGTATCATGGAAATGAGAGAAGAAAGAATAAAATCTGTGCTTTATAGATTTTTACCACTCATAAAAATAAGAAAATCTTGCATAAGAGGAAAACTGTAACAGGATTTTGCCCACAGACAAGTGTTTTCATTGTGTTTTTAAACAGAAATCATTACCTCTATCTACAAAGCTTGTCTTGCTTGCATTCCTAGAATCACAGGATGACTGAAGGAAGGGAACTCTGGAGTTTGACTACATATAAACTTGAAGTAGAGTCACCTACAGTGAGTTGCCAAGGGCTGTGACCTGTCAGATTTTGAATGTCTCCAATGATGTGAGATACCCAAAAACTCTTTGGCAAGTGGATGTATCTTACATGTGTATCTGAAAAACTGTCACCATTGCACAAACAGTATGTGATCATCCTCTCGTTCCCAAGTTCTTTGCCTGTCAAATTACTTGAAACACTGCAGAGCAGGGAATCCCTCCTCAGATGCTGTGTTACATGTCCAGCAAAAACAAAGCCCTATTCCAGACTGGGCCACTGTGATCTTTGGATTTTTCCTCCTTGAACTTGAAATGATACCTGGTTGCTACTTAACAAATGATGATATTTGATCCATAGTTGCTGTATATTAAATTAATTGATAATATCTCAGTTTTGATAGCAGAACCCAATTCAAAGACTATATGCTACAAAACGTGAAAAGCTTGAGATGAACACTACTTGTATTACAAAACCTTAAAACAAAGATTTTTAAAATCTTCCAAGCAAAGAGAAGCAGCTTTGGAGTAATACTGCACATTGCAGAATGACCTGTTGCAACAGCGAATTGTGATGAATTATCTGATGGGTGGAATTTTATCAGCTCCACACAATACAATAAAAACATGGAATGATTTGTGACATGCAAAATAAAGAGGAGTAATTCTAGCCAAAGCATCCTTTCCTTCTGCCAGCATCTACCACTAATTAATTTTCCATTTTTTTTACATGGGAACAAATACAAATGATAAAATGGTTTCTGCCAAGTTGAGCCTAAATTGATAAACTGTGGAAAAATCTATCACACAGATAACATGAAAACAGATGAAAACAGAAAGTTAAAGCTGAGCATACCAGGCAAAAATCCTTACGTAAAAAAAACCAAAACAAAGAAAAAACACTAAAGACCCCCAAAGAAACCCACAAAAACCCCAAATACCACCCCCCCACCTCAAAAAAAAAAAAAAAAAAACCAAACAAAAAACCACTGCAGATTTCTGAAATTTTCTTTTAAGTGTTTTGGGCTTTTTACCTACTTTTGAATTAACTTTCCTAGGATTTCTAATTGAAAGAGTTTCTCTCTGTATTTCGAAAGCTGCCTTAACCATTGCTACTAGACTCCCAGTTAGATTCTCCATCTTAGTTCAGTTCCATTCAATGCAGCAACTGTGCATGCTGCACAAAATCAGACTACCTTTGCATTTTCAGAGATTGTCTATACCAAGCAACTAATTTAAACCCAGTTGCAGTATAGCTCTTATAATGGATGACAGCTGAGGACAGCACAGACAAGTTGCATCTAAGAGTGGGGGTATTTTCTTGTTGAAAGATCTGCTCCTGTCACAGCTGCTTTAAGCCATTTGGCATAAATACAGAGCAGTGTGAAAAGAAGGTCTGTTACTAAGCAGGACCTATGTTTCATCAGCCCCCAAATACCACTTTCAGAACAACAGTTCTCAGGGAATCTACAATTGCCTGAGTAAATGGGAGTTCACTGCTTCAAGTTATAAACAAAATTAGTGCTGTAAATTCCTGTAGTCACTTTCTAAAACAGCAACTAAGTTCTAGTTTAAACTCAAATTTGTAGCAGTTATTGTTGTCAAAAACCGAACAAAATAGATCTATTTTAAAAGAGAACTGTAAAATTCAGATAAAGCTTTCAGGAATCAAGAAATTCTACTGATCTTCCTCCAATGGTAATTTTTAAGATACGAATCAGTGTTAAGTGGTTAACTGCTGTACTTGAGCTCAACAGCTTTAAAAATAAAAGGAGATAGCTTTGAAACAAATGGGGAAAAAAAACTTCCTTGATTTTTCACCTTGATTTTCACTTTGTTATATTTCAAGAGCTAATGACTATGCCAGTTGATTTTATGTACTTTTTATTGTACTAAGCACGGATGGTTTTCTATTGTAAGGCTAAAATGGGAAATAATATTTTCAGGACAGAAAAGAATATGGTCTGTGAGTGTCACATGGCAGATGAGGTATTTAAAGTGTATCTAAACGGTCCTTGAGTCACTTGAACTCAATGGGTTCCAGGTTAAAATACAAGCAGAATGGCCATTGTTTCCTCAGAGTACAGAATGCAACCACTTGAAACATTTAGATGTGACAGTGGTCAAATCACAGCAAAACACCTTCTGTAAGGTGCAGTGAGTTTTTTGGCCCATTACATGTTTTGTTTTCTCTATTCTGTGAAATAACCTTGAAGTTTCTGAAGGGCAAACCCACAACATTCTACTAACAAATCTAACAAACCCAATGACTGTTATTTCTCCATTCTTCTTCAATCACCACGTGCATAAGGATGCACTTAGAGAGCAAGTCAAATGAGGACTGAGATTTGGCATTAGCATTTAGCTCTGTGATAATCAGTTACAACCCAAACCACCCACAAGAACCAGAATAATGTGCTTAGGACAAACCTATGTGGCCTAAACCAACAATTTTACCTGACAATGAAAATCAAATGAGTTAACAAATATTCTCCAGATGAGAACACTGCCTCACTGAAAGAAAAAAAGTTAGTTGGGGTGACTGTGTTTAGACTTACTCTTCTTTAACTCCCACAATCCCTTCAAACGGGGTCTGAATTCACATTTCTAAAGACTACTCTGTCAGTACAGTTAGAAATAAATAATAACATATTTATGACAGAGAGATAAAGCACACATAGTTAATCTAAGCCTTAAGAGATGTGCCTTAGTCCTGCATGATTATAGAAACTTTAACAGATATCTAACAGTGTGGTGTAGGGAATGTAACTCTCTAAGATAATGCTTTTTGAAAACTAATTTCTACATGAGTAATTTGGTTAAGTAATTTCTCCCTTTCTGTTTTAGTTTTCTACTCTTAGAAACTAAGCTACTAATGGGATTAACTGGCAAGTGCTATAATGAATTACTTAATATTCAAAAAATACTACAGTCTTCTGGGATTGTAACAACATACAAATGCTGGATAACCATTTCATGTCAAAGCTACATTTAGCTAAGAAGTTTTCATCCTGAGAGAGAATACACAGATTTGTTTCCTGGACAATGGATTGAAATATTCAGTGCCATTTCAGGCATTACTGAATGATGGCCTGTTTCAGGACTTTTTGGACGTCAGCAGTAAGGGCTACTTTCCACAACAGCACTCTGACTGCAGGAGATAAAAGTGTGTTTATTCTTTTTTCACAGGGGAGGAAAACAATGACAAAAGCAGGAAGGCAGCAGTAATGCAGAAATCTGGAGGCACTGATAAAGGGGAGGGAGAACGGAGAAAGTTGTTCAAATAAATCCATTCTGGTCAAAATCAGACAGGTGACAACCATGTGTATATGACACTGAATTGAAGTGCGAATCATAATTTCAAAATTAAGTAATTAAAGAAAAATTTAAATTTCATTAGGTGTGAGAAAAAATTATTTGAAATACAGAACACAAACTGAAGTATTTCAAACCTTTAGAACACAATTTCGCGTTGTTCTTCCTGAGTGCACTACACAACTCCTAAAAAGAAGAAAGGACACTGCATTTGTTCAAAGCCTCGCTGCTGCACTCTCTGAAGTACACCTAATTAATACTGACATGTTATTGCTTCCCTCTTGACATCTTGTGAACAGTCAGAGCTAGCCAAATAGCAAACCAGGATGACCTCTGGCTTGGAGAAAATTTCAGTTAGTGACAAACAGTAAAAAATAGCACCTGAGAACAAGGCAGATCTTAAAATGAGCATTGCTCAACAGAACAGAGTGAATAACTGTATGGATTTAAACATTAATTGCATGAGGAATAATTCAGTTGTACGAGGAACCAAAGAGAATTTTAAAGAACTAGTTTTGTTGTTCAGTTGATTTAATTAATAACCCCCCCCAACATTTTATAAGGGGCAAAGATAGCAGTGAGCATGAACACAAACACGCTGCCCCCTGCAGCCAGCTCTCTGTTAGAATAGCTCACATCTTAGGTAATGCAGAAGTATGACCCAGTTAGTTCAATTTCTCAAGTTTAGGTAAGCAGAACACAGCTAAACAATTTTTCATTTACTCGTGGATCAAGTCACCAACATTTGGTGTTACACTGTCCTAAGGCTTTCATTAATAAGGCAAAAACCTCCCCCCAAGCCCTCACATGTATGATTATCATTTTGCTGGCAAACAGATCTCTTTCATCACTCTTAACTGCTCCAGTTTTGACACCATCGCCAAGACCTCCTGTTCTTCATTTTAGTAAATCTCTTGGAACAAGAGTAAATCAGTAAAGACCCTAGTGAAAGCAGCAAAATGAGTAAGAACTTGTTTCTTTAGAAAACTGTAATTTTGGAAAAATATAATCTTTTAACAGCTGATATCAGCAAATAATAAGTGACTTCATTCAGATAATACATTAGACTTCTGCAGAGAGCATGTCTTCATGGTTACATTAACAGAATGTGGAGTCTACACGAGAGACAAATGCAAGAGTCTTTATGCAGGAACTCCAAAGCACAGCACATGCTGCAAGTCACAGGAGGAAGTACAACAGTTCTGAAGCCATAAAACCAACCTTTTTGGTCTTTATTCACACATTTCTTCAGTAATTCAGATTAATAAGGTTGTTTCTGTGTAGAAAGAGTAGATCATATTCAGGAACAAGTACTTAAAAAGACTTATGGCCAGAATGAAAAATAGGAAAGCTTCAAAATTTAATTTTTCATCCTTCTTACCAGAGTTTTGTAACATCATTAAAAGGATGGATTATAAAAGGAGAAAACTTACGTATTCCCAATATGCCACTGTCGTTCATACAAATTTTAAAAAATATTTTATTTAGCTTTTGTTTTTCTCTGGACAACTACAAAGACTATCTCAAATCAAAGATTAACACCAGGAAATGTTACTGAGTGTCAGATGTCACTCACTCTAAAATTTTAATCAAAAGAAAAAAAAATCCTTAAAACTGACTGCAGGTTCAAATATTTCCAGTAAATTTACTTGGAGAGGTAGAGGTGTGTACATATGCTACATGTTAGAACTTGTGTCATCCTTACATCTTATTGTCTTTTTGCTGCATTTTATACATAAAGTTATTATGATCTGTACTTGGTATTTTCTCCTCTAAAAAGAAATTCACCAGAGCTTATTAAATAAATCTAAGTTCTAAGGTAATTTTTACAAGGAAACAGTAGCATTTTATATTACCTTCCAAGCATTGCTAGGAAGCCATATCAAATAATTTTAAAATATTAAATTCATCACAGAAAATAAGGGTTTTTTACACAGATATTTTGTTCATAAACCAACTGTCAGCTTAGAACTGAGAACACAAATATCAGAAGTTAATGTTTCAGCTGTTTTTATAGAGGCTGGTACCTCCACAGAGCTGTGGCTATAGCTCCTCTGCCACTGAGATCATATTCCTTTATAATAAATAGGTAAATACACACTAAGTGTTGGGATGTGCAGATATTAATCTATACGCACAGGAAAGACTAAATATTGCAAACTTCCTCCTTAAAATACTTCTTGCAATAGTCAAAAGATCAAGAAGTAAACACAATCTTGTACTTTTTCCCTACATGAAATTACATAAAGTATTTTTATAGCATACATCTTTAATATTTGTATTTAAACAGCATAAATTTCTCAGAATCTACTCAATACAATATCTTAGTGCAGAAAACGTCTAGAATAGTAGAGAAAGCTTTTAGAAACAAAATTTAAAATTATAAGAATTCTTGTAAAGGACTGGCCAATCCGATGAAATGAACAGTTACCTCCCAGCTTGGACTCGGAAAAGCTCATAAAAAGGAAACTTTCACTGGAAGCCCAGTAATTTTCATCTCACATATCTCTTAAGACAGCTAATTTCTCAGTTATTCTGAAGAGCATTGTGTGTTTACACACTATTTATTAAAAGGTGGATTCAGAGGAGGGACAAAAAGATACCTAGGAAAATAAGGTTTTATTTTCACTGAGTTGCACTCCTTTAGGTTGACTGTCTGCTCCTTCAGAGAAAGGAACCTTTTGGCATTTGTCAGCAGGCTCAAATATCCTGAAATGCTGAAAAGACGAAACAAAAAATTTTCCCTGTGCTGCCTTTCTATCTGATCTTTTGTCTCATATGTTTGCCTCGGGGATGCACAAGAAATTTCTCTGAATAATTCATAAGTACCTAGGCAGGAACCAGCTTCCACTTCTGAACAAAAAGATTTGGTAACAAGCTGATTTCAGCTGTTATATTCTGCTCTATCTGGAAGAAAACTGGATTAAAAGAGAGAAAGTAATCTTCCTAACATAGTAAGCACAGAATATATACATGTATGTATTTATGAAGTATATAAAAAACCATACATTTATGCTGGGGAAGGCACCTTTGTACTTAAAGCTACATTCATTTGAGGGCAAGACTTATTCTCTACCTTTCAAAAATTCAAGAAACCACGTAGCATGAAGGTAACGAATAAACATGCAGAATGTAGAGATCAGCCCTACTCTGTGCTGGTGTGGCCTCACCTCAAGTCCTTTATGCAGTTTTGAGTGCTACAATATAAGAAAGATATTAAGCTATTAGAGAGTGTCCAAAGGAGGGCAATAAAGATGGTGGCTGAGGGCACTTGTTCAGCCTGGAGAAGAGGAGACTGAGGGGAGACCTCACTGCAGTTACAACTTCCTTGTGAGGGGAAGAGGAGGGGCAGGTACTGCTCTCTTCTCTGTGGTGACCAGTGACAGGACCCGAGGGAATGGCCTGAAGTTGTGTCAGGGAGGTTTAGGTTGGATATTAGAAAAAGGTTCTTCACCCAGACGGTAGTGGGGCACTGGAACAGGCTCCCCAGGGAAGTGGTCACAGTGCCAAGCCTGACTGAGTTCAAGAAGCATTTTGTCAACATTCTCAGTCACATGGTGTGATTCTTGGGGATGGTCCCATGCAGGGTCAGAAGCTGGATTCGATGATCCTTGTGGGTCCTTTCCAACTCAGGATATTCTATGATTTTATGAATTCAACTTTTAGTTTGGAATAGCAGAATCACTGGTCTTTCCTCTAGACTACAGTATCTTATCACAAGCCATCTTTATTTCCTAATGGTGTTGAATATTAGGCAGATGCAAATGATTTCTTTTTCTGTAGTCTCTATTAGGACTGAAATAGTCTTATTGCCTGCAGATCCTTTTTACGTCCCAACAGAATAAATTCCAGAAAAGACTGTTTCCAAAGCATTTTCTTAATAAGAATACAGATCCAAAACTCATAAGCTATGGGTCACGATTTCACAATACAATATCATCAGTTGAGATGACAGTACTTATGAAGGTAGACTCAAGACTTACCAGTCTCTGCATGCTTTTCACATGTGTAGGACTAATAGATAAGGCCTCTTCATACCAGCGTTTGGCTTCATCAATATTTCCACGAAGTTCAGACACCTGACCTCTCATGTAGAGGACATAGTGGGACATTGGAAAGAGATTAGCTGCTTCCTGGGTACACGCTGTGGCCTCAGCAGGCTTCCCAATCCCTATGTAGACTTCAGCTGTGGAAGGAATGGGAGAATCAATTAATGATTCCTGTTTCATCATTAGATTGTCACATTAGACGTTGTCACGTGCTCTATTTGTAAATAGTTTCATTCTGAACAAAGGCTATATTCCCCCAAAAAATTTGCATTTCAAGAGAAATTATTACCTGAATTATTTTAAATTAATTATTCTTCTAGAAAAGTTGCTTTTCTAGATATAAAAGGAGTTACAGCCTCTAAATGGCTTTTTTAAACCCCAGAATTCTCTTTATAGTTTGTTATTTATAACTTAAGTCTGGGATTTTTTAATTTTAGTTTTATTTTTGAGATGTGAGCATGCCAGTATTCCAGTACTATTTAAAACAATTGAGTAGCCAGACATACACTTCTGTAAATCAGATTGACTATAGGGCGAAAAGAAAGGGTTCATTCAGTAAGCAATTAACAACTAACAATAGAACAAGTATTTGCCTTCAGTAGCTCTTATGACACTCTTCAACACTGCTATTTCTCTACCCTGCTGGATTATCCTAATCTCTTGCTGAAAGAGTGGGAGAAGAGAGGAATAAAGAGATCCTAAATGCAAGAAAAAACTATTAAAAATTCTGAGTTGGGTCATCTTTCTCTTTATGTTGGTACAGACCCAATAAAAATGAAGCCTCAAAGTAATTGTATAACTGCATTCTATTGTATTGCACTGTACAAGGTTTTTATAGATTAAAGTTTAAATCAAGGTGCTGCATCGAAACAGCAAAGTGATCTATCACTGCTCAAGATATGCCTCTCACTGTACTGTACAGGCCACCCATCTTGGTTTAAAGTCTCTCAGATCAGGAACTCACAATACAACAGTGGATTTGGGATTATGCCTAAAACTCTGAATGAGACTGATGGTTGAGTGCCTTTGAAGGGGTTTTTCTCCAAGATAATTGCATCAAACAGACTTGACAGTATCTCTAACTAGTTAACTTCAGTACAGCAGAGTGTATAAACTGTAACTTACAGGTGATACCTGCTATGAATATTCACAATTATTATTTTCATCAAAATTAATTTATAACAATGACTAACAAAACATTGACTTTCAGTAGATGGGCAAACACAGTTTAAAGTTCTTTCTCATCTTCTATTTTTTTAACCAATTTTTGTAGGATTGCAAGAATAAATTATTTTCTTCCTCTAAGACCTGATCCTATTGGTGGGACAACAGGTCTTTTTCTACCAGAGGAGCATTATTTTGCTTCTCAGTTGACTCGGTGATTTCACAGAACACATTCTACCAAACACAGCGTGTCCACACGGATGTATTGATTAATGCAGTATATTTTTAGAAACTACTGAAATGTTATTTGATGGAAAAAGTCTCACCTACATGAAGAACTAACACATGAAATTGCAGATCCAGTCACATTTTTTTCCCCCTAACCCTAAAAGAACCACCTCACACAGTCAGAGATGGTACTGTATAACTAAAGAACAGCAAAGTTCTTTCTTCTGGAAGACAATGAACAGATAAAATTTTGCAATCAAAATCAAAATTTAGGAGAATGTAATTTTTCTAGGATTTTACTTTTACTGTTAGTAGACTTTAAAGAGCAAGTGGTAGCCTAATTTTTGAGTTGTACATAGAGCAGAAAATGTGAATTTTACTCAGAGGTGTTTTTTTAAAAAAACCCTACAATATTTTTGGAAAGCTTTGGGTACTGTTACTCTTGAGTGCTTTTTGAAAAGGTACTATGTGAGAAACAACATTTTAGTGAGTACAAAATACACTACATTATTTAAATGCTAACCATTTGAGCTCTACGGGTCTTGTGTCTCTTCTCCAGTATCACCAGATTTGAAACATAATTTGAAATACACACTCCCTAGTTGCTTGGTGAAAAGACAAGTTCAGAAAAATATAATTTACACAGATTGTAAAAGGTACTATGTAAAGTTAATTATTAATTAGGTAATTAATAAGATAATTATTAGATATTAATACTCAGTAACTAAAAATTACTCCCATTGGTGATTGTCTGCTATCACAATAATTCTAGACTGAAATATAAGCACAGATTGTCTATTTTAACAGAATACAGTTGAAATTCTGTATTTCTTGAGAAGAAACAATTATAGTAGTAATAGCTTTTAACACTAGGCTGCAATACTGCTTACAAATTCATCTTCTGTTAATGTAAGAGATAATAAATCTTGCTGTCCTGCTCATGAACTGCAGCAGTGAAATTTGAGTTATTAACACACCTTCCTAAAAGTATTAAATTTAAACAAAATAATTCCTTTTGTTTTTAAAGTAACTCTGTAATAACTTTAAACAATCTTCTCCTTTCCTCTACCAGAAGTTATGCCACCCCAACAGAATATATAGCAAGCTTTTTGAAAAACTGTGCATGAATGAATGACTAGAAAATGGAAGTTGTAGTTAAGCATGAAAGTTCATTCAGGAAATTTCTGAATTCAAAGGAGAGCTGTTCATTCTGAGATAATGACTTCAAACCGAATAAAAATGTTAAAAACTAACACGACAAATTCAAACAAATCAGTTGTGGAAAACTGTCAAGTGCCAGCAGACTTTGTAGGAACATCTCAGAGGAGCAGCCGTTTAAAAAGAAACCAGGTGCCAATCTGATGTGCTCTTTCCAGTATCTCCACCTGGGGAACACCAAGAATGCCTTCTGGCTCAAACACTTCCAACACTTACATGTGCATTTTATTGAGGAATCAATCTATTTTCCAATCAAGCAGCATAGCAATAATGAGTTCAGTCTTGATGCATTTCTCAAAGGACTATCACAGTCATTGATCACTTAGGGACAGGTCAGGTTTTTAACAGTGAGCTACTGAAGAATGGACTAATTGCAAAAGTCACTTAGTTTCACATTTAAAATAAGCCTGATTTTCCACCTTTACATGATATGTCCAAAAATGAAAGGCTGAAACAGTCCATTAATAAAAACAAGATGAAAAATTAAAAGCCAGTTACTGTGTACAAAATCAACTTCTATGGACTGAATGCCATGCTCATTTACACTAATGACAGCTGAAATGACACTGTATATCCATCCATAAGAACAAGCATTTTTCTATTTTTTTACACCACCTGTATTAGTTTGGGTAAATATCTTCCACTAAGTTTTGCATGTATTAGAACTTATTTACATAACTTTTCCATGTCTCTATAATCTTACATGAAGAATAATTCTTAATTTTTGTATTTTAAGATTTAAAGCTTATTAAAGATTTTTCTCTCCCCCATTAAGAAGTAAAACCCTGCACAACCATACAGGTACTCAAATAGTTAAATGTGGCATGAGTCCCAAAAAGGAAGCAATTTCCCAATGGTAAATCTTCACTTTTATTTAAAGAATATGTGCTGTAAGGCGTTAAGTAATTTGTTAAGTAATTTTATCGCTGTTTTCTATGCAAGTAACCTATATATACACTGATGAAGACACCTTCCAGAATATCTGTTTTGTATTGTGCTTCTGGGAAAAAACTTTATTCTCAGTGTTCCTACAGTTAAGAGCTTTTCTCAAGGCTCAGCATATTTACTGTAGCAGGACAAGCAGCTAAACAGCAGGATACCTAAAGACTCTGAAACACAGTACAAATCACCAACAGAAGCACCAAGAACAGGATCATTTCAAAAAGAAAGGAAGCAGACTTCAGGTTGCAGAACCTTCTCTGAAGGTAGACAGCAGCTCTCTAATCTCTTCGGATTTTTTGTTTTCACTGCTTCCCATACACAAACAGGCAGAGCACTCTTCATGCTCTGCAGTGTCCTTCTACTGGATGTTTAACACTTCAGTTCATTGTCCAACCCAGCTCTCTCCTACTTCCCAGCCATGCTTCCTTCCGCTGGGAGGCAAGAATATGGCCTACAGACCACGTGTGCCAAGATAGATATTTTTAAGAGTGAAAAGTGGCCTGTGTAGTGGATTGCAGCAGCTAACCACCAATGTGTATGCAAATCTGATTAAGTTGTGAACTAAAAAGGTATTAGAAAAGTGTCTCCAGACCCCTCCTTTGTGGGCAAAACAGCAGCAGTCACTTGCATGAATCGAAAAATCAACAACAGGACATGACCAACAAAAACTAAAAAAAGCAAACAGAAAATTAGCAGTTCAACGAGCTGCTAAGGAAGGCTGAGAAATTATCAGCATTACAGATGCTAAGAGTTACTCTGGATGGCTGTCTGTGACAGTTTATAAATATTTAAATCCATGATGCCATGATGCAGGGCAGGAGACTACACTATGCCCTGTTGGACCCTACGTTGTTCTAATCTGTGTTGTTTTCAAGGAGCCTTTCCACCCCCAAATGAGATCACTATTATTAATCACTGTAATTGTTCTTTCTTTCCAATCTTCTGGGTTTTTCCTCTAAACCACTAAACCATTAATAACTGGGAGCCATTGCCCTGCAATGACTTTCACACAATAAAACTGTTAATGCAAATAGGTAAATTAAAATGCTAAGAAATAAAGGACAGTTTTGTTAAATATAAACATGAAGGGAAAAAAAAAAGCGTATCACTGAAAAAATGCTCTGAGAGCAGACCAAAGCAGAACAATTGCTGGATGATTTCTAAATTACGCCTTTCTGATGCAAATATCATTAAAAACAATTGCAAGTTATACATTTTTAACTGTGTAAAAATACACTGCATTATCACTTTCTGGTTAAAATTTTATGTAACTGTCACTTGTGATATTGCATTTAGCTTGAGGCTTGGAGCAGCATAACAATACTAAATCCACTCAAGATGGCTCCACATTTAGACAAACAATCCTGGGTATCTTACATTAATGAAGTCAGAAGGAAGAGAAGTGAACGAGAGCTCATTATCACAGCTTCAAGGGACAGGTTGCTCAACTACTACTGTTTTTTTCCCCACATATGCAGAGTTATTTATTTACAATTATAAAGACCTGTAGTTACAAGAACTCTATTCAATAATCTTACAAACATCTTTTTGCATTCAACGGAATCAGGACACCTAATTTTCCCTATACTAAGATTCTCTATGTACATCAGAAATTAAATTCTTCAGGGATAAGGGAGAGAGTGTTCCTTTTGTTCTACAGAAGATATGACTCCATTGATAACAACTGCATTCTAAAAGTACTGTCTTATCTTTTATAAACTGACTTACATACAGAACAACTCTAGTGTGCTTTTTATTTCTTGGCTTGCTTCAGTGCCACATACATGGAAAATATTTGATCTGATAAGTGATAACAGATTCTGAATGAAACAAACAGATTTTTGCAAGTCCTTAGGCTAGCAAGAAAGGGGAGGACAAAGAAAAATAAATTTTACTTTCATAATACCTGCATGAAGCCATATTTGAGCCAGAGTCATCCAAGGATGCAGGGGACCTTGTTTAGGGGCACTGCTTTGCAGAGATGAAGCAACCTCGGACAACGCTTGCTCCACTCTGGAAGCTGCTATTGATGTGGCATGGACTGAACCTGCAGAAGCAATAAAAAAAAATTTACCATCATAGAAAGAACAAAGGCCATGTACGTTGCATAAAACATTTAACAGTGACCCTTTTCATAAGAGGCTTTACCCCAAATTCCTCATATTTAATTTGCATTTACCATTTTAGAGAAGTTTTTTTAAATAGGGTAATTTTCCTTCTTATGAAAGCTTTTATTCTTGTCTGAAAGACTATATAAAAACACACTGGACATTGGTAACTATTGGATGCTTTTTTGGGTTGCTATTATGAATACTCTCTATTAAACTTGACACTTCTTTTCTGGCAATGTACAATCCGAAAAAGGTTTGTGATGGTATTGTACACTATAGTCTTCAGGTTGCTGCATGCACTTTGATGTTAGTATTTGCTATGTCTTTCTATAGAGTGCAATTAGAGGATTATTTTAAGACTAATAACAGAGTAAAAAAAAAAGAGAACTAAAAGACACAAGACAATCACAACATACCCCATCACAAATGCACAACTAAACTGCACTGAATGTAAAACTCGACTAATCAAGAAGTCTGAGTTAAAATGCCTTGTGGCAAAAAAGTCCCTTGCTTAAAGAACATTCCCAAGGTACACTAAGGATAAAAGCTGCCATGGCTAGAGAATACCTAATGGCAATTGTACTTTCGATCACTACTTACTGCCAGCATATCCAGTAGTGATTTTCTTTTAAAATCAAGGACATGAATATTTTAAGCGACACCCCTTCTTGTCATCTAAGTCTCAACATATTTCTAATTGTTTTATAATTACAAATTAGAAAATCTCAGACTCACTAGACCTGATTAATAAATAATGACAGTAAAATGTTCTGCAGATACTATAAAAGAAAGAACTGATTCCTGTAAAAGTTGAACTGCACCCCAAAAGTTTGTCCTCATCACTAGAAGTTATGAAATAAAACCTTTACGCTCAGTATCATGGGAATTTTAAAGAAGAGATCTGCCACATAAAACATACGTTCTTAAGTGTGACAAGGTAAGTCAGAAAACCAAAAAGTATGAGAAACTCCCAGTATATAGATTAGGAGGAAGTTTGTCTGAAAGTGTGCATCATATTTCCTTTAAGTGACAGAAACAAGGGAAAAGCAGCACAGGACATAATTAGCACTTCATATCATTATGAAAAGGAATTGCCTGGGAGATCTGAAACAGTACGTGGCAGTGGAGCTTGCTCTCCTTTACTGGCTGATGAAACAACTCAAACTCCAGCCTTCACAGTTGAACATTCACTAAAGTTTTTGTGTATCTTATTTTAAGGCTTGACTTCTGAAGAAATAAAAACGTCTAAGTAAGAAGCACATGGAGTGTATTCCAAGAAAAATACTAGCAAGGGTACCATAAATAAGTACTGGTCATCAGCAACCCTTTTCTTGTCTGACAGCCGTTTCTCTAAATGCACCTCACTGAAGACTGTCACTTCTTACCCTTCAGGGGACTAACAGTGAAAGAGGCTTCTTGTCTCTCCAGAACAATTTGTAAAGAAAAGGTGCGATTCATTGACACACAGGAGATTATCTAATCCCTTCCTTCTGAAAAGTAAGTATGCAATTTAGTATTAAAAAGTGCCTATACTTTCTATTGTGTAAAGCAAGGACTCTGGCTGCTAGCTAGGCCACAAGTAATTTCATGTCAAAAATGTGCTGTTAGATTTTAAGCCTCTAGTACTTAACCATAAAGCACATATGGTAATATATTATTAAAACTTTTTGTAAATCAATTTATTCATAAAAAACGCCTATACTGTGATAAAATTCTTATGAGTTTCATTGCCACCTATATTAAATTAAAACAGAGTGGATACTGAGCGCTTCCTACCCTGGATTTTATACTAAGTGGAACAAAAAAGAGGAAAAAACCATAAAATATCTTCTTAGAAAAATTTTTTTTAAGTGGTATTATTCAAATTGTTTATATTTCCTCCTTAGGAAAGAGGTAATCCTTAACATATTAAATTTTACTTTCATAATACCTGCATGAAGCCATATTTGAGCCAGAGTCATCCAAGGATGCAGGGGACCTTGTTTAGGGGCACTGCTTTGCAGAGATGAAGCAACCTCGGACAACGCTTGCTCCACTCTGGAAGCTGCTATTGATGTGGCATGGACTGAACCTGCAGAAGCAATAAAAAAAAATTTACCATCATAGAAAGAACAAAGGCCATGTACGTTGCATAAAACATTTAACAGTGACCCTTTTCATAAGAGGCTTTACCCCAAATTCCTCATATTTAATTTGCATTTACCATTTTAGAGAAGTTTTTTTAAATAGGGTAATTTTCCTTCTTATGAAAGCTTTTATTCTTGTCTGAAAGACTATATAAAAACACACTGGACATTGGTAACTATTGGATGCTTTTTTGGGTTGCTATTATGAATACTCTCTATTAAACTTGACACTTCTTTTCTGGCAATGTACAATCCGAAAAAGGTTTGTGATGGTATTGTACACTATAGTCTTCAGGTTGCTGCATGCACTTTGATGTTAGTATTTGCTATGTCTTTCTATAGAGTGCAATTAGAGGATTATTTTAAGACTAATAACAGAGTAAAAAAAAAAGAGAACTAAAAGACACAAGACAATCACAACATACCCCATCACAAATGCACAACTAAACTGCACTGAATGTAAAACTCGACTAATCAAGAAGTCTGAGTTAAAATGCCTTGTGGCAAAAAAGTCCCTTGCTTAAAGAACATTCCCAAGGTACACTAAGGATAAAAGCTGCCATGGCTAGAGAATACCTAATGGCAATTGTACTTTCGATCACTACTTACTGCCAGCATATCCAGTAGTGATTTTCTTTTAAAATCAAGGACATGAATATTTTAAGCGACACCCCTTCTTGTCATCTAAGTCTCAACATATTTCTAATTGTTTTATAATTACAAATTAGAAAATCTCAGACTCACTAGACCTGATTAATAAATAATGACAGTAAAATGTTCTGCAGATACTATAAAAGAAAGAACTGATTCCTGTAAAAGTTGAACTGCACCCCAAAAGTTTGTCCTCATCACTAGAAGTTATGAAATAAAACCTTTACGCTCAGTATCATGGGAATTTTAAAGAAGAGATCTGCCACATAAAACATACGTTCTTAAGTGTGACAAGGTAAGTCAGAAAACCAAAAAGTATGAGAAACTCCCAGTATATAGATTAGGAGGAAGTTTGTCTGAAAGTGTGCATCATATTTCCTTTAAGTGACAGAAACAAGGGAAAAGCAGCACAGGACATAATTAGCACTTCATATCATTATGAAAAGGAATTGCCTGGGAGATCTGAAACAGTACGTGGCAGTGGAGCTTGCTCTCCTTTACTGGCTGATGAAACAACTCAAACTCCAGCCTTCACAGTTGAACATTCACTAAAGTTTTTGTGTATCTTATTTTAAGGCTTGACTTCTGAAGAAATAAAAACGTCTAAGTAAGAAGCACATGGAGTGTATTCCAAGAAAAATACTAGCAAGGGTACCATAAATAAGTACTGGTCATCAGCAACCCTTTTCTTGTCTGACAGCCGTTTCTCTAAATGCACCTCACTGAAGACTGTCACTTCTTACCCTTCAGGGGACTAACAGTGAAAGAGGCTTCTTGTCTCTCCAGAACAATTTGTAAAGAAAAGGTGCGATTCATTGACACACAGGAGATTATCTAATCCCTTCCTTCTGAAAAGTAAGTATGCAATTTAGTATTAAAAAGTGCCTATACTTTCTATTGTGTAAAGCAAGGACTCTGGCTGCTAGCTAGGCCACAAGTAATTTCATGTCAAAAATGTGCTGTTAGATTTTAAGCCTCTAGTACTTAACCATAAAGCACATATGGTAATATATTATTAAAACTTTTTGTAAATCAATTTATTCATAAAAAACGCCTATACTGTGATAAAATTCTTATGAGTTTCATTGCCACCTATATTAAATTAAAACAGAGTGGATACTGAGCGCTTCCTACCCTGGATTTTATACTAAGTGGAACAAAAAAGAGGAAAAAACCATAAAATATCTTCTTAGAAAAATTTTTTTTAAGTGGTCTCTAACAGCACCTATCTGGAATGCAAGCTTGGAGAAAAACAAAATCACTTTGTTATGAACATCCAATTTTCCTTCTGAAAATGAGTAAAAGACTGGACTATCATCTTTCATGGAACATGTTCATACCAACTGATAAAAGCACTATGGCAGGTTTTCTTTTTATGCCGTAAAAGAGAATATTACTCAACAGTTTTACATTCATCATGTTTTCAACATTTCAACATTTACATTTAGAAAAAATACTTTAACTGCAATGCTCATGCAGGAGAAAAAGAGGAAAAACCCCACGACTTTCAACTTTACATGCACACAGTTGGCAGTAAGAACATTAGTGATGTGACACACAGAGATCTCTATGCTAAGAAAAGCAATTGCTTGATACAAAGAGGCAGTACCTTCTGCAGGACTAATACATCACCCAAAGTGATGCATTTAATAAGACAGACTGGTAGGTTTAGCCAAAATTAAAATTTTTTTCCTTTAAAATTCATTAAGAGTCTGAGACACCTTTCACAATCACAAATTACAAAGCTAGTTTATGTTTTGCTGCAAAGGTATGCGTGGAGATGACAGTAGTCAAGTACAGACAGCATCATTGATAAAGCATCCTCTCAGCACTTTGAAAAAGATTTTCTGTGCTTAGTCACTGTCAAACATGTTGGTTTATGTATCTTCTTACTTTTCTCTCCTTCACCAAATTGGTCCTGTACTACACCATAAAAATTTATGAAAAGGTAAAGCAATCAATGAAAAAAAATAATCTACTATTCAAGGCTAAGCACACAGCTTTATAAGGTAACTGTTTGAAGAAAAAGAATATTATTTAACGTCCTGATTAAAGTAGCAGTTATTTTTATCGATCCATATTCTTCATTCTCTCTTACTGAGCTTGATTTCATAATTTCATTATTTCAAAGTGTACTCTTCCTTTATTCTACAAGTAAAATTTGTACCACAAAATAAAGCAATAGTTTATTATAACTCATGACAGTAGTTGCAACATACTCCTTTAGGAACAGCAGTGGCATAAAATCTTCTCTAATACAACATACTGGCAGCTGGCCATTATGGTACACAAGACCTTCCTAATATATCTTTATTTGCAGTCCTCTAGAAATGAATACTGCCTCTTTAATTATTAAATGCAAGTGTTAGTTGAGTGCATTCAGATCTCATAAGATTACAGCCCTCAGGGTTCTGAATGAGCAAAGAGCATCAGCCTTGTTTTACACACTATCAAAGCTTCCACTACTGATGGACAAAACATGTACGTTTTGTGGTAAAGGAAAAGGTGATTTTAGTCCTTGAGAAATTAATAGAAATGCACAGTGAATACTACTTACAAACTGAAAAAAGGGAGTAAAAACCATGAAAGTAAGCATCTGATGGATTGCCTTTGGACAGATCAAACCACAAATTAAAACACAAAGTAAGAAGAAAAAAAATGTTATATGTATATATAAGCCAAAAACTCCAAGAAAGCCAGAGGATTTCTGATAATCTTCAAACTGTAAATCAGGTTTACAGAATTTCAAGAAATAAAAAATTAGGTAAGATGCTACACCTCTAAAGTCATGTTCCTGTTCAACAGAAGTCAAGTTGATGATAGAAAATGCCTTGGGCTTCTTTCACTAGGGAAAAAAAAAGAATTGAGCAAGATAAAGAACATGAGATTTTTCAGCCCTGGAAACTATACTAACATACTATAAGCATCTAGGGAAACCGCTCCTTACTCAGACAGCTTTAACTTTCAATAATTTTTGACACTACACAAAGGACTCCAATATCTTTTTTTTTTCTCCATAGTTCTGCTACTTCTCATGCATATGGTGGAAGCTCCTTTCCCTGAGGATACAGTAGCTTGGAAGTGGAAAATCTGGGCTTCACATAATCGAATCTCTGCTTTGGCTTCGGTGTTCTTTCAGTTTGCCTTCATTCTTGAGTAGGTTCTTGTTAACTTGTAGCTTTGAAAGAACAAGAACAAGCCAATTAATGCTAACTGGGATGTACTGTTTTTATATAAAGTAGCTCTGAGCAAGTTCAACTCAACGATGCCCAAACCTGCAACAGAAGTCAATCAGTATTCAAATATTTCAAGAAAGTCAGACTTAACTTCTGTAGGACATGGATTTCCTTGAGTTTGAAGGAAGTGCTTTCCTTAACTTCCAGTTACAGGCTTACATGAGCTAGTGAGCTAGTGCTTCCAAAACTCTGGTCTTATGTCAGCTATTTTAACAAGCAAATTTTGCTAATATGCAAAGATTTATTTTCTATGTTTTGTTAGGAATTAATACCTTTGATATGACATCAGTTTAAAGACTAGGTGTCAAAACCTAATCAAGATTGGATTACAGTAAATTCAGTGACAAAAAAGTGCTATTTATAAAGGTATCAGTGAAGGACAATTTAACAGAAGTTAAAAAGAGTTAAAAAGAAATCCCTGAAAACCTATGTTGATTTTAACCTGCCACCTGAACTACTCTAGCAGCATTGCTGTAAAGTTTGTACGAAAGGCAGCTGAAAGGCTGGATTTCATTGACATTCTGTTGAAACATAATCTATTTAAACACAGTTTATCAGTTGTGAAGATTATCAGAAAAATACAGCACAAACATGCCCATCAGGAATAGAAAGCCAATTTACAGCGAGTAGGTGTACGGGGCTCAGGAACTTGGTCACAGTATGGAGAGGCTGCATGGGGCCAGATAAAGATATCTGGTTTAGGATGAGGATGAGGAAGATGAGAAGATACAAACAGTTGGAGAGGAGACTCTGTTCTTGAGAGAGAAGATGAGGAAGTATCAGAGGCTAAAAAGCGAAACAAAGAAAATGATAAAGGGGTGTGGGGAGGGCAGGAAAGAAAAAAGATTCAACAGGGTTTAATGGACTAATAGATGCCAAAAATGTAAAGCATTTGTGTCACAATTCAGTAAGATGGAAATGGCTTCTACATAAAATAAATATCACTTCTGAGAGCAACAGCAATGAAAAATACCCCTTTACTTATATGTACTCTCCTTCCATACTAAACTAGAGTACAAAAGTAAAATAAATATTTTTTTTCACTATGTTCTAATGCATAAATTTTAAAAATAAATTAAAGGGGAAATAAAGACCAAAGTCTAAAGTAATATTGTTTCTTCCTATAATAAACTCAGTGGACTCCAACCAAATTGAATACTCTGCTTTTTAAAAGATTGAATGCAACTTCTCTTAACCAAATAACCAATGAGTCTCTGGTGATTTCCATACACATATCTACTTTTGGATATGAAATGTGTCTGTCTCCCTATGAGATTTTACTTCAGTGATTGATTCATCGAAACTCTTTTTTTGCACCCCCCTCTATATTTATTTCCTTCATCAACATATACAAACATAGGTGCATGCCACTCACAGCAAGTCAGCTGAAACAGAGGGCAAACTTAAAGTAAATTAGGCACAGTTATTGACCAGAGCACTAGAATCAACAGTCTTGCCTTGTAAGAAACTCACAATACACTCTTTTGATATTCAAGGGCTACACAAATTTAAACTTAAATCTCTTAATCATTATGGTATTGGTAAGACCTCTATATAAAGCAGTTTTTTAATAACTTTTTTTTTAGATGTCAACTTCTGCTTAATTGATACACCTAAAAAAAAGGATTTACACCCATCAAACCTAGATTTTTTGAAGGATTTTAAAAATTAAATTTCAAGTACATAAGAGTTCAGATTTGAATTTTAGCTCTCATTTCTTGGTATTTAGATTGACTGAATTCAGGGCTAGACAGGCAAATGGCATCATCATCATAGATGACAAGCAAAGTCAGGAAGGGGAAAACTTCTAAATTTTTTTGTGCATACGCACATATACACAAAGTAGCACTACACTGTGTAACAAGGAAGGGAGCAAACATTTTCATTCTAAGAGGATTTTCAGCAATAACTTTCTTGCATTTTAACATTCGTTTATTTATTTGTCAAATTCCTTCTGCATTTCTAACCACTGTAGATCCACAGAGTTTGCAGATAAGCTCTTTCAACCCTATAAAGGTCTAAGATCCTGATCACCTATTGTTTTTATCATCTACTATTGTGAACAATATGTTATTGACAGTCTGCTTGAGCTTTCTCGAACACTATGACAAGCTTCACTTCTTTCATTCTTATATATAACCTTTTAATTCCTGCAAAATTTTTATATAATATTCTGGAAGAAAAATTCTGGACAAATCCTGGATGTGAAGTTTTTTTATATATTGAGAGAGTACATAACAGAGTTCTAGTCCTTGCCAGAAACTGGTATTGCAATATACCAGATTATTGGTATTGCAACAAGGTTTCTTCTGCTAAAATGAACAACTGAAAAAACCCACCAAAAAACAAAACCAACTCCAACTCTCAATTTAAAAAAAAAAAAAGGACCCCCCCATCCTTCACAATTACCTTTTATAAGATAAATAATCAAAAAGGGACCCCATAATTTTAATTTCCCATCTTGTTCTCCTTGACAGTGAAATTCTAGCAACACAGGTGAGATTCAGAAAAAAGACAATTTGGACCTGCCAGAAAAATCAGAATGTATGCAGAGATCCTGTTTTCCAATCAAGATATTGTCTGCAGAACTTGAATCTGGGGCAAGTTTCTTGGAAAGCTCCTCATTTTGGATGAGGGTTCATCTTTACTTAAAAGCATTGAGGAATCTGCACTCTTTAAAATGCAGCAATTCACTATGCTCTCAAGTGTGGTAGATGTAAAATAGTACACCCTGGGGGTGTAGATCAAAAGCTGTATGTCCCCACTGGAAAAATAACAAACAAAAAAATCACAACTAACCACAAAAAGCCCTTTTACAACACCCCTCCCCAAAAAGCACTTTTTTTAAGGCATAAAATTTTATCTATAGCTATGTCTATCTATATATGTAAATGAAACCTATAAAATCTATATATATTCTTAAAAATGAAACAATGAGCTAGACTAGAATATAGAATGATCACCACATATAATGTCATCTTCTCCATTTTAACTACACAAATAGAAGGAGACATAAAATTCCACATTAGGGGCACCAAGCTACATTATGCCATAACATATTGCAATTCTTTGAAATCAGGTGACCTGATCTTTGTAATCATAACTGTTTGCACTATAGCAAGCACAGAATACTTTTACTTTATTTTAAATTCAAAACTGAGTGATCATTCAATCCAATTTTAACTTTCAGAAGTTAAATATCTAAATTGGATTTTTATGTAATGCACAATTCTGATACTAAACAAAGATACACATTACACATTTCAATGTATCTTAACTTGTGGGTCAAATGTACTCATATTCATAGTTTGGCAAACTTTTCTATAAGCTGTTTGTGTCAAAGTGTGATTAAACAGAAATACACCCCTGAAAGGTGTCAGGAAAAACATGCTATGGTTTTCATATAAAACCCAGAAAAGAGAAAACTCTCAAAATTTAGAACACAAGCAAGATACTGTAAAAGTTACACAATTCCTTCTGCAATCTTCACAGAATGCATGTCTCATATGCTTTCTGATTGTATAACTTTTAAGGTATATTAATTTGCATTATGATAACTGAATATATTAATATAGGAAATGACATATTGTCAGTATTTACTGACATGTAACAATCTTAATTTTTATGTAGTGCACCTGTGTACTACAATTTTTATATGTATATAAAAATAATACAGTATATACAATTTATAACAAATAAATTTTGCTTACAATGTCAACTATGTCTACAGTAAGCCTACCCACCAATGTAATTATATTTTAACATAGATTTTAATTCATTTAATTAGCAACAATGTCTTCAATTTTTTTGAGATTAAAACTTCTGAAATTTTTTGATTTACCTTTTAAACAAAAATGTGCAAGTACCGAACAGGACTTTGGCAAATAGGCTAGTTCAGAATACTAGTTTTTAGCCCTTGTGTAACAAAATACAACTAAGCTCAGCAAGTTCCATACTACAGATATTTACAGAGAATGTGGTCAGCAAATACTTCATAAATAAAAAAAGAAAAAAATCATATATCACATAATGTCTATTTCTACTTATATGATAACACTGAAGATATAACTTCATTTTGCAAAATAAACTAAAAAAACTAATGCAAAATCTAGCTATGGCCATACCATTTTACCTATTTCATTGTTCAAATGTAGCTCTTACCTGTTTCAGGATCACTGAAATCTGGTAATGTAATTGTATTAAGCTGTCGTCTGTCAGCAATAGCTCTGTCTAACAGGCTGCTCCCACGGCCAGAGTCACTGCAGTGAAGTACAGAAATTGTGAGCTATTAAAATATAACATTTTATACCGATATACAAGTTGCATGCTGCCCTACTCCCACAAAGGTTCTTGCTATAAAAGTTCTGGCTATGACCAAATTTAGTACCAAGCACCACTAACCACTCACAGTGCATTAAGCCAGTTGCACTGAAATAGAATCAAGCTGAGCAAAACTAAACCCGTATTTACTTCAGCAATTCTGTTTTCATAATTAATACAACCGCAAAGGAAATAATGGCTTTTAATTTGGTTCATAACAACACTTCTACAGGAAGGATCTACTGTGCCTTAAATATTTATTTAATATGAAGTACAGCTATCACAGAAAGGCAGATGTAAGTTTGAAAATCCATACCTCTCTCAGATTGAAGAGAAACACTAAACTCAGGACATCTAATTTTTGGTAAAGATGTTATAAAGATGCCATAACTTCACTTCACATAAAAAAGCATCACAATTAGCTCCAGAGTTGTGGGGCGGGCTGCCTGTTTTTTGATTTTTTTTTTAAATATAGGCACATTTGCATATTAACTGCCTAATGTTGAATTTGATTCTAACAACATAGTAGGAACATTTTGAACACTTCTAACATCTAACAGCCGATGCAGTAGCAGTGATTTTCACTCATTGCACCTGTGGACAAATGCACTTAATTTCTGTATTAGCTGTAACTCAGTATCTGCCCCTCAGGTTTCTTGTTAATATGCTTGCTGGAAAACTAATAGCTCCTAGAACTACTATTAAAGATTCAGCAGAAGAACAGGGACTAAAGAACTAAGTGCTCTTTCTCCTCAAGATGAGGCGAGTACTGAGACACGTTGTCAGCAAAGTGTGAGGAAGCACATATGGGCATTCCTTCTTTAATATTCTATGCTTAATAAAGTAATTTCATTTTTAGGATTGTAAATCTGGTACTACTCACTATCAATGAATATCTTTTTAAAAGTCTCATTAAAAAAATAGAGAACAAAGCACCTCACAAACATTAATTAAGCTTTAAAGCAACTGAACTGTTAGCCCAGCTTTGCAGAGTGCAAACTTTCGTCTGATTCTCACTGAAGAGAAAAACCTGTACAAAACTCCTAGTTTAAAGTAAAGCCTGAGAAACTTTAATCTAAACTGCAAGACTGGAATTCAGCACATCTCTTCATCTGCCTTAATTTAACAACACCCTCCTTACAAATTTGAACTGAGAGAAGGTCAAGAAGCCCCTCAATAATTCCTTAGAGTAGCACACTTCAAAAGTCAGTGAAACAACATCCCCTCTTTCTACCGCTGTTATTAAATGGTATAAATACAATTTTGTATTACCTAACAGTACTGCAATATTTCCTTACAAAATTACATTATTATAGCAATCCACATGAAACAGAAGGGAACTTTCTGGGACACACACTATCAGCTGTAGTTGTTACATCAGTTGGTATAAATTTTCTGGTAATTGCTGTCTTCAATCCACAAGCAGCAACGTGCCACATTGTTGCTGATGAGGAAAGCCACACTTAGCCTAAGTATCTTCTAAGACCAGCTCTGTCATTGTGGTTTGTTGTGTTTTCCTAATGCAAACTAAGAAGTGGAAAAATAGTCGGATATTTTCTAATGCACTTCAAGCAGCAGGCTGGAGGTACACATTTAAACCTTCCAAGCCTTGCAGCACAAAGTAAGTTTTAAATTCATATTAAGCATCTCATGAGAAAAAAATCTGTATGTCAACTGAAGACAAAATAAAAAATGTTCTAAATCTTAGGCACACTGTGGCATTTGGCCCTCACTTTGTGTGGTACATCTAGTTATTTGTAATTTATTTTTATTATTGAAATATTATTGAGGGCATTGAACCCAAGTTTATTGCACAAAATCAGATGAATTGAAGAAGAAATATTTAATGTAAACCACAGCTTATCAAAAAAGTGACTTCTTATCTCACTGGGAAAATGAGACACCAAAATTAGTTTTCAGTCCAAATCAGAATAGAAGAAGATACTTCAAATAAGCATAAAGGATATTTAAATCTTTGACAAACAACAAGCCAAAAAGGTTTAAAGTTATTAAAAGACCTTTTATTATTGGTTTAAAGAATTATTAAAAAAAAAATTTCAATTATTTCCAGTGGGAGACATTTTCAAATGGTGCTTTGCAGCAAAATGAAGTGCATGTTAAAATTGCAGAATTTGGAAAATTTAACTTTTCACAACAATCCTGTATCATCATTCTTCAGTATATAAGGAGTGCTGTCGGGTGAACAGAACTTCTCAGTCACATTTCAGACCTCAGTGAGAATTGTTATCCCAGTCCGACCGATCTGGATCACTGTAATACCATATGAAGTTATTCAGCCCTTAAATTTCACACAGACGAGCCAAAGAAAGATTACAATTCAGTATCTTTATTCACTGTTTGATGTAACTCTGAATGTGTCATTTAGAAAACCCGTCTCCTTCCATCATGACACTTATCCACAGTTCCTGTCCATTCCATTCCTAACTTGATTTTAACGCATCACCAGAGCTTCAAGAAAAGATTTAAATGTTAAGATAAAAAAAGCAGAAAAACTATCAGATGCAAAGTAGTTCTTGTTAATTTTTCCACTTAGATGTTCTTGAAGAATGGCGATGAGAATTAGCAACCACTGCTGTTTGAAGCTGACACAGCCAAGAGTAAATTTTCACAGTCACTGCTGATGTCTGAAGGAGGCATTAAAAGTGTGTTTAACATGGCACAGTAGCTCTTAGCACAAAGACAACAACAACTATAAAGTAATGACAAGCTATGATTAGAGCCCTGATCTCTGTAGAAGATGTCACAGCAGAGAAGGAAGGTGAAAAGTTGTGCCACAGTACATGCAAAGCCTCTCTGAAATTACATAGAAATTTTAACTATTCTGCAAAGCACAGCACTCCGATACTAAACTCTTAACCCCCACTGCCCACACACACAACCAGCTACCTAAAATAAACCACCACCCACCAAGGTAAAAGAAAAATTTTCTCCCAGGTCCCTGCTGCTCGTTCAGTGACTTTGACTTGAAACCAATTGAGCTCAAACCTTCCTGGTTGCTGACATACTTGCTTTCTGTACCCTGAGGGATGCTCCCTGTTCCACAAGGCAGTATCGGTCTCTCTCAATGTGCTCTGAGTGACTCGAATCCCTTCCCAGGCTTTTCCTGCCACACCTTCCAAATTTTCCTGCTCCCAACTGCTCATTAGCGTATTAAGGAGAGAAGCAATTCTCCCTCTTCAGCCATTAGGTCAGCTCTCTCAATCTTCTTAAAGAGTTTCATGTATTTACATAACTGAGATCAATTTAGAGGAAAAAGTGAACAGCCAATGTTCATCATACTGCTACACAGGTATCTGATGCCACCTGGTACAAAGTTCTTCTGCTGTAGCATCTCTTCTTCAGAAACTGTCAACCCTTCAAACGACCAAATAGCAGAAAATTCTGCCTGTCCTCTTCTTCAGGTACTCGATAAACATGTTGAATAGTACCAGCATGGATTTCTGCTAAGTGGCCTTTCCATTTATTTCACAGCTTGCTAAATATATATGGCAAAGGACCTCCACAAAAACATTTTGGAAACCCAAACAGGACTATAACAACTTATCTACTGGTAATGCCTTTGAAGACCTAAATAGGTTCATAAGCAAGACCTCCTTTAAAAAAAAAAGCCATGCTAACTTTGCAAGCATATCATATCCATATGACCTCTGATGCTTTAGTTTTAATTAATGTCTAGTCCTCTTTCATATTATTTAATGAAAATTCTTGAACTATATTTCCACTACAGCAATCTCTCCACTTACCAATATAAAAGACTCTAAAACTCCAAATTGGGAAAAAAACCAAGACCATACAAGTACGTTGAGAATGGATGAGTTACCCAATCTCTCTAAGCAGTGCTCACCTCTGCAGAATTTACTAGTTTTGGCATACCTTACTTCATAGAACCCTGGGTACTTCTACATGACCACCAACTGATGTCTTTGCACTTCATCCCCCAGATTCCCAGAGGATTAGTTTGTTCATATGAAATGCCAGACCAAGCAAATGCAGGACTGCTAACCTAATATTGCCCTGCTGAGCAGGGTAGCGAGCAGCCTAGAATTCTACAGCATCTTACCTTGGGTTAGTGAGATTGTAGCAGGATTTCCAAATCTGGAGCATGTGTTTACACGTAAGGAGTGCTTCATCTGGGCCTCTGCACAGAGACTCCAATTTGACTTTTGTAAACAGTAATCTAGTGAAAAAGGAAATTAAAAGAGAAAGAAAAGAGATTCCCATTCAAGCAAAACATTTTTAAAGATAGTCAACATCACACTAAACTGGAGGAAACATAATTTCAAATATAGTCATAACTTAAGTAACAGTTTAATGAAGTAATTACATAAAGTCAAATATGTAATGTCACCAAAGTAACAGTGCTTTTTACATGACGGCCTTTTCCACTGGACAGAAAGAACAGTTGAGAAGACAATGTAGCTTAGTGAAATTATCAAGAGCACTAAGAACAGTACATCACACGCTGAACAGTGGCATCCATCCCTGCCCAGGGGCAGCAGTGGGGAAGGAGGGATTGGAACTAGATGATCTTCAAAGTCCTTCCAACCCAAGCCATTCTATGATCTATATCTTCACTAAAAAAAAAAATAAAAATCTTTACTACTTTCATGAGAAAGGACAGTATTTTGCATTAACTGGCCTCAAATGACAGTAATCTAACATATAACCCACATAAGAAAATAACTTGGTACTGATGCAAGTTACTTCCCTATGTTATCAAGTTCTCTTACAGGAAAATGGAAGAGGCTATACTGAGGAAGATACCACTAGACCAGACAAGATTCAAGAGAACTAGTCAGCATTGGTAAAGTCAACCAGAAAACATAGCTCCACTATACATTATGTTGACATCAGCAGACACAAAAATTGATATTTGATTTCAATTTTGAACATTTACAAGTGAGAGTCTGAAGACAGCACAGCATCCATCAAATATGCAGCAAACCATTCATAATGGATGCAAACATCCTTGCCAGAAGTCACTATAAATTAATTCTGATTTCAAAGTTGATGTTTCTAATAGCAGCAAGATAAATAAAGTGCACAGCCTCATAAGATGACAACTGCATATTCCTCTTATATTCCATGTATCCCGTTGAAGGTTCTCCACAGAGGCTGACTTAGACACCTTCCTGGATATTTAAAGAATATAAATGCAATGTGATAATAAAGGAGCTAGTCAATTGGTATGCACATTTATAGGAGCCCCAGCATCTGGGAACAGAGAATACACTAGAAAAATACTAATTTAAAAGCAATTTTTAGTAAATTGCAGGATTAAAGAGCACAAAGCAGGAGGAGAGTATGGATATAAAACTGTTAGCCTACTTTCCCTTTTTAAACCCAGGTGTACTTTGGCATTTTGTTCCAGCGCAACCTTAACCATAACAAGTGAAAAATTTATATGATTGCTCATATGGTTTGTGTGGGAAGACTGAGAAGGGCGTAGAGGGTGGGCATGTGTGAAAGCTCAGAAGTTTCTTATCCCAAACACCAACTTTTTGAGGCTGCTAATAGTAATTGCAAACTGCCAGAGAGTTTTCTCAAGAATAAGAAATTACATCAAGTGCCTCAGCAAGTTACAGTAGCCAAAGCTTTAGCGTTGTGCTGAACGTCCTCTGCAGAAACTACCCAGCATGTAAACCTAAAAATGAATCACACTACCTTAAGTGTACAATATGTGTGTTGTGGGACTGGGGGGGAAACGAAAGGCAGGTCACTGAGTTAGTTTAAGAAAATGAGCACCTGTAGATAAACCAGGTAAATACAGTCATATGCAGTCTCACTTGATGTCTTGAAAGAATGAAGAACAAAGTAATCAGTTACAACAGTTTAGCTTTCTTCCTATTAGTAAATTGGATTTGAGCATACAGGGAGCTATATAGATAATTTAAAGTCATATTTCATTTGGCAGAGATGTACTCTCTAGATATTAGTTTAACTGTGACTATATCACTGCAAGAAAAAAACATCAAGGTCTGTCCATCACTTTACTGAATAGAGAAGAAAAATGACAAATAACATCTTCCTTCCCTCATGCTCCCCTCCATCTATTTTACCCTTAACACATGCACACAGCTCCCTCACCAAAGAAGACCTTTGCCTCAAAATCCAAACCCAAAATCACAGGAATCTACCTTATACAATCCCTCTCCTGTTTCTCTGTATGTAAAAGACAGTACTTTTTACATTTTGAAGAGCCTATAGAAGTTTAATTTTTTAAAATCTGTGATCATAAAGCACTTTACAAAAGTTATAGAACACAATCAATTCAGAAGCACTGAATTTGCAAGTCATTCTAGAGTCAATAATCATAATATATACATTATTATGTACAGTTTACAGATAAGACTGAATTTACATTAACAGTCTTCAAGCATTTAAGATGTTCAGGAATCTTGTAGCAGAGAGAAGGCACAGGATCAGTAATACACCAAGATTTAGCATGCAAGATATAAAAGCAAAAATGAAGCAGGAGATAGAAAGGGAGGGGATTTTATTGAGAAAGTACTTAAAAACACATATAAAAAATAGCAGGAGTCTGTACAACAAAAATGTTGGAAGTTGGGCTACTAGTGCAGGATTCAATGTCAAGATAGCAGAAGACAAATATACTTGTAAGAATTAAAGCAACAGAGGAGTTTGGTGCTTCCAGATGCACTTAGTACACATGCAACATCATCCCTGTTTCTTGTGCATTATGACAGTAAACATACTGGATTGTTGCACATTTCCCAAAATGCAAACAATAAACAAAGTATGATGAAAAAATATTCACAATTCTAATAAAGAAATGCTAGGGAATTGTATCTAGTAAGGAACAAATGAAGTACATTGGTGTGGGATTAAACCAAAAATAATATTTTGAATAGAAAAGGTTGCATTTATAAAGCCACACAGAAAACTTTTTTGGATCAAAAAAATATTTGGATTATAAATCTTAAAAGAACTAAGACACTTCAGAAAACTGAAATGGGATGTTAATAACAAAATGAAAACCTGCCAACTTAACAAATGGGGGAAGGAAGGGAAGGGGAAAGAAGCAATGGAAACTAGGAATACCATCTGACAAACTGGTCTCCCAAATTAACTTAATTTTTTCAAGTTCCCCTGAAACATGGCTGGAGGTATGAGCACCTCAGGGACAAGTATTACCAGGAAGGTTTTAGAAACCAAGAGGTAGAACATCTGAAAAAAGCTTTTCTGAAAGATCAGCTTCAAGCATCTGTGGAAACAGCTCTTCTGGAATACAGCCTGCATTAGTAACACAGAGAATTTTAAACTTTACAAGGAGCTTTTCACACCAGGTTTTGATACACTGTTAAAAATTATGAAGAATAGATAAAATCTACAAAGTGATAGGATGATTAAAATTAAGCTGTACATTTAATGAGTATCATGAATTATCTGTTCATGTCAGTTTGTGAGAGTCAGAAGTTTAAGCTAGTGGCACATGGTGACAGAGTAACCTTGACATAGTGGAACAGCAGTTGACTAAGAATGCAAGTACTGAGGAAAAGACAATTTCAAAAAAGAAATTAAGAGTAGGACAATGTGTGTCAGAGACCTGTCAAACTGGAATAAATGTAACAAATAAGAACAGAAATTTGCTTGGGTCAAATCTTCTGGGTTAGGAAGTAGGTAAAACAGGTTCTTTTAAAGACCTACTAATCAGGCATTTGTGCCAGCATCAGCATCTGATATGGATGCAGATTTTTATCATCAGCTAAAATTAAAGTGAATTGTATCATTTTAGGAGACTAATTACCCAGACACAAAATGGAGAACAAATCAAACTCTTAAGTGGAAAGGCTTGGTTATTCTTGGAGCTAATAGCTGATAAATTTATGAAATAGCTACTGAAGCAGCAAATGACTCCATTACTTCAAGACTGTTCTCACTAGCTAATGGGGACATTATAAAACAGCTGCTGATAATCTAATCCATATATTACTGGATATTTATTTAAATAAAGAATGAAAAATCCCAAAGGAGTTTATAACTAGGTCTTTGAATTTCACTGTCATACACCCAAATTATTTGATAGCAAAGTTTAGCAAAGATATCCAGAATGCAGCAGAAGCCTGGTGTTTAACACAAAGATGCTAAAACCTTTAGGGATCTGTATCTCAAGTTGAAGGGGTAAAACTCCCTGTGTGACAAGCCAATCACTGATTAACGGTGAGCAAGTAAGACACAGAAACATGCAGAGATCCTATCAAGAATAGCAGGGGACAGGCAAGGGAGAAAAAAAATCAGCACAGAAAGCCACATCTTAGGTACCTAGTAAAAAGCAAAGCTAAACTACACCTGAACAGGTTATTATTATATACAAAAGTTATAGTCTTTTAAGGTTTTTTTGTATTTAAGTAAGAAAAAAAAGAAAATGTGCATACTAAACAGGGACAGGGGGATGAAAATTAAGAATATTCAGGAATTAATCCCCAACCTCCACCACAATCCTTACCTATGTTGTCTCAGATATGAGAACTATAACAAATGGAGAATAAGAATGATTAAAGACTGATCGATGATTAAAGTTAAAGCAGTAAAAAATAATCCATTTTTCAGAATTATGGAAACAGTGGCAGGTAAGATTGTCTTTTCTAAAGTAAAAACTTTAAAGAAAGTACCACTTCTGTAACGACTGGGGAACAGCAACTATATTGCCAATGCTTTTGTCAAGAGGAAAGGAGTATTAGATAACATCATTAATGAAAAAAAGGGTTATTGTTCAAGTTTAATAAAGAGATTGTACCAACAACCTGTGTAACAGTTATTCCAAACCAGAGCTACCTAACAGCTGGGTTCATCAAGGTAAGACAGCTGTGAAGAGGCCAGATGCAATTCAGAAAGACACAGTGCCATTGTACAATACCCCAGTGAGACCACATCTGGAATGTTATATGTAATTCTCACTGTAAGAGTCAAAACCACACACATGAGGAATTTCAAATTAGAGCAGCCGCAGAGAAAGGCTGCAAGGGTGATCTAGTGACTGGAAACTGCAGAGTAGGAAAAATACTTCATTTAGTTAGTCTAGCAAAAAAAAAAGCCAAGAAGAGGTACAAATTCTATCTATAATTACAGATGAGACAAGCACCATGAAGGGAAAAGAATAATTTATCTAGAGGATAATGTTTCCACAAAAATGAGTATATATAAAGGCCATTCGGACTATTAAAACATTAAGAGTGGAAATTAGGTCTCAAGATTATAAATAAAATTGTAGAAAAACTGCTTTCTCACAGTTTGTTTTGGATAGACTGTAGAAGAGGTGGAGCAAATAACCTAACTTCTTAAAATACAGCTGATTAGTTCATGGGAAAAAAAAAAGGAAACAAAAACCAAACAAAACCAACTCCCTCCCCAAAAACTAAACCACACAAAAAAACCCCTCACCAAGTCTAATCATATGACTTGTCAAATCTTAGACTAACTAGTTTGACAAATAAACCTTTTTTAACAGACAACGTAGGCTTCCTTTCATAAGATCTGAATTTAAAGGAAAAAATAATTATGGTGATGTAAAACTTACATTTACATGCATATTTCATACAGTTTAATCTCATTTCTGTAACAAACTGTCATAGAGTCAATTGCTTGTGCAAATTAAATCAGATTAATGCTGGGACCCCACAGAGTAACTGAAATGGGAAAGCAGTACACAGAATGCACAAAATGAATTAAGCTGGAACAAATATTATTCAATAGTGATTATCTGTAAGAATCTAAATCTATTCACCTTTCTAAATAAAGTGTTAGCAAGTCATTTCTTGCACTCGACAATTACATATATAGGAAAAACCTCTGATGACTGTTACAGGAAACAGAAAACAAATGAGGAAGTAGGAAGAAGCCAAACCTTGGCAAGTTCAGTTTTGCTATGTCAGTACATTCTATCAGCAACTGCCCTTTTAAAAATCTTGTAATTACTCATAAATAAATGGCTCAGAAGAAAAAAAGTTAAAATTAGAAGAAAATCCTAAAGTTCCCAGTGTTTATTTCATCCACAGTTCAGATTTTAACAGTTTACTGTCTGCAAGTTAGTAGCTTCTTTCAGAAGGAGGAGCTAGGGCTGACTGCTTTAAGATCCTTCACACGGGAATTTCAATTGAATGCAAAAGGACTCTTAATTTACATGTAATATATCCTCCTAATGAAAAGATCCTTATAAAGCACAGTAGGAAACTTTGCAAACAAACTGTTCAGCAGCATGGCTTAATAGCTGTCAAGCCACATTTCTTTTTAAAATCACAATATATAGTTATTGGAACAAATACAGCCTTTGCAATCTATATGTGGAAACACATCCTAGAAATAACTAACCAAGAAGCAAAGAAGACTGTCAAAAGACAGGTAGTTGAATATAAGTCCCCAATGAAGTCATTATGCTCAAAATAATTAACACAATCCTTTCCAAAAGACACGATGCAGGTGATTCTCTGTAGTAATAAATGATATTGAAATATTTTTTGCACTTGTTCGCATGTGATAAAAACTGGCTACAGTGCCACTGAAAGGCCAGGGCACATGCCTTTACTGTCAGCAAGTATGGTGACATTCTTTTCAGAAAGGACGTTTGGAGGTGGTCTTATTACAGAAGCCGGCATCAAGAGTATGAAGTTACCAGTACTACAGAGGGCTTGACAAAGAATAATATAAAAATCAATGGCTGGAAACCAATACGGGATCAATTCAAATTAAAAACAAAATTGCAGTCTTAATGAAGAGTGCAACTGAAACAAGCTACCACGTGCTGCAATGGTTTCTCCAGGTTTTGCTGTGTTCTTATCACGATCAAATGTTCTCTGGAAGGTAAGCTTTAGCTCAACCTTTATTAACAGAAAAAGTGAAGTAAAGTAAATTTAGGGACTTCTAATATATAGACAGTCAGGTGTTTTAAAAATTGATCTTCCTGGCTTCAAACTATGAATTCAACCATTCAGTCTTGACAGCTGTCCCTTTAACATCTGCTGTATAAAGCTTACAGCTTCACATTACTCAACTCCCAAACATCTGCCTGATCACCAAAACACAAAATGACACAATTGCAAAAATCTATCTTACAGGGAAAACAACAACATGAAACTAAATAGAATATGAAAGAATACAGTTTTATAAAGGATTTATTTACATGGTCAGTGATCTTAGATGCAACACTTCTATCACCATGATAATCAAAGTACAGTAAGAAACTTATGGAGGTGTCTGCTGCAATTGCAAACTGAACTGCTGCACAGTCTACTCCACTTTGAGCATTCAAGAAAAGTTTTATTATCAGGAAAGATACAAGTAGTTCATTATAAAACATCAAAAATCATCATTTTTAAGTACCTTGAAATCACTGTATGCCCAACACAGGCAACAAGAGGTCATGCAAACAAATCTAGTTTTTGTAAAAACTCCAGAAAATCATTCAACTTAAAAAAAGAACTCCTAAACTGTTTCTCAATCAGTCACCAAACCTTCTCCAAATTTGGCTGCACAGATCCCAAGTACTGGGAAGCCCATACACGTATAGAAAAATGGATGAAGTAAAAATGGACTGTTCGGATTGCTAACTGAAACATGACTCTCAAACAAGCAAAAGAAGGAAAAGAAATCAGCCCTCAAGCCCCAAAATAAGACAATTTTGTGAAAATCATGAATAGGTATACTTGCTGTGCATTTGATGGCCTTTCTTGCACCCTTTGAAATATTATTCCTCATATATTTGTTCATAAAGCAGTTAGTCTTGTGAGTTTGGTGTAGTGTATGTAAACAGTATTCCATATTATGAACTCAACGTCCCTAAGAAAATGTAAATCTGTAAACTATAATAAAGATAGTTTCTGACTAAAGCCAGAACAAATTAGTTATACTTGAAAACTTTTTGTTTTCCTGCCTTGAATACCCTGCAGCAGCCAGCTCATGACCCAAACTGGGACTCTTTCAATCAAGTTTCAAAGAAGAATCTACAGCCTAGCAACTATAATTCAGGGATAAGGCCCTGAGGCCAATGACCAATTTGTTATATAAAGTAGTATCTACCAACAACAATGTCTTTTTAATGAACCATTCAGTAAAAGCATATAAGAATAACCATAGGAGAAGGGGAGTTAGAAGAGCCCAGAATAAAAAAAAACATAAGCAAACCATACTGTCTCTCATGACTTACAGAAAAATAATTCCTGAGATCTAATTCATATAACTCCCAAGATAAACAGGATCAAAATGGAATCGATTTGAAAAAGTATGTTGTCAAATGTTGACAAGACTGTATACGCAACCTATGGCAAGCACAGCACATCACTACTTCTTATCCAATCTTATATCACCATCCTTTCCTCAAATAATTCCCAGTGCTCTATTTGTCAAGAAAAAACCCCAAAACACAAAAGCTTAAGTTTTACCAGCACCACACACTGCAGTGCAACTATAACCCACCTTGGGAAAGCAGAATACCATACTATTCCCTTTAGTTGATAAATATCCTTGCATCCCACAAAACATCAGTGTATGTATCATCCTATATTGCCTCTACCAATCAGCTCTTCTTTTATGCCCACCTGAACAGCTCCCAGAGGGAAACAGGTTTGTTATTCAATGAACTGAGAGAGATGTTAAAAGGCCCTTTGATTCTAGGAAATCTAATGTAGCTCAATAGAGCCCTTGAGGGTCAGGAAGGAAAGGATTTAATAGTTTTCAGAGGAATGACATATTGGCCTGATGATTCTGTGAAATATTCTCAGAGCAAAAAAACTGCCATCACACTTCAAGAAATGTAAATGTTTAAACTGTGAACTTAGTCTTCAGTTGTCTTCAAACCTGTTACCATATGTCTTTCCTTTTTGAGTGTACTTAACATTAAAATAACATGCTTGCACTTCTGAAATAACCCATCTGTTGTTCCCTACTTCTGCTACTTTAAAAGCTTGTCAGATGCTCTCCATTACAGTTCCAATTTTCAGCATAAAATTAGCAATTTACTATTTATTTTGCCTAATTACACTAATTTCAGGCACTATATTCATCTTGAAGTGCCCCAACACTTGAAATAATGAGGGAACCCCAGTCAAGATTAAGAAAACAATATCCCTAGTATTTAATTAAGAAACCTAACTCTGTCTCCCTTGACTGAGAATCTAATTTTGACTAACCATGAATTAGAAACAGATAGAAGTGTTTTTTCAAGATTTCACATCATTCAAAAGACCACTAAGATATAAATTCCTTGTAACAAGCAGATAAAAACAGGGAAGAGTCATACAAAGGAGTTTGTAAATAATGCTCCTCAGGTAATCACATATATACTATATATATTGCACAAGGTTTACAAGCCAAATATGAACCGATGCAACACAACCACCATTACCTTGCATATCCTTGAACACACCCTCAGACTGTAATGCACACCTCTGGGAATGCCTATACATTCAGAGGAGGAAATCAGTGGAATAATATAGTCCATTTCTGATGGACTGTTAATAAATGGATCATTTGCAGCAGCTGACCAGGGCACACCTAACACCTCAGGCTACAAGCTGGGCGTTAAAGAAACCCTTTGAGGCAGGGGAGTGTTTCTTGTCTTCACACCAATGACTCAGCTGTGATAACTCCCCTCTGGGAAGGCATGAGCACGTTCACACTCAGCCTGGGGGTCGTCTCTGCTAATGGGCAATACTGGACTGGTGTAATACGCAGCTACAACAACCTAGACCATCAAAGATTCCAAAACTATCCCATGACTCACAGAGCTAAATCACCCATTGTGAAACTCTCTGTCCTGTAGGGAGGTACTGGGCATTCCCACCTGAACCTAAGCATATATTGGGACTTCTGGTACCACTCATAAGATCCTGAGGAGAACCAGAACTTTAACAGGACTGCAACTGCCACTCTTGACAAGACTGTGATCATTACTTCCACAGAACTGCGACCATCAGCCGGACCAACAGGTTTCCTTTCCTTTTACTTTGCACCCAGGGGGCCACGTGGTGCTCAGCACAGGGTTTGATGAACACCATTCTGTTCTTGTCCGAGGGTGCAGGGTTACACATCTGTCTTTGGGGGTTAAAACCAGTTTTTTCTCTGTACTGTATCACTGTATTTATTGTAATCCTTTTAATAAATAGTAACTCTGACTTGTAATCTCTCTTGAGGTGGGTTCGTTTCTCCCATCGGTTTACTTTTAAACCAGCACAGGAGTCTAACAGGAAATACAGAGAATACCAAGAAAACTCTTGTAGTATTTACTTATTAGGATTGCAGACATAACTGAAAGATAAAGCATAAAGATAAGTGAAGTGTTTACAAAAGCCAATAAAGCACCACAGTTGAATAATCAAATGTTTCAGCGTATTTAAAAACTAGCAAGCTGCAGGGGAACACAAGAGGATCTCTTCCCAATCTGCTAGGAAATACCATTATATTGTTTATAGAAGTTGCAAAATAAGAAAATGGACTCAGTGATACACTAAGCACTTGTGTATATGTACATACACAGAGCACCAGATACAGTGTTCAAGAATAGACTGTAAACCTGAGGTTTTGCTGATAAATCCTTGCAAAAATTACCCAGTTATGTGATGCAATCAATCTAAATTTATATTATTGACCAGATATGTCTGTCTAACTGTCAGTATCAATTGCAGAGAGCATCCAAGAAATCTCAATCATATTTTTGACTTCTCTGGGAACTTGACGGCACTAAAAACCAGATTCTGAAAGACTTTCTAGAGATATATATAGCTGTGTTGCACCTTGGATTCTTCAGCAATTGCTGCCACATCTGATGGTGATTCCTAATGCCAAGATATTCCTCTCAAATTCCCTGATCTGCACCAGTAGACTGTAACACAGTACACTGTACGGACACAGTGTTTGCATTATACAACAGGACTAATGATTTAGAATCACTATTATGACTCATATGATTAATAATACACACATGCATTAATACAAAGATCAGTATTGTCATGAACAACTTGGGCAACATGTTTAACCAGAGCTGCAGTATAAACAAGTCTGGAAAGGCCATGAACCACATTTGAAAAACCCATAAATACCTTTTGAATGCTCAAGAGTAATTTTAAATGTTTTACTGAATGAACCTTTGGTTTTGCATTACAAAAGAGATTAACGTAATAGGGAGCTCTCCTACAACAATGGGGAATTCTGAAACTACAGTTTCAGACATACTTCTAGACAGTTATTACTCTGAGAGATACAGCAGCTTTGTCTGTAACTTACACTGCCACTAAGCCGCAGAAAATGAAACAAGGACAGAAGATGACACTCATAGTTCTTTGAGCATATCTCTTTAACAATAATAGGGTACAGAATTAGGTTGCTGATACTTCAATTGCATCTCAAACTATGACTTGCTGACATGTCCCTTGGTCCTGAGGAAAGCACAGACAGGTTTGAGAGAGGAACTGCTAGACAGTTCTGAAATCATGAAGCATGTGTAGAAGCCCCCTGATAAGAACCAAGACAAGCCATAGGTGTGTGGATAAAACAGGAAGTGAGAAATAGCAAAAGGTCACAAAAGCATTTACACAGAACTGGCTGCAAGCCACAGAAGTTCTGAGGAGAGGTGATATCAACAGAAGTCCTGGTCATATTTATAAGGAAAAAGGCAACAGTACCTTACACAGACAGTCAAAAGGAGAACTGAAATGTCAAGGAACAGGAAGGAAAACCACTGCAATCTCTATTTTCAAACTAATAATTCTTTAAAAAATCCTATTTTTTTTTGTATGTTGACATAATAACAATTTATGACACAGGCCAGTAATTTATAAGTTAATAATGAGATACTTCAAAAAAACTGTCTAAACAAGCATGTAGGATATTTGTAATACTATGGATTACAACCTTACTGACAGTTGATAAAGACTGGAAAGTTGGAAGACCAGAAGTTAATGGAAGTTGTCCCTGAGATATTTCACTGTAAACCATTTAATGAGACTTTCACTAAGAAAATAAATTAAAAAAAAAAAACAAAACTAAAAAAGTACAGAACCCAAGTGTATTTTAAGATGTCCTCAACATGAAAAATAAACAGAAAGAATAATTTCTTTCTTAAACAAGAGAACATTTACCAAACATGCTTCTTCCCTGTTCACTTGTTTAGTTATCCATCAGCCAGCTTCAGATGACTGGTTATTATCCAGGCAAAACAGGAGATTCTCTGTTATGTATTTTACAGAACACATTCCATACAATATGCATAGAGTTATCTGTAGGATGGAATAAATCTATGCAAGCTAATAGTAAAATCCTGTTTATTCTTCTTGGAATATTGCATAAAAACAGAAGATGCAAACATACTATAAAGCATGCAACAGGGAGAAATTATCTACACAGAGTGTAGAAAAAAAACTATAATAAGATCAACTATACAGGTCTATCCTCCCTTCCAAAGCAATACCTTAATCACTATTTAAAAAGTGTTTAATAAAGAGAGTTGCATTAAATGGGCAGGAGGGAAGACTACTGCAAACAAAAAATAGACTAAACTTTAAATCCATCCCCTCTTGAAATGAATGAGATGAGAATCTAGAAAAATTAAGTATGAGAGAAAGCGCAGAAAGCAAACATGACATTCACTCACATAAAATTTTCTGGATATTCACTCAAGGCCATATCAATGATATTCAAAGCATCATGATAATGTTTCTGGGCTGATAGTAAGAGTGCAAGGAGATGAAGAGAGTTGGCATCATCTCCTTGTAGTTGCAGAGCCTGACGAACATAACCCAAAGCTTCTGGTATCTGATTTGAAAAAAAAAAAAAAGAAAGCGCCACTATTAGAAGTATTGCCTATTACTTGACTGCATATCCATAAAATTTTCAAAATACACATAACATGTAGAATTCTATACACTCCTGTAAGACGCTACTGCGAAGTTTAAAATGGATCTGATGCTCTACAGTAAAAATTAAGTAAGATATATAAAACAGTTCCCTTCAACCCCTTAAAATATTCACTTACTATTCTCTTTCAAGTATTGGTTGTACTTCTAAATGATCTTGAAAATACTTTAATTGTAATGTATTAACTAAAATGTATAGTCAGACAGGAACAGTAACTTTTCTTTACGTAGAATTTCATTATCTCCTCAGCAGCATGTGCTTTTGTTCAAAATAAGTACATTAGGTGCTAAAAATGGAAAATTTAGTTAAGCAGCATGAAGATTTTGGAATTCAGAAATACAGTCATAGCCTGCTACTGAAAAATGTTTTGTGCTAATTGACAGTCCATTCCACACTAATGTGACATAGACCAAGGTTTGCGCTCCTCTGTCAATAGCAACGACAAGTAGTCACCTAGATTGTGTTCAAAAATAAACAATTGTGCTCAAAATTAAAATAAAAGACAACATAGGAAAAGGCTTATCATGATAGATACAAAGCAGTTCCACAATATACAAATCCATGTGATATATGGTAGAATGCCTCAAACATCACAGCTGCACAAATTGGACTAAATTTAACTCTTTTATAGAGTTAAAATATTTTCCAGTTTTCTTAAACACTTTTTTTGTAATTTTGTTCACAATAATCTAATCTCCTAAAGGTACTCAGAAAGGCCACGGATCTCAGCAGATACTCAAGATTTAAGCACTATCAACATCATTAAAGACTAGATTCAGGAGTCCCACTCTCCAGGATCTGAGCAGAGATTACACATAATAGGTAGAAACATGGTAAAAACTGACTTTTTTTTCTTGCCATCTAGCAACATAAATGCTGAAGTAAGTGGATTTACTTATGTCTTATTTCTGATCCTAGAGCTGGAAATACAGGCAGAACTCCAGAGAAATCTATAGATAAGACTGAAGGTGTTTGGAGAGAGTATTTCAGGGGTTTTCTCTCATATATGCATATAGGCACAAGGAAAACCAGGTTTTTATTGAAGAAATTTTTACCTGTATCCATCAACAGATAGAAATTCTAATCCTCATATGACAGCATGATGCTGCACTTTTAAAACAAAACTAACCTGTCTGGATATGGCAAGCTGGAGTGCCAAGTAAAATGCTGCCAGATGATCCGTTGGAGACAAACTGTGAGCCCTTACAAATAAAGAAACAAAACAAACAACAGTGAGTTTTGCCCCTGTTCAGACAGGTTAGACATACCTACAAATGCATATATATTCATTTATTCATATTCGGATGTCTTAACTACCCGTATGCTCATATTTTTATAAAAGCAGTGTTCATTCAGCAACTTTTCACATACTTCTTAATCATCCATGATTTAAAGGAAGCACTTTGGGACATTAAAAGTAATTTTTAATAGAAATTAATTGTGTGATTTCAGTATAAATCTTTAAAATAAGCAATACAAAATGATTCTTCAAATATATTGTACTCCGAAGCAAACACTGGATGTAATTACTTAAGAATAATATATAGTTATAATAAAAATTAATTAAATGAAGTTTTCTAACAGAAAAAGGAACGAAAAATCCAAATACAAATCCCCCAAAACACCATGCCTTCAAAGAGAAGAATTACATCATCTGCACAACAAGTAGCCAAGCAATCACACTGAATGCGGTCGGATGGTTCTGAAACACAGAACTCAAAGAGGAAGAGTAGTAGCACAGTAGGTCAGAGTTTTGTTCATTCCCAGACTCACAAATTTCAAACATATTTTCAGTCCAGCACAGTAAGCCTCCTAGGAAGCCAGTTAATTCTTGGCTTTAAGTTGCTTTAAGACTAAGTTAGTAGAACATTTTGTTATCACAGAATCATTAAAGTTGGAAAACACCTCTAAGATCATCAAGTCCAACCATCAGCCAGCACAATCATCATGTTCACCACTAAACCATATCTTCAAGTGCCATATTCATATGTATTTTGAACACTTCCAGGGATGATAACTCCAACACTTCCCTGGTCATCCTGTTCCAATGCTTGACAACTCTTTCTGTGAAGAAATTTTCCCTAATATCTAATCTAAATCTCCCCTGGTGCAACTTGAGGCCATTTTCTCTCATTCTGTCACTTGTTAATTGGGAGAAAAAACCGACCTCCACCTGTCTACAGTCTCCTTCCAGGTAGTTGTAGAGAGCAATAAGGTCCCCCAGGAGCCTCCTCTTCTCCATGATAAACAACCCCAGCTCCCTCAGCCACTTCTCACCTGAATGTCCTTCTTGTCCTGAGGGGCCCAAACATGAACACAGAATTCAAGGTGTGGCCTCATCAGCGCCAAATACAGAGGGACAATCACTGCCCGGTCCTGCTGGCCACACTGTTCCTGATACCAGCCAGGATGCCTTTGGCCTTCTTGGCCACCTGGGCACACTGCTGGCTCACGTTCAGCCAGCTGTTGAGCAGCACCCCTGGGTCCTTTTCCACTGAGCAGTTTTCCAGCCACTCTTCCCCAGCCTGTAGCACTGCAGGGGGTTGTTGTGATCCAAGTGCAGGAACCAGCACTTGGCCTTGTTGAATCCCATACCATTGGCATCGGCCCATCAATCCAGCCTGTCCAGATCCCTCTCCAGAGTCTTCCTACCCTCCAGTAGATCAATATTCCCACCCAATTGGTGTCGTTTGTGAAAGACTGAGGGTGCACTTGATCTTCTCATCTGGATCATTGATAAAGATGTTAAACAGGGCTGGCCTCAATACTGAGGGAGAAGACCACTTGTGACCAGCTTCAGCTGGATTTACTTGCTGTGTTGCAATGTAAAAGAGATTTAAGCTGGACAGCTTCTTTATCACAGCATTACAGTAAAAGCCTGCATAAGATCTGACTCATCATGAACCTATGTTTGAAGTTCAGATGAAGAAGTTTATGCTAATGATCTTTTCACAAGTAGAACTTTCATTGACAAAAGCATTGAGATGCAGAAGCTGTTTTTTGATTACTCACTCTCAAAATATTTCTAACTACTGCTGTTGCAAGTAATCCCAGTTATTGAAACACAAAATAACTTTTTCCCATCTTTTTAAAAATTTCGTTTGTTTTCTTATTTTTAATGTTTTGGTCAAATGCACACTCTGAGTCTTATTTATTTTATTATCCTACTGAAGTTGTTCTTGTAATACATCCTACTATTTTCTCCTGTAATACAATCTTTCTGCTTTTTAGCAGGGCAATGTTTGAGTATAAGAACAAAAAAAATTATGGCTGTACCCCAAAATGATGTGTGGTAAGTACTGGGCAGCTAGCCTGGAACTATTTTTTTATTTACATTTGTTTCAATCTTCCAGAATGCTCATTTAGAAACAGGATGTGTAATAATCATCTTTGGAACATCTAATGAGTCGTCTCCATTGGGATGAAGTAACAAAACTGACCTTAAAATCATTACAATCACAAAGAGATCCTTCTGCTTCTGACCTGTGCATTTCTGTCTTCCCGAATCCAAAGAGCTGTACAGCTTCTTCAGTTTAGCAACTACACCCAGCACGCTTTGAAGTAGTTTTAAGTTATTAAGGGACAGTTTTATATTTGGTAATTTCACCTCTAAATTGGAGATTAGAGGCACAGGTAAAGCCTGTCCAGGACCAGCCCTTTTTAAAATTTAAGTTTACAAATGAAGTAATACTGAGAGAGAACAAGAGATTTTAACTTAGAGGGTACTTGTTCAGTCACCCAAGCTCCAGATAGTGAAAGAATAAAGCTGTTACTATCTATCTACCATTTGGTGAGTTCTGTGAAACTTCAATTCACACCAACCACAGGAAAAGCACTGAAAGTCTTCCAAATTTAAAAAAAAAAGTCAGTCAAACACCCACTCAGTACTGTGTGAAGACAGTAACAAGCACCTTCTTGACTGACCACTATCACAAACTGGTAAGCCTTGAAATTTGGCTCAGACAAGGGTCCAAAACATAACCATATTTCTTCAGGGCAAATATGTCTTCAGGAATTGGTTCTCAAGGTGATTAAAAAAATCCACAAAAAAAAAATTAAAGCAAATGGCACATCAAAATACTCAGTCCAGTATAGGCTGCTCGCTTTATGTAGGAGATGAATGGAGAATTTGAACTTCCATCTCCTAGAAGACATTTATTTTTCAGATGTGGGAAGAGAAAGTGGGTATGACTCTGGTATGTTGAACATAACATACTTATGTTATCAAAGCAAGGAACCAGAAATATTATCAATTATATTGGAGTGTATTTCCAGTACAGCTGATCTATCAGACATAAGTCTCTCTATGAACACAAGTGGGGAAATATGTTAATATGGAGAACAAACTTCTTTAAAACATACTTTTTTTCCATTTTCTTAGAAGGTAGCTATGGGGTTTTTGAGATGCCAAAAGTCTGTTATTTTGGAGGACCAAACCATCCTACTCAAGATTCTGTACGGAGTCCAAGCCATTCACTAGAAATTTCAAAACATATATACCCTGCACATGGGTAAAACCTCTGAAAGACAATTTAATTAGAAGTCTGTGTACAAGTTCATTATGAGAAAGGACAGCTGAAAGGATGACTACATAACTGAAAGGATGACTAAGCATAACTTAACATCAATACCCTGGAACATGCAGTTAAAAATACAAAACATTGTTTCTAAGACACTGTATCAATTAAAAGCAGATGTCACTAATCCTCATGTTCTAAGATCTTCTGTGTATAAATTTATATTCTGATAGTTCTGAAACAGTGATGATTAAGTCAGTAGTGGTAAGAGGGATGGGTGAGGAACTGAGGTATAAACCAGGAGGTAGAACGTTCAGTTACAATGTGGAGAAAGAATGCTGAAGTACTAAAAAAACTAATTAGAGCCACTAAGGAACAAGAAGAGCAAAGACATGTTAAAATATATTTACATACAGAAGAATAGCTAAGACAAGACAGAAGAAAGAAGGACCAATATATACCAACCTCGCTCTAAAGTTACCTGCAAAATACTTTTTCAATCCTATTCCTTCAGATACAAAATCACTGCTAAAAAACCAGGACTTCATTTCACATTAATGCACAAATCTGTTTCCCTCCATTTAGGCTTATCTCACCAAAGGAGGGTTTTAAAGGGTATATAAACATAAAAGAGACATATTTAGATGCTGCAGCACTTTTGTCAGCTTTTCCTCAAGATTTGTTTCTTCTATAATTAGGGTAGAGAGTTCTCATTCACCTGCTCATCCTCATTTCGTTTGCAGAGTCAAATCCTTGAGAATGAACTACTGTCATCCCCAAGGGCACTACTTCCATGTAAGATACTTGGAAGACAGGGCATTTGCGCTGTCACTGCCTACACTGTTACATGTCCAGATACAATTTTTAATTTATCCCTAGTTTACTACCTTACTACCTGCAATTTGTCCCTCACCCACAGCAGCAGGGCCTCAATTATTGCTCTGCCACTATGGAGGTAAGTGCAAAAGCCTGCTGTACAACCTGATCAGTGGCTGGCTCTTAGAAACACTATAACATTGAACCATGACTTGAAACCTTACATCACGTGATTTTTCCTTCTAGATCAGAACAGAATATTTGAGCAAATATTTTATACTAGAGAGCAACACAAGTGTCTTTAAAATTAAATAAAAGGAAATCCATAGAAATCAATTTAGGTAATTCTGACAGAAGATGATGGAAATAAATGCTAAAGAAATACATTCTGTACTGAGGAAGGGAGACTCCCAGAGGTGAAGTTGTCATTACATGATCTTCTACAAGTCTCTCTTTTTAACACACAACAAAAGCTTTTCACTACATACAGCAGAGCAAAATGAAAAGATCAACACCCACTCACCTCTGAAATGCAAGAAGAGCCTTTCTCTGCAAGACCTCTTGCATCCCTCGCAAAGATGCTAAAAAGGATATATTGAATCAGTGATATGAATGATGAAGATAATTCATTCCACACGCTAATTGAAGAATCTTTAATACATTGACTGAAAAAATGGTTGCGCATAGAAGCTTCAATTTTATGTCTAGCATTCTGCTAGGTAACCTTTTTTAGAGAACATGGGAATTTCCAATTGTGAATGTTTATTCTTATCTTACCATCAGTGGCCTGCAGACTGTAAGTCAATCCCAGGGCCAAGTAGCCTTTTGCTTTGAACTCTGATGTTTTGTCCCCAAGATCAACAACTGCCTTGGCAAATCTTTCAGCTTCTTCCAACTGAAAACATTATAAAACATCCATGTAAGTCTAAAACTAGCTAAATATTACATTACAATGTGAAGAATGCACAAAATGTATTTTATGCACACTGAGCCTGTTAAAATCTCAGCCATGATTGCTTTCAAGGACCATTTCATTTCTCATTAGACTTAGCTGTCCTACTAAATAGTGAGTAAAGAAAACAGATTTTAAGCTGAAACACTCATTCTTATGGTAGAGAGAAACTCTGTCACATAACACACTGTGGTTTTACCTTTTTTCTTTTTTTTTCTTTCTTTTTTTAATTAAAAAAAAGCATTTCTGGTCCATATATGCCATCTACCATTTTTGCATTTTTATAAATAAGAGTTCTTGGCCCATAACAATTTCTTTAGGAAAATCAATCACAAGAATTATGTCTCCTGTAAAAAACAGCATATCCATGCAGAACTCTGTTTTGAATACTGTATTGCTGAATGCATGCAAACTCATAAACAGAAAAACATAAAAAAATTAAGGTTTAATAGTACATCCATCCTAGCACACTATTTAACAATCTAGAAAGAAAAAAATACCATCTGAATCCATTCCAGTAAATGTAAATGCTAAGTACAGTAAACTACTCCATATGGACTCAATCCATAGGGAACAATTTACAGAAGTGGGATCCACTCTAATTAAGACTGTATTTTTGTCAGCCTCAACAAGTCATGTTTCTGCTACTACTCTATCTTCTCAGTTTCTGATTTTGACCTTTCCCTCCTTTTTTCCTTCTTTTTAAAATATTTTAAATATATTCTCCTAAAAATTACACATATATCTTGAAAACCACATGATGATGTTCAATCACCTTAATGTTTTTGTACGGATACACTAATTTCAAAGTTATCTAAAATACAACTCAAGTCGCATTTTTTTAAAGACACTGTCCCTACTATGAATTCATGAACATCAGCTACCTGCAAACATGGTACCAACAGAAGAGTCTGTTGATTATCTTCCAAAAAGTTATTTTCCTTTTGCACAGAGGAAAGAGAAGTCTAAGTTGCATTTATAACCTGTCTTCCAAGAACTCTTCAATTTTTATACATTTTAAGCTAGGTCATAGATCAGTATCAAAATATGCTACCTTGATAAACATAACCATTGCTGTCAAATATTTCAAATTAGCCATTCAAACAGGGATGTACACGTGCATTTACATATAAGTGCTATACTTTTAGAGATGCCCAAGTGTATGCAGTCACTGTGAGAAAGTATTTGCAATGTCCCTAAACCAAGATTTTAGTACAGCTCTTGATGAAAAGACAGAGTGGCAAAGCTTACCCAGTGGAGAGATCCCATACAGAGTTTTGCAGCAAGGAGTGGAATAGTTGCATCATCTGGTTTCAAACGTATACATTCCTTCAAGACTTTAACAGCTCGAGCAGACTGTTAAAAACATTTTCCATTGAAATTACTGAAAGCATAAATAGGAATCTTCTATCTGTGAAACATAATTTACTTTATTTTTCCCACATGAAGGAGACATTACTACCCATTTTGTTGAGAATCTGTCACAACTCCTCAGGCCAGTGCAACACAAGACTTTAGGCGTTGCTGTTGTTATTTAACCCCCATGAACTATCATTAAGCATCCCCGGAGAAACATTTGCCGAGAATGTAATTCCAACGGTACACGATTCAGGAAACACTTCAGATGCATTTAAAACTTTGCTAGGCCTGTAACCTCACAGCCTTTGAGCCAGGCAAACAAAAGAGAAGGAACAAGACAGAGCCCTGACAACAAGCAGGGTTTTGGTGTTCTTTGGGAGTTACGACAGCAATTAGGAATAGCTCGGATATAAGACAGACTGGCACTGTTCCTCCTTTTTTTTTTAATTTATTTGCCTCTATCCAATTACAACTTAGAAGATAACTCAAAGTATATAGAGAACAGGAGGAAGAACCAAGCCTCTCAGAACCAATGTCCTGCTAAAATATTTTCTAAGGAAAATACATTCCTTTCCCCTATACTGAAAATAAGCAAATTATCCCCACTGAGAATGATCTTTTAGAAAATTAGTTGTTTACATTACATAATTAATGTGATTTATTTTCTTTAACATGACAGGGAAAAGCAAAAATAACTGAAAATAGAGGATTGCATCTGATAACATAAGTTCCTAGGTTATATAAAATTTTAAAAATATCCATCAGTTGCTCAGAATACACAGTCTCAAAGACAGCAACATTAAAAGACAGACGGAAATTTTCAAAGGACAAAAAAAAAGCAAGAGCATCAAGAGTTAGCATTAATTTGTACCGTGGTATAAAATTCATTCATCAAATGATGAATTTTATTCATATATATTTAAACAAGTTTCAATGTATAATAGGATCTCATATAATCCACTGCTTCCATTCAATCAGCTGATCTTAAGATTGTTAGCAAGACAGTTGTTATCACCACTTTTCAGTCTTACTTAGTTAGAAACTATTGAAATAACATTCTTTGTACAGCACTAGGCATAAATTCGGGAGTACAGTGTACTTAGGTGATTTAAGGATTAAAATTATTTTCAAAAACACTACAGATGAAAATTATGGAAGTGTCAAATGTTGTTATCAAACATCATCAATACAAGAATTGCATAAAAAAATTTAGACTTACTTTTCCCGCTGCCATCAAGGACAATGCAAATTGATACCAGAGATGGAACTCCTCAAACGCAAACTTCATGGCTCTTTCTAAACACTAATCATGGGGGGAAAATTGTTATTTAAGGGCACATTCTTCAATTATTAATAAGATATAGTATAAAGATTTTCTTACACACTCGTATCTAACGTACATGTAATTAAAAATTTAAATCATCCAAATACATGAAAACAGCTGCCACATTCTATATGTAAAAAAAAAAAAAACTAACAGAAAACTGTTTTCCTGTTTATTATGTTTGTTTAAATACTCCTGCTGGTACTGTATTATGCAGTCTGAAACAAGGAATGATAAATAATAGCTTACTAAAGATACCATCTGTAAAAGGCAGGAGATAAGTCTTAAGTGAAAAGGAAAAAGAGTACATAGCCTCTTCCTAAACTGTGAATACTTAACAAGCAATGGCACCATGAGTACTTATAAGTAACATTTAAAAGGAGGGGTGGTGTTTAAAGGTTCATCTTGCAGTATTATTTCTGTTTTTAAAAAGTTTAACTTCACACTCCATATTCTGCTGAGATTTTAAACTAAATAACTGAAGGCCAAAAGGAAATTCATTATTACTATACTGAGACTAAATACATTAAATTAGCATTATATGCTAATTTTGGATGGTTTATATCTGCTGTTGTCAATAAGAACTATTTCATTTTGCTATGTCCATTTTTACTAATCAGGTCAGTTCCAGAGAGTAGAAAGATAAAACACTTTTCTGGATTAAACTGATTTAGGAATTAATTTTCTAGACTGCAGAGTCCAATTTCTGCTCTGACAGCTACAATGTACATATAAAACCATGAATTATTCTTCACATTCAAACTCAGCCTTACCATTACAGAAAGCACAACCAGGTATGCAGTGTGTTACCACACTATAACAGAATCCGACGCAAAGCAAAAAGATCACATAAAGAAACAAATACATAAGTTATGTGTGATATCTTCTCCTGTTATTTTAGACATTCCCTTTCACAAACTTGACAAAAGAAAAAAGTTGCTAAACCCCTCTCTCTCACCCTCCAATAGCTGTGGTACTAAATCAAGTGTCTCTAAATCAAGAACTAATTCAGGCTTTTCTTTTCAAATACACTTTTAAATACAACTCTACCTGTTTTGATGCCAGTGTTCTACACATTACTTAATTAATTTCAGTACTGCTTCCAGAATTCTGACCTACAGTAGCCATATAATCCCAGAGATTCACACAAATGCCACAAAACAGTGGCATATGGAAACTTAATACTTAAAAGTTTTTAGACTGGATAATCATACTTTTTTCTCCCATTGTTACATGTATGTCTGTGCACTAATTATACAGAAGTATTTGTTCACAATTAGAAAAATAAAAATTTTGTTTTCTTGGCCTTGCCTAATTTAAAACTAATTACCAAGTCTAACTAGAAGACAACGAGGTTGAAGAAATTGATAGTTTAGGGGTTTATAATTTTGCACTTATAAGGACACAGGACACAACTCTAGATTAGTCTAGAAGGCTTGATTTTCATGTACTAATGATCTAGCTACCATTCTTTTTGCTTGACTTCAAGTTCTATTTACCTGGTTTTGTTCAATAAGAAATGTGACAAGTTACAGGATTTTTCTTTTCTTTGTAAGATGACAGAACTGGCAGTTATGTGGGGGGAGGTAAGGGATACATGTACATGTTTGTGTCCTACACAACAACATGAACACCTCATAAACTGGATTATTCTGAACAAAGTAACAACAAGTAATTTCAAAGAGTTAAAGGCTCTATCAAGAAATCCACATCAAGCAATAGTACCTAGGCAGACTGTAAGATAAAGTTCAGGATAATAGCAACTGACTTAACTAATTGAAAATATATTCAGCACAATCCCTCTTCTGGGGAAAACACAACTGTTGATATTGCCTTGTAAATAACCACAAATCACTCCATGAACAGATAATGTTGAACACATTACAGAATTTTGTTGCTTAGCACTATGGTCTCCTGAAAAGAATATGCTTGAAGTTAGAGAGTTGAAAGATGAAAGGACAAAAATCTAAGAAAATTTCTGGTCTGGAAAGTATCTCTTCTGATAGGATATTTATAACCTCAATATGCTGTATCCTTCAAAGCTTAAAAACCAACTTGATGACAATCAGAGAACTTTGGTTTAGGAAAGAATTACGACCGTATAAAGTTCTTTCATCTAGCTGAAGCCACCCTAAGAAAATGAAAGCCCACTGTATGTAAACTTGAAAAAAAATGAGACCTTTTCAATTAAGAACATAACTCAGCATTAGAACAGTTTAACAAGGATAGGACAGATTTTTTATCATTTAATGTTTTTATATAACAGCTGTCTACTTCCATAAGTAATCAGCTATAGCTAAACCAGAAGATGACAATAAGATATTGGAACTGGTGGGTGAATTCCATTTCTACAGTTAGAATAACCTCCTGCTTTCTAATTTGAAGCTACAACAGCTCCTCTAGAACAACCATAATCAGCTCACAGAGAATGAAGCACTAAAAAATTAAATGCCTTATTACATAAACGAACAGAATGTTCTACATTTCTGAATTTGTGTTTATTGCAATACTTTAGATTATAAAGGTTACAGACTATGGGCTGCAGGATTTCAGGGCAGATATCCTCTACTCACTAAAATGTAAGAGCTTCTTGAAGTCTGTGTTTTCTGCTGTGCTTTAGATGACAAGAAAACAACAAATGAGATGTTCTAACCATTTCCTGGTAAGACCCTGCTGCAGCTGTATATCTAGAATAGCTGTATGCTAAAATAAGTATTGTCTATTATACCAGATCTTCATAAGATGATTTTTTTCATGTTCAGAAAAGATACTTAATGGACATTAACAAATATGTTTTAATTATACTGAACTGAAAGTATTTTTCCAACATAATGGAATTATTTTTTCTTCTTTAAAGAGAACATGTTAAAAGAACCTACATACAATTTTGATTGAATATTACTACAAAGATGTTAGACAAAGATTTAAAAAAAACAAGAAAAGACCTTAAAAGAAGCCTTAGCTAGACTTCTGGTGTCAAAGACTAAGCCATGGCTAAAAACCCTCAACGAAGCAGCTGGTCAAACATGGAGTCTTTTATTTTCTATGTACTTGTGGATCTGCTTTTGTCTGTAACCAAGATCACCACCAGCACAAGCAACTCCTAAAAGGCACTGAAATCAAAGATCTAAGTCCACTATTCAGAACATTCAACTGTGCTCAAAACACAGAAGGAAAAGGAACAGGCAGTACTCATATGTTAGCTACAGGGGCTAAACCAATCACACAAGCAGTGAGGGAAGCAAGCTCTGTGCTTTTCTCCATGTGAGGGGACTATGAGACTTTCTTCCTACCCTTCAGGATATTGTCCTGGACTTCAAGACACATGGCTAAGAACAGAGATACCACTAGCTCTCCTGATGAAGCCAAAAACCTCTCTCTTAACAAAGGTACAAAGAACTGTCAGCAAGAAGCGGCATCTATTGTGACATAAATACTACCCAAAATGTTCCCAAAGGAGACAGTGGAGGAATCCCAGGAACCTGTGATGTTCCCATAAATACAATGGTTGTTTTACATTCTAAAATTAAACACAAAAAATCCATAGCAAAAAAACCCTACATAAAGCCATCTTGACACCAGACAAAATAAAAGAATCAGAATTGAAACCCAGGGTTGCACTACCCTTGCCCAGTTGCTAAGTTACTATATAAAATGGAATGGTTGTTAGTTGCTTGAAGAAAATAGAAATCAGAGTTATCAAGTTTGGGTTTTATTACAATATTTTTTGATGTCTATCCTTTCAGAAGTTCTAGACTGAAATATATGAAGCATCAACTCTTGCAGCTTTGGTGCTACCACCTAAAACCACCAGAAGGTGATAGTGTCTGTTGTGGCAAGTAAATGGAAATATTCCTAATTAGATTAGTTTGTAGGGTTGCAGTCCTGTATGAGATTTAGTACTCCTTTGTCTTGTGAAACAAACTTCCATCGTACTAATTAAAACTGACTTGTATTGCAACTTGCAGCTATGAAGTGCTTTCAAGAATAAGAACACTCAAATTGAGAGCTTAACATCACAGGAGACACAGATTAATGGCTGACTATCAACATAGATCAGAAAAGAACTGGAGCACTTTCTTTTCATTTTTATCTCAATAGAAGTCCTCTATTATGGTAGAGAGAAACCATGTCCCAGCAAATTAATCCCTGGGTATGCCTTCCTAGCACATACACTGAAGTATTCTTTCTGTATACCAATAATTGACTGTGGTCAGCAACAGTACCCTGCTGCTGGGTGAGCACTGTTTGAGCAGCAGAAAGATCTGTTCTGTCCAAAAAGCTGTAGTTATTTCTCAGGTATAAAACTGTTAACAGTACTTGACCATTCTCTGAAGAAGTAAGCTGCCACAGTCTAACAAAACATGCGAGTTACATAATCAAACATAAGACATCCGAGAGTGAGAACACATTTCCCACATACCTGAAAAAGAATACATTTCCTTTTGATTAACTTCAAAACCATTTTATAAACTATGAGGACTATGGATCACCCCAAATACTAAGAGTTGTAAAAGAAAGGTTTTTTCTGAAATAAAACATCACAAATCTTTTTTCTAGGTAATTATATCTATCATTTTTATATCCAAAACAGTTTTTATTTTTTGCTGTTCATTCTTGCTGTCTCCATTTAATGTGTACCCTTTTAAGCAGATCCATGCATCCCCACCTAAAAATCATGTGAACTTCCACAGCATTAAACATTTACCACATCTCCACACAACTTCTGTGCTTGACCACCTCAAATCACTTGTGTAAATTTAGACAGTAAGCATTCTGGGGTTGAAACTACCTCCTGTATTAACAGAGTAGTTAGAATTACAGTGTCCGTATTTGTTTATCCCTTCATTACTACCACAATTAACATGATTAACAAAAAACAGCAATGACAACACAGTTGAATGTTACTGACAAACCTCTGAGAGCATTTCATACTGGCCTCTTCTTCCCAAGGCTATAGTAAGTAAATCGTAGACGACAGATGCACTTTGCAAACTGATGATACGATCGTTTTTGTGTTCAGGTATTCTGCTTAGTACAGCATCACGGTTGGCCTTAAACATACCACAAATAAGGAAACAAAGTCAGCCAATCTAATTGAAGTTATATTTTCACTCAGGTAACTACCACTCTATTCAAACTGACAGCCACCAGTTGATATAAGTGATACAGAGAGACAGTATCTGCTACTCATTTATAGATAGAAAGAATCACCAATTTTATACATTAGTGGAAAGACTGATGTTTTTACCTGAATCTATTTTTAATTACTTCATTCTAATTACATAAATTAAGTAATGTATTTAAATTATTGAAGAGTTCTCAGAAACAAAATAAGGTGGGGGGTTTAAAATAATGTATATTCATCTTCTAAAATTTATTTTTATTCTTGTATGTTAGTAAAACATATTAGAAGAATCTTCAAATCCTGTACTCCAGCTTTTGCAAAATAAGGCAATAAATTTCTTTTCTCTTCACAACATTATGACACTAGCCTCTCACTTGTGGAAGATAACCTGTCCAGGATAACCCACAATCACCTTCAGGGCTTACTACTGAGAATGAAAACTGACCCTGCTTCTGAAAACAGGTTTGGAATCAGGCCATGTTTGCAGTAAGGCTTTGTACTTTCAATCCTGTTTTGTGAAAGGCACAGTGTAAATCTGATTCCTTAATTAAACTGTGCCTTTTGTGAAGGAAGACAGTTGAGATAGAAATGGATTAAACAAATTGACCATGTTCACAGAGAAATCTTGTTAAAGAGCAAAGAGTAAAAGTCAGGTCTCCCAATAGCTAGTACCTATACTGAAATATCCAGTACTTCTCCCACTATACCATCAAGCCTCTGAAAATACCTTATCTTGTTATTTTACCTTTTTCTAGTTTTCTTGGTGTTTAATATTCCCATTGGTACAAATGTTAGTATATCTGCTAATTTGAAGTCAGAAGTTAAAGATCCTTCTCTCTCCTCATCGCACCTTTTCTTTATTTTTAATTACACAGGGTATGGCCTCCTTAATACATTTACTTAAATACATTATACATCTTATTTCCCCCTTTTCCAAATGCAAGGAATGACACACAATAAGGGATAATAAATTTTTCTCTGCTTTAACAGGATAACATTTTAAGGTCTGAACATCCTCAATATATCATTAAAATCAGAATAATTAAATACTGAAAAAATTTTTAAAGAGATACATGGAGAGTAAAATGCACAGACATTTCAGGAATTATCAACTGAATAATCAATCCACAGTTTGGTCTGAAAACACACACACACCCCACACACCCCAAACCAGACATTTTGCTTTCTTTTGATCAAGAAGTCTTTTGCTTTTCCTTTCTACGCTGCATAATGTTTAATGAGCTTCAAGAACTTCTTTTTAACTCCACATTTAATCACTATTTGACTCAATTCCTTGCAAGTACAGAACAAGCTATGAACTAGCACTTCTTGTGAAAAAATGGCTGCCAATCCCAAAGCATTACTGTAGGAGACGATGTCTTGTAATTATTAAAGATATCTTATATATTTGAACAATCATTTTCTTCATAATTATAATACAGAATGTACACACAAACTTCAGTCATCAGTATTTCAGAACTGCCACGGTCTCAGACACAATCAAGGGACAATTAGTTAAACTGCAATGAGTCACTTGGCCACAGTTACCACACACACTTTAAGCCTGTAACACATCTGAGCAGTACAACTTAGTTCAGCGACAGCAGAAGAAAGGATATGCTCAGCCATTTTACCACTGGTTAAGAATTACACATCGTAGTGATGAGTGACACGAAGTCTAGCTGGAGGTCAGTAACTAGTGATGTATCCCAGAGACTTATGCTGGGCCTGATCCTGTTCCTGATCTGGATGTAGCCTCAAGCACGTTTGCAGATAATACAGAACTAGGAGGAGGAACTGATACGCCAAAGGGCTGTGCTGCCATCCAGAGGGACCTCAACAGGTTGAAGGAACGTGATAGGAACCTCATCGAAGGCTTCAACAAAGACTTGGAAGTGCAAAGTCCTGCACCAGGGAAGGAATAACCCCAGGCACCAGAATATGCTGGGGGTTCCCCAGCTCAAAAGCAGCATGACAGGAAAGCATCCGGGGGTCCTTGGTGGACACCAAGTTGAGTCAGAGCCAGCAATGTGCCCCAGCTGGAAAGAAGGCTATTGATAGCCCAGGTTGTGCTAAGGAGCGTTGTCAGCAGGTCAAGGGAGAGCCTCCCCTCTGTTTAGCACTGGTGAGGCCACACCTGCAGTACTGGGTCTAGCTCTGGACTGCCCAGTACAAGAGACATGGAGCTACTGGAGACAGTCCAACGAATGCCCACTAGGATGAATAAGTGACTGGAGCATCTCTTCTGTGAGGAAAGGCTGAAAGACCTGTGACTCTTCAGCCTGGAGAAGACAATGCTCAGAAGGGGAACCTTATCAATGTGTAGAAATATCTGAAGGAAGGATACAAGGAAGAGGGAGGCAGGCTCTTTCCAGTGGTGCCCAATGACAGGACCAGAGGCAGTGAAACACTGGAGGTTGCCTTTGAACATCAGGAACCAGTTTTTTTACTGTGAGGGTGAATGAGCACTGGCACAGGCTGCCCAGGGAGGTTGTAGAGTCTCTCTCCTTGGAGATATTCAAAAGATGTCTGGACAGAGATGCAGCCTGCTCCAGGTGGGCTGGTTTGAGCAAGGGGTTCAAATAAAATGACTTCCAGAAGTCCCTTCCAACCTTAATCATTCTGTGATTCTGTTACCACAACTCAGCTGACACGCAATACATACATGCACTGTAACATGAAGGTATCAGTCCTTCAGATCACAGAATCACAGAATGGTTTGGGTTGGAAGGGACCTAAAAGATCATCCTGCCATGGGCAAGGACACTTTCCATCAGACCAGGTTGCTCAGAGCCCCATCCAACCTGGCCTTGAATGGGGCTTTTTCTTCACTAATTCACAGACAATGAAAGGAAGGGATCATACTAGTTTAATAACACAAGAGCATCTCAAAACACCAGCGATTACTCAATCTTCTGTAAGTGTTCTTATTTCTTTCCCAAGTAGTGGTTTCAAAATCATAAATCACATACTACTTCACAACTACTACAGCTAGAAAGTTAGCATGCATGGAAGCTGAAGTAACAGGTCTCAACTCTCAGAAAGGTAAGTTTGTAATGATGAATATTTTTATGCTCAATCTTCCCCTTTCCCCCCTCCAAAACTAATTTGAACAAATGACTTAGCCAAAGTAAGTCAGTCATGTCAGAGATTTTATACTCCTCTGAAACAAACTCTTTTACCTGAGAAAATCTGCAATAATTAAAAAAAAATAAATTTGAAAGCTTGCTAAGGGTTATGCTCTACAGTGACAGCACTTGATATAATCAGGCAGATCTGATTCAAAAAGGAAAAGCTGTAAGTAATCTGAAATGAAACTTAACAAGGCAGTACTTAATGATGATATGTAAGGAACTACACATTCAAACATAGTAATAAGCAGTCAGATCTTGCAGAGCCAGGACTGCTTCGACTTTACACTATGACCGTGGTTCACATCAAAATTCTGTACATCTCCACAAGCTGCTCAGGCACATTACAGAGGCACCTCTCAGTGCTAAGTATATACTGCAGTAAAATCAACATATGATATGTGGAAATGTTTGCTCAGTCTATTTTTCTGTACTCTGAGAATCAAAATCTAGACCGAATTTCTAGATTCTGTCATGAATATTGCAAGGCACATTACTAGGAATGAGGAAAGTAGTTAGCACACAGTGTAAATGTGTGCCACTTCAAAACAGTTCAACTAGGACAATGTTCACTAAAATGCTCTGATCTATTTAACTGTAGCAAATCAGAAATTATGCCAAAGCACGTAGGCATTTGAATCCCCTATAGAACTTAAAAGACTACATCTCATTGATGTGCAGTGAGACAGACTGTATGATGCCTGAGACTGTAGAGGTTTCACACCTCCAGTTAAAAAAATAGCAAAAGCTTCAGCTTCAGCCTTCATTTAATTTTATCTGAGAACATAAAAAACTGACATGGTATGAGAATGCCAGTATGTGGCAGTTGATTGATGACAGCAAAATCATACTAGAGGAAAGTATGGAAGATTGATTAAGGTCACAAGCAGGCCATTGAAAGGAATCACTTATGAGGACTTCTTAAAAAAAAATCCAGTAGCAAAGACTGAATGTCATTATCACTAAAAATCATTTACAAATTTAAGTGACCGAAGTTTTATGCACAATAGAAAGTACTTTTTGACAACGTTTATTATGCTCATCTAGTAGTCTTTGATTTGCTTTTAACAACAAAAATAACTTAGATTTTGATTCTGTCTGAATAGCAACCAGCTGGTGTAACAGTAGTGCCAAATGAAAGACCTGGCTTGTTCACTTGCCCATGCTTAGAAGGAGGCTAAGTACAGCCACTCCAAAGGAGAAAAACTCCATAACACTTGCAGACCTCATCTTGCTGGCTCAGAGGAACAGAAGCCTGAGTTTCAGAAGTAACTGCCTGCTTTCCTAACAGAAAATGAAAGACAAGGCAAAGTAAGGCATGGCAAAAAAAAAAAAAAAAAAGAGTTCTATTTTCATTTAAAAAAATCCCAAGGAAAACACGCACAGTCTCTCTATTTTACCTACCATAGATTCACTAATAAGCAGCAACAGTAAGGCTTCCTCTGTATTTTCTTGAGGACAGAAGATGCTGTTCAAAACAAGAATTTAATTATTTAATCAGAACACATTACTTTCAGGAGTAGTTCATACACATATAGTAAAAGCACTGTAAAAACTGGAAAACTTCCAGAAAAGCAAAGAGAAAATAACTTGCATAGAAAAAACAATTGGTTAAAATGCATTTCTTTGCAACGTTCTAAATTTGCATTCCAGAAAAGTTAGCCAAACACAGTAAAAGAATAAAACTACCACAGCTGTCAGAGTTGAACACATTCAAATATCCCAAAATTGAACATAATTTGACAACTGTAAAAAATAAACCCATCCTTTAATTAGCCTCTGGTACCTAATTTATCTGATCTGAATCTACATCACTGATTCAGAGGTTAGCAAGAGAAAACTCTCATAAAAGAACAGGATAACTTTTGTATTTTAGACAATATGTGGAGAAATATTTCTATTGGTCTTTCATCAGATATGCTTGAGATTTTTCTTCCTGATGCATTCGACAGCTATGAATATTTTTCAATAGAGCCATGACAATCTTCACCCACTTGGTACAACCACTGTTACTTCCAAGAAGTTTAACTATTTGTTTTTAATGAAGTACACTTCCTTATGACTTAATACTGAAGGTTTGCATAGGACTAGTTTGCAAACTTCACTGCTTTCTCTCAACACTGGATGCTTTCTGAATGCTCTTCTAAGCTGGTGGACAGACAACAGTAATCTGCATTGGATACATGTCTGGTAGGAATTCATCCATCCTTTCTCACATATAAAGAAAAAAACCCACCCAAATCAGTGACTGTGTTTCATCTCTTCAGATTTCTTCCTCTAAACTATTTCTGAATTAGCACAAGTACTATTTCCTGTTAATCCAGACCATTAGTTCCACAATTAACTGTTTAAATGTAGAAAATAATTTGTTGTTGTTAATAAGCAATTCCTATAGTCCCAAGGGTGTTTAAACTAAAATACATTATGGAAGGGAAACAAAACTTGTCCAACATTAAACATCCTTTGATTTCTTTATTTTTTTTAAGCACTAGAAATATAAGCAGTGATTAAATGCCTGAAAGGAAACGGAAACTAAAAGACATCTGAGCTCCAGACAGTTTGAAAGCAACATTGTGAATGTATTGTGGTAATATACAACATCTAAGACACCAGGGCAGTTGTTTTGTTGCTGTATTTTTATTTTTTAATCAATGCAATTGCTTGTCAGATTTTGAAGAATATTCTAAATCTTAGAAGATGTTTTTATTTTTACATAACAAAGACATTTCAAAACACAGTTACTCATGAATAAGAACCACCTAAGATAAGAAATAAGGAGTGATGAGGTGGCATCAGAGAGCTCCTCGTTTAACTATCCAGTCTTCTCTGCAGAATTTAACAACCTGGAAGAAGATTCTACCTGACTGACTGACAATGGCTCCCAGAAAGCAGAATAATGATTGGAAAGAGCTGCTGGAGAAATTACTTTATCAGAAAAAAAGGGAAGTTGCCCCCAAGAGAAGTCGTAAAAAGTGACTTATCAAAATAAAAGCAAACATTATTTTCACCTACAATTTTAAAACATATTTTTGAAAATAAGTTGTTGTTTGTCTCAAACAGTGAGAAATTACTGAGAAATTTCTTTGACCTATCTAAGTTTAGTTGAGTGAACTTGGACACTTTTTGTGTCTCCTGACAGATGCAGGCATATGAGTAAAGTAATTTCAATGTAACGGGGCAGAACAAAAGAGGAATCAGAAGCATGAAATGCCTATCAACCAAAGGCAAAGCATGAAATTTATCCTCAGTTGAAGAACTGGTTAAACAAAACTGAAGAAGCAGTTAACACAGAGATCTACAAAACCATAAATGCTATTAGTCAAATCACGTTCACCATCCTCAAAAGAACCCAAGGTAGTTATTTAATGTATCAGGCAACATGTTTAGAAAAAAAAGTGCATCATGGACTCAGAGCCGATGGTCAGAAGAATACCTAGGAAGAAGCTTTCTAGATATCTGTCTTGCTATTCATTGTCTTTAGTACTTACTTTCAATCACTACTGGAGATGAGATAGTTGGCTAGACATGTCTGATATGATACGGTGTTAGCCAGTCTGATGTGACAAAAGAAAAGGACTTAATTACATGCTCTGTTGAAATTGCAGAACTCCTTGCCTGCATGTCCCACGAACGAGAAAATTAAACTGAACAAAGCCCCACTTTTGCCAGGAGGCATGATGCTACAAAGGATGAGTTGAGAATGGAGATCATAAGTTTGAAAGACTGAGCCTGAGAAACCTGCTGTAAGTATTCTGGATCAAGAAAGGAGAATTGCCTGAAGTCTTTGAAGATAAAGGCCATTCTACTGATAGTAATAAAAGCAACATAATTATGTGGGCTTGTTGCTGTGTTAAGTATCCATTAATGGAAATCTGCAATAAATACAGCTAACCAACTCAAAATAGTGTCATACTGCAGGCAATTCTGTTACCATATAAAGATCCTGCGAACACTAAAAACATCTCTCCATTATTTAAGGTATGACTACTTCTCTAATCAATCTGCCACAGAAGTAAACTCTTTTGCACATAACAAGGTCACTTTATGGAAAAAAACTTTCATATTAACTAACAAGACATATATAATGTAAGAGATGAACAGAGTGTTCTTTAGGATTTACTGCATGATACCAAGTCGTTTGAAAAAGAGAATACATGATCCTGCATAAAAGAGATTTCCTCCTGTTTGGGCAATAAATGCATGCTTTCTGTGTGCAGTGATCAAGGTGTATTCATAAAAATAGGTATTTCCTTTTTACCAAAAAGGTTGTCTGTATGTGCAGCTTGTTAAATATGCACTCGCAGGGAAACACAGTAGTTGTTTCAGCAGATTGATTGTTTGACTCCATGCCTGCATCTTTTCCTAAAGCTCAATAGACTGCTTCCAATGACTTCACATCCTAGACGTAGTCAGACAAAATTGAAATTATAAAATACACAATGCCTGGCTTTTAATCCAGCTGGACAACAATATAAATAAAACCAGTAACAATAATAAATTCTTTGAAGAAAAACAGTCAAAAATGTCCTATGGAACAGAGAATAGTGTCCTCAAAAGACATCCCTACATCACAATGATTTCACAAAATCTCAGAGGAGCTGAGGTTGGAAGGGGTGTCTGGGGATCAGAGCCATTAACTTTTAAGAAAAATTTAAAATTCAAGGAAATGGGTATCTACATTTAATACTAACCCTAATGGTGATAGGTTTTGAAAAAAAAGGTTACATTTTCAAGAAGGAAGAAATACACAAAGCTACTCTAGAATACAACATCAGATATATCACACAAAAATGATCCATAAATTACACATCACTTATCTGAATCATTGAAAGATTAAAACTCAACAAAAAGGTGGCATCACAAAGAAGTGCCAAAACTAATCTAAGATGATTAAAAGGTAGCTGCCTTGGGAAATAAACTACCTTTGAGACTGCTAGGTAAATTTCTAGATATGTTTTGTTTTTTCAAAATGCTTCACGGACCAACTTGACTCTTTGAATTTCTAAATCTTTTCTAGAATAGGGGTCTACAAGCATCACACAACTTTTAAATTGTGCAGTCTCTGATTTGCCATCCAATTAATGTTTTCTTTTATAGCCCAGGTATAATAAAAATAATGACTTTACCATATACATCATGATAGAAGAATAAAAAATTTTTACAACTGAGAACAAACAGTCTCATGTATACAGCACAAACTTCTGCTTAGAGAAACATTTTCCTTCCCTAGTTCTCTTCAGGGAATATATATGTATATACATATATACACAGACAGCATGGGAAACATTCCCATTTATATTGCTAAATTCCTTCTACGTATTGAGAAAGATAAACTAAATTAACCAGTGCACTGAGTTACAACTGCAATTATAGAAACAAAAGAGGTATAAACTCAGCCATACTTTTCTCCAGTGTATACACGTGGTCTTCTACTGAGTGCATAATTCTTAGTATTTGAGCCTTTTCGAAGTGGATCATCTAGGGGTGATTGGTGAGGAGGATCTTCCAGTGGATTCCAGTAACTCTGTTCACACATACCTCGTAACAAAATTTCCGCGAGTTGTCTCGCTATCGTCTGTAAAAGCGAAGGATAAATATTTTCTTTAGAAATGCTGAATACAAACTCTTAAAAAACGCTCAGATTTCTTTCTAGTGAAGACTAGTTATGTAGAATATATTTTCTGTTATTTTACAACATCCAAAAAACAGGTATACTGCTATTTAAGAAGTGAAAGTTCCCAGTTCAATTCTCTAAACACAAAGAAAATAATGGCAAAAACAAACAACTTTTCAATTATATCAGTTAAATCCAGATACTTCTGAAGTATCAACAACACCAACTGCTGCTCCTATGAGCAGAGCACATGCAGGTATATTTTCAGACATTTTGTTCTCAATAACCTCTACTGCCTCGCCAGGCCTGGAGCAGTTGTTTGCGGGGGAGAGACCACAGTGGAGCAGATGGTCCACACTGCAGCCTGCTAAGAGGACCATGGTGGAGCAGAGTGATATTCCTTGAAGGAACTGCAGCCCAATGGAGGGACCCCATGCTGGAGCATGGGAAAAGTGTGAGGACTAAGGAGCAGCAGCGAGGAACTCACCACAACCCTCCACCCCCATGCACCACTCAAGGAATGGGAGGGCAGGGAGAGGAGGTAGAAGAGTCAGGAGTCAAGGATTGAAGTTGAACCTGGGAAAACGGGGTGGGAGGAAGGCGTTTTAGTTTTTGTCTTTGTTTCTCACCATCCCATTCTCTCTTAATTGACAATTAAATGAAGTTAATGTCCCCCAAGAAGAGTCCGTTTTGTCTGTGACAGTAATTAGTAAGCTTATTTCTTCCCCGTCATGTTAAGGAAGGAGAGTCCAAGGGCAGCTGGGTGGGCATCTGGCAGCCAGAGAAGGTCAACCCAGTACGGACAGTTATAGTTTGTGTGCTGACTGGGGCTGCATTCACTTAGGCCAGGAACTGTAACCTTACAAACTGGTGGATAACAGGTCCTTATCAATATGGTAGGTATCTGTCTATTCATCTCTAACTCATCCACTATATTTATTATGCTTTACCTGCCTACCAAAATTCAGATGCTGCAATAGGAATAGGGTTTACTGTAACTTACCATTCGCAGGTTTTGTGTAGTTCTTGTTTCAACAGCTCTTAGTAACTCTCTAAATCTACCAACTCCTCTTGTCAAGTTCCTGTATATAAACATAGAATTTGACAGTATTCCAACTTGGATGTAGTAACACCATAATATATTATTTGATAAAATTGTTAAAATACATGCTCTCTCTTTTTTTTCCCCTGCATAGCCTCATTGCCTTTCTGTGAGATAGACAGATAGTTATATTCATCTGGGAACCCCACTACTGATTACTACAACATTCCCTGCCAGTTTATTGAAAAGAGAAACATTTTCATGATCAGTAGATAGTTCAAGGGAAAGCAAGGAAAAAAGTAAGAAGCAACCACCTCAAAAAGAGAAAAAAACAAAACTGAAGTTGGTCTCACTATTACAATAGTTTTTAATTTTCAATGACATTGGATTTCAAAGTATAAACTTTAGGGGAAAAAAATCCATTTTAGCTGCCTCTTGACACCTTAAAATAGGGAGATAAAAAAGAAGTAGATCTTGTAACTGTCAGTGAAAGTAATGTAAAATTTTGAGCTCCTTTTCAGAAGAGAAACAGCACAAACACATTAAGGTGCCTTGTGTGGCCAGGCAGGAACTGTGGGATCAGTGTTCTGTTCTTGACTCTAGCTGTCTTTTGGTGTAGCTTCTGCAACTCAAGTTTCTTTGTCTGTGCTTCTTCCACTTCTGCTGCCTAAACACCTTTTACAAAGATTCAAGACCCTCAGAGGCATCATTCATACTAATAATTTTACCAGACCTGAACTTCCTTATAAAAAAATGGATTATTTTGAATGGTCTTCCAGCTTTATCTTTTTCTCATCTCTAGATCAGTTGTGGGGTTTTTATTGCACATAAAAGCAGTTGATAATATGTTATTTTATATTAATACCATTTGTCTTTGAACTGGTGAAGAACTGGGTTGGCTTTTTGCTGAGCTGAAAAACTGAATTCTGCCACCTCAACACAAAATACAGGACAGCCATTTCAGTATTTGAAGTTTAGTTACAGAATAAAATCATTTTATCAAAAGCATATTTTGTGTTAAATCATTGCTGTTATGTCATATAGTTGTATTATCTTAAGGTGGGATGTTATGTGCAAGCTACATAACATTTACCCAAGACAGGCTCAAAAAAGAAATATTACATATTGTGTAAGCTTTCTGTAAGTAAAAGCTCCACAGCACTGCACTATAAATTTGATGTTGAAATTGCCTTCCTTACTCTGTTGTCTTTATTTATAAATATATTTAAAATACTGATTTTCTGAATTGCAACTCTGTACAAATTCAAAAAAGAGACAGCATTTTTATACAAATACTTTCTTTAAATTTAGTTGCAGAATACTTGAAACCAGTGCTGATGCAAGAGATCTTGCTATAGAACTGCAGAACTCCTGCAGAATTCCTATCTCTTTACCTAGAGACCTACTCATTTATTTTACTCTTCATATTACATGACAGCACTCATGTCTGTTCTGTTTTACAAAATTATCAGTGTATTTCAGAAACTTTAGTCTCCACGACATCTTTCACTAGCACAGACACCATCTTTCATTAGTACAAGTTCACCTTCTAAAATACTTTTATATAAAATCTCATTTAAAAAGAACTAGCATTTCCAAATAACAAAAACTGTGTGTACAGGTTGAAAGTTATGTCACCAGTTGACTAAAAAGAAATAATCACCAGTCACACAAGAAATAGTAACTGTTTGTAAAAAGCCCACATGCTAAACCAGAGCGTGACCACAGAGTGACCAGTCAGTATATACTAAAGAAAATTCATCTTGTGTAAATATCTAGCATGGAAATGACTGTTTGAAAGATAATGCTGATTTATATAATTCACACGGGCAGGCCACAACAGCTAATGTATAATACACCAACTTCATATACTAATGAAGTACAGAAAGTCAGTAGCCCAAATTTTAAGAAATCCCCCAAACTCATTGAAAGCCTGATACATTTGGCACCTTTGGAAAGCCAAAATACATATCATTCTCTAATACCACATGTCAAATATCTTGGAGAGCCAACAGCAGATCACTGGAATCCCGGCTTTAAGTCCTCTGCCTTAAGTGCATATTTCCTATGAATGGAGTTCTCTCTCAAAGACCATATTTCACAGTGACAGACGTGTCCTCAAAACAAGATTTAAAAAAAAAACAAACAAAAACCAAAAACCAAAACAGACTTGCCAAAAACCTGAAATGATCCCTGCTAAATTGTCAAAAAAGAGTTATGAGCAAGAACTTGTCAGCTTGAAACTTTATCTTCCCAGTGCAGATGAAACATATACTACGTAGTAGAACTTCAAATCACAATGCCTTTATGAAATTCTAGGAACTGGCATTTTTTCCATATGAAGTTTATGTCTTTTGATGTGTTACAAGAACAATAAAAAAATACTTCATGAAAAAACATGCAACTTTCACAAGCCCTTAAAAACTTGATGACAGGTTGTTATTAGTTGCCTATTACATTTTCATAAGCATCTACGAGGGACTAAAATTTGTGACTGAAGTTCTACTGTATCATGGAAGAAGCAGTAAGATTGTACAAGAAAAAAAAGCAGTTAAAATACAGAATTAGTTTTTGCTTCATAAAGCATTTAACATTGATCCACTGCACAAGTCAACACGAACACAATACAGGTTTGTCAAGCATCTTCTACGTGAAATATACTAAAAAACAGACTTCAAAACTACAATCTAAAATCAGCCCAAAATTGAGTTAAATGCTTTGAGAGACAAGAAATGAAGCAAAATATACCACGACAATATGGTAGGTCTCCACACCACGCTGCTTTTAGCAAAGTACATTTCCTGTATTTGTTAACAGTCTGTAACATTGGGGAGAAGAGTGGTGGCTATTCTGGCACATACCTTTCCTGCCTAGCCCAGGACACTCACAGCTTTTACCTGCTTTTCACTACGATGTGCCTTCATGTTAGCAGTTCCACCGTGCTGACTGAATGCCAGAGCAAAAGGGCACATTAACTTAGAAAACATAGTTCCACAGTGTCTGTAAATGACTTTGAGATCCCTTCCTTTCTCGAGACAAGGAATTTTAACATTAACACACACTCAGAGTTGACACATTTTCAGTCAAGACAAAGACAATCCACAGATGGACACTGCAAGTTACACGCATGGGTTTATAGGACTGCCTCCCGTCAGAACTGCACCTTCCTCGGTTTTAAAGACAATTAGAATGTTTGCTGCTTTAAATCTTCTTTGACTCTTTCAGTAGCAATTTGCCAGTTAGGCTGAGAACCAAGATCTATTGAAAGTCTAGGCAGATCGATGCCCTTAGGGCATACTTGCATCCTTGTGTCTCCATATTTGCACCCTAAACCCCAACAATTCATGTTAGAATCTAATTAATTACTATGATACAAGATCAACTTTTATGCTCCTTTGAAAATTTCAAACACTATTTCTGTTTAGAATAATGAAAATATTTTAACTGCTCCCATGCAAAGGTGCTTACTCCTAAACAGGGACAGAAGTTAGTAACTGTAGATATGATACAAGCCAAGTGCAGGAAGAAAATTAAGGGGCACCAAGGATAAACCTCCAACACAGAATCAGAAGACCTGTATATAGGCATGAAGGCCAGCAGTAGAAAACTTCAGGCATAAACATACTTGCTGCCATCACCACCAAGAAGTCTATTGGTTTTAAAAAGTATGGTTGGCATCAGACAACACAGGGGTTTGGCATTAGTGGTCCAGAAAAACCTCACACCCTAGAAACGACTTCTTATTTTTGTAGTTTTAAACACACACCCAAAAAGTAGAAAAGAAGGAAAGAAACTGCTAACAAGAAGCAATCTACATTTGAGTGATGTTAGAATAAAAAAACCAAATGCTATTCCTTATAACAAAGGTAGTGAGATCTAATCACAACATACTCAAAACAGGCTACAAAAGAAATGTTTTAAATTTAACCTCAGAAAGGTTGATAAGATTAATTTACTCTGTACTTACAGTGTATTTTGGTAGTATCTCCTCCATTAGTGTGAGAAGGGCTTTGTTTGTGAGGCATTTTCCTTATGCTTATCAATCAAAAAGCCCAAATATTTAGTCTACCATTGCCTTTTAAAGATTAAACATGCAATTAGAATAAATTTTGCTAAGTGATCTTCGACCAACCCTCACCTGCTCTGCAATTTGGTGGCTAAATTGTAAGTACTTCTCCCATTTAAGAGAGAAAAGTATATCCAGAGCCATGCAGCCACACCATTGAACAGGCTAAGCTAATTATATTATTACCTCATTGCTGAGGCTTACTATATCACATTTTTAAAATACTCATCCTTTAAAAAGAGAAAAATCAAGAACAATGAGATCTACAGGGCTTGATCAAAGCCGTAAAATGGAAACTGCATTTTGGAATTGAGCTCATGTTCCAAATGCACCTTCTCTTTTGTTCTGTCTTCCTCTCTATATTTATATAAAGAAAAAGAAATGCAACGGTTGTAAACTCATTGATACTGTAAGATTTAAAGTTGGTGTATTTCTTCTAAGAATTCAAAGAGGAAATAAAAAAAAAGGAATTATTTTAAAGGTAAGGAGTAAGAGCAGACAAAACTCTTAGTACGCATGCCAATCAGAACAGTGGCATTTCAGTAACTTCAGTATGATTGACATGTTTACAAAAAAATAAAAATTATTTAAATCCATACACTCTAGCTAATTATTTTAAGCCAATTAAGAGTAATTTACATGGTATTAATAGAAGAAATGATTTCACATCGAAACAAGTTACTTTAAAAAGCAAGAAATGTGACAAATGAAGAGATTAACTCTGTAGCAACAGAACATCCTAATATCAAGGCCTGTCACTTACCCTCTGCTTTATACAGTCTCAAAAGAAGAGCTACAAGAAAAATGAAAAGGACTGACATTCTATGGCTCTCTGCAATAACTTTATTAAAGGCTGACAAAAAGGAGAAGACTAAGTAATATGCACAATAGAGATGCTTCAGATGGTTGTGACTAATGTCTGTGTCTGGTTTCCCTCAGCTTTAAGAGGGTGGAAGGGAAGCATAATTTACTCCACAATTAGAAAAACATCCTGGTAAACATTTAGATATCATCTCCCAGAGGCAACACAGTTGCAATTTCAGACAGTTCTGTTTTCCCCTCTCTTTGTTTCATACTTACAGTTTCAATATTCCCACAATATCACGTAATTTCCACTAAACATTAATTATCACTGGACATTACTTTTCAAATAAAATGTAGAAAACACCTAATTATCTGCCAGAATCTAAACTACTCTTCTTTTTTTTTTTTTAAAGTCTACTTCAAAAAAAAAATCATTGTGACACACTTCTCATTTTATTGTTAACTCATGCAGAAAGAAAAATCCCAGGTATCTCAAATTCACTACAGAAGATCATGTTTGCTTGATGCTTAAAAGTTCTCAGTTGACGTTTTGGCTTATAAATGAAACATCTTCAGTGTGCCATTAGAGCTACACAAGCCAAAGTACTTGACACAGTCCAATCAAGCAGCAATTCTTGCATTCATGCATTCAAAATGAAAACACACACTGCCTAGACTGCAGTTTCACTTGTACTTAGTTGACTTAATGGTTCGCTGCCTAAAGAGGAAGATCTCATCCTCCCCATTCTCATCTCTTAGTGTTCTCTTATTCCACCATTCTTCCTTCTTGATATCTTCCTACTCTCACTTGCATGGTCCTGTCTGTTTTCCGACAGCCACGCCAGCCATTATCACACCTTGCAGTGAATCAGTTCTTCTCTCTAGTATGACAGAACGCTATGATCTCTTTGCTCTTTGGTTTCTGCTGGTTTGGAGAATGAAAAGACTCCACAGAAGAACCAAACAAGTACCTGAACCAGCAAAAGGCAAACAAGAAAAATTCATGTTAGGAGTGTAGGTATGGAGAAGATGAGAGCAGGTAACTCCACTTTCCAATGTCTGGACACTAACCATTTTGTTTACTGTTTCTCTTGACACCACCACAAACACGAAAGCAGGTACATCCAGAATAAACCTGTTTTGAAAACTGCAACGGAAGTGATTTTGTTTGCTTTCCAATACAGCAGTGATATCTCACATGTAAGGAATGTGATACTTCATGAGATTTCAATGTTTTTGAATTTAATCTTACTTTCTATTCTTTACTTAATCACCAACTTGTTTTGAGACTGATGTAGGATATGCAACAAGATCTCAAGAGATTCAGAGAGTGATGAGTAGCTAGCACTGTATTCTAATACAGTAGAGAGCTGATCATACAGTGTCTTGATGTGCATTTATGTCAAGCATTTACATAAATCCTTCTCTCATGGATTTCTTCACTGTAAAATCCCTGGCTGTGAGCACTGTATAGGAATATATGGATTTTTGGATTGCCTTCCATCCGGTGTTCCTCACTTACTAGCATGAGAGCTATATTCCTATGCTATTTCTATTATATGCTAAAGTGAAAAAAGAAAAATAGATAAAAGAAATTCTACATAGACAAGTCTTAAACTCTAAGGAGGGCTTTTTGTTGTGCTTGTCAAACATTTTGTAAGTCAATACAAATCAATTACAGCAATTATATGAAGAAAAATTGATTGATTTTTTGATTTTTTTTCCTGGGTTAATTTTCTATTGAGAAAAAGCCCATCTATGACAAACAGCTTCCTGGAGAAGGCTGGGAAGGTCTTCCTTCACTGCAGCTGTGTCAGCACAAGTTAACAGCACCATGAAGAGCACAGATCTGCTCCGAGTTCCCCAGCCTTTGATTCAGCATGTGAAATATATGGAGACTAGACCAAATTGCAGTCTGGATCCTGGACTCTGACAGAGCAATATCCTTGGAGGGGGTGTGAAATAAAGGAGAAGCCACAAAAAATACCTCTGAGAGCCAGGAAAGTCTGGTTTTCACAAAGCAGACATCTGAATTTAGAATTCAAACAGAACGCAATTTTGCTTTAGGAGCATGCAATTCCAGCACATTTGTGACTATTACTACCTCAAAAATAAAAACCATAAACAAGAGAAACTTTAAATCTCATAACATGAATACAAAACAAATACTAGGATAGAGGAATCACTGGGTATGTAAACAGCTGTCCTTTCTTCCTCAGGGGCATTGCACTTGAAAATAGCTATGTTAAATGCTAATGTCAAAGTTCCTGTGCTCATAGGTTTTCTGAGAAAAACATCACGACTTTGAGCTCCTTCAATATGAAATTACAAAGCAATTACTAGACAAGTCATGTAATCAGCCTGAAAGTCATGTAAATTTATATATTTCAAAATTTTTTAAAAAAACCACATAAACCCTACTTTAAGTTTTAGAACAGCTTCCAGAACTTCTTTGTTTCTCATTTCCAAGTTGAAATATTCCTCATCTCTCAAGTGAAAAATGAGTAAGTAGTTTGATTCTTTAATAAAATTCTGTACACTTCAGAAGAAACCATTAATTTCAGTTTTGTGTTCTAACAGAGCACTAAAATAACACTCCTGTGCTTCAGAATAATTCCACTTCTTTTTTTTTTTTTTTTTTTTTTTAACTAATTGCATTTCCATGTATTTTCAAAATACCACCACTTAGCAGTAAGGCTAAGTTAAGTTTCAAACACTTCCTAGTTTTTCATACAAGATAATGCATACCTGAAAGATAATCATTTAATCATCTAAAAAGCTTGATTACTTGACTTAAAATAAAATCTCTGTACAGTTAGCAAACCAAGGGGAAATTTGAAGTAGTTCAATCAGCTTTCTTGGCAGGCAGCAATACTCCCTATGTTACTGAAATTATGGTCTTCCAGATAGGAATAAAAGTTATGTTGTTTTCTTTTCTTCTGTGTGACCGACATACCCCCACAAAAATGATGATTCCATGTCTAGTGGAAGAAATGTAATTAAAAGAGTTGATTAGCCAACTGACTGCTAGACACGCAACAAAACCAAAAACCCACTCCATAACAAAAGGATTTCAGACAAATTCAATCCTCCAGCAGATTTTGAGAGATTTATTAGCACTCACTGGAGTGGAACTGAAGTCCAAAAAAACAGCAAAAGATCTGTAAACATCTGCTCAGATCCTTCATCATGCTCCAATGAATGAAGTACTACAGCCACTGTGCTGGTAACGGGGTAACATCTGAACTGACTCACACCAATGCCAGGTTATAGTTTGGTGACAGGAGATTTAACTTCAGACTCAGATCCTCTGTCAGGTTCCCTTCACAGACATACACAAATCAGAGATTCCACTGCACTGCAACACAAACAGCAGTTCAGTCTGTCCGTAGAAACAGACTGGTACAATTTTCTTCTTCTCCCTTAACATTCATAAGCAGTCAAAATTCTAGTGGTTCCCTGTCTCCTCCTGCCCTTTCAACATCTCCAGCTTCAACTGCAAAAATCAGTTTACTTAAAAGAAACGCTTCCATTTCTAAACTACCTATATTAAAGATGTCTACCTTTCCTCTCCTTGAAAATGTTTATATAATCTTTACAATTTTAGATCAAAATTGAAGTACATTGCAAAGCTTAATGGGAAGATCTCGAATCTACTTTCTACAAACCTAACATCAGGAGGGATAACACATTTAAAAACAAAACAAAACATCCTTAAAATAGATGTATTAAAAAGCAGGCTATAAATTAAATTTGTCCTTATCAGCAAAAATCTATTTAAAGTTCTCTTCAGTTCTGGTAAACCCAAGTTTAAAACTGAAAAAATAAAAAAGGGATCCCTAAAAGCAACATAATAAGCAGCCTGGAACAATGACCATATTAGGAAATATTGAAAGAATTGTGATTGCCTCTGAATTAAAGAAGGAAACTAAAGGATGTAATGGCAGGAATATGTAAAATAATGATTGTCACAGAGGTATTTTTCCTAACACATTGCTCCCTCTCATACCACAAAAAAAGTACCACTGGCCAATGAAACTGGAAGAAGAATTAAAAATTTTATATATAATGTGTAATTAGCTTATAAACTGCAAGGAATCACTGTACTAAAGACTGCAAAAAAGACTATATGCTTATGTACGAGCTAACAAGATTTAGCAGCTTCACTGTGAAAGATTAAAATGCACATCACCTTTACAATCACCTTTCAAACTTCACACCAGACCAACTGATTATGGCCTAGGAAAAACACTCCTATGGGCTGGATGTTCCTTAGCAACCCACTGCATGACTTTTTTTGTGCAGTTAATTTTTGTTTTCCTCATTAATAGCAATCTGCTATGTCTGTTGCTGATTGCTTTTATGCACAACATGTCAGATTAAATGCACCATTTCCATTCCTGGCCTTCCATCAAAATTCTTCAAACTGTGGAAGTTTTAGCTTATTCTTAACCATGACTGCCAGAGGGATTTTTTCAATACATGTATTTTATTTATTTTTTGTGCAGGCATGAAAACAGAAATCTTATTTTTAGCTCTGGTAAATGAAAAAAATTAGCTTTCAGAACATTCCATTCCTCCTGCGATTAAATTATGAAAACAGAACTAAAGTGTAACTCTCATATCATGTGTTATTGCAGCACTACTTCATTTCCATGCTGAAAGCCCCCCAAAACACTTTGAAAACTTGGATAGTCTTTTTTCAACCTACCATCAGTATATTAAAATCTCGAACTCTTTACAGACACTGCTTGATTTCCTTCACCTCTGGTTTATGTATTTCAAAGAATAAAAAACATTTTTGGTGCAAAACAGTACTACCAAGAGTTCCAATATTTCAATCAAACCACATTTTCCTAATGGAATAAGAAGTCCCACAAACAAATTTTTTAACTACGTAATTTCAACAAATGTCAGAAATGTACTTAGAAACCATTTGTGCCAAGTTTTGAAGTTATTAAAAATGGAGAGTTGTACTCCGTTTCTCATTTTGTGTGGTAACTGCATTTATTTTTAGGCTTTTAAGGAAAGCCTTATTTAAAATAAATTATAAAGGAATTCCCATGCAGACTCTAAAGGGATCTATAGAGCAGATACAATGGAGATTGTACACTCATATACATACTGTTGATCTTCATGTACATTTATCCTGCAGCATAATGTTAAAATAAGTCATAACTGAAGAGATTTGGAAAAAAATTATAAAATCAAAATTATAAAAATCAAGAGTTTCAATATGTTGTCAATCACTTTTTAACAGTGTTCGATAAATTTCAAATAGTTAAAGATAAGGTATTTTAAGTTCTTACATTTAGTAAGTTAAACTATAAAATGCTTTCTGCTTAATACATTTTGATTAAATAATTTTACAATATGTAAAAAAATACAATATGGACAGCCTTACTATTTCAATCAAAATGTTACTACTTATATTAATAAGAGACCTCATGATTACAGAATCCACAATTGCTACAAACAATGATGTCCAGTAAATCACAAATACAAAACCTAAAAAAAAAAAAAGAAAACACAATAAAAGAAGAATCAAATCTTACCCATTCTTGAAATATAAAACATGTGCTCTTTGCAGTCCTGTTTCCATGAAAAAACCAAGTTCTTGTTCATGTGCAGTGGGCCCTGGCTTAGGGCTTCTGTTTTGTATATTGGCATTAATTACCTAATAAAACAAAAGAAAAAGGGAAAAATGTATTTAGAAAAAAACCCCCAAAAATCAAGCTTTGTGTACTTTTACACAAAAGCTAATACTTAATGTTGGAGAAATGTTTGCCATCTGTAGGTAGTGGCTAGTGGACTATTTCTATCCTTACCTCCAATGCCACCCTTTTCATTCCTGAATATACCCCTAAAGTCAATTTATTCACCAAGCAGAAATACTGCTAAGCAAGATTTTATTATAGTTTTTCAAAAATTTTTGTGAAGAATGGTAAACAAAAGAGAAGAATATAAAAAAGCATATTTGCAACCTTATTCAATTAGGAGGAGGTGATGATATTCAAAAATTTAAAACTCAGGTTAAAAAAGACTGCTGCAGAGAGCAGTAAGATTAAAAGCTACCTCCAGAGTGACTTCCAAAAAACAATTTAGAAATAACTTAACTGTATTACATCAGCATTAAGAATGCTGTCAAAATGGAGAGCTATCAGCTTTCGTTTGCCTTCTTATTCACTGCATAGTCTACCAGATACTAAAAGCCAATAACAAAACAAAAACCCTTCGAAAATACAAACCTGTATCTATTTTAAAAACAGTGCAAATTACTGTTCTCCCCACCACATCAAAGTTTTCTTTCCCATTTCTTTTGTTTGCATGATCCTAACTGTGTCCTATAACTCCCCCAAAGACACCTGTCAAGTGACAGGCCCGAGGCTCATAAGCAATAGGTCTGAAAAAGAGGGTCAGATGGATATTGCCAGCTCACTTCATTCTAACAGCATCACAACACAAAGAACAGAGCCCCAAGTGTATTGCTTTTTTTCAGAGGTATCTTTAAGCCTAAATAAAAAGCAGCAGTGTGTAACTACTAGAAATAAAGGGTACCACAAATTCTCTTTTCTCTAAAAAAACACTTAAAATAACACCAAATGAAGAGCCTAAGCTTAACTTTCCATAATTCATAATCCATAACTTGTAAAAGGGAAGGAGGGTGCAGTAACTTGCCTAATATTGTGCAGAACTGTCCAGAAGTTATATCTTGTCTACAGCATTAAGAAGCTCAAATATAACAGCTTTCATCAATGAAATCCAAGTCTCTTACATATCTAGTACCTTGGATTTTGACAGTAACTGCAGTGCCATACATACGTACAGTAAGGAATATATTACTGAGATAAACTGACAAATGTGCTATCAAATCCAAGAACACTGTCCTGACTCAATTTATAGAACTATTAAGACTTATCTGAAGTTCATCTACATTTTAAAATCCTATGTTTATCTGGCTATCAGATCACGATTTTTCCATTGCCCGGGGATTGTGCCTATTAGGTGAAGCAAACACTGTCAGTTACTGGTCTGGATACCACACTGATACATCATTGTACCTGCTGACAGGTACAATGTTAGGTCTGAATTTTACCTTCAAGTAGTTTATAAAAGAGAATTTAGGTGCAATTATGTTATTGGTTTCAAATAAGCATCAACAAGATTAATTTTCAATCTTCACAGCTTCATTTTGAATTAAATTCTTTTTATGAATTACCTGAAAATCTAGTAGGTATATAAATGCAATACACATATTCCAACGTGTGTTTGAAAGACACCATAATCCCATGTGCATGAATGAACTACCACAGGGTAACAAGAGGCCTCAGATCAGCATCTTGAATATACACAGTAACTCAGAGCTCTGTGCCTTTTTTTAGCCTACTGGCACTGTCTTCCAAGAGGTCAGAATGAGATAACAGTTAGAAAGATAGCTACCAGACAGCCATTAAGGCACACTGATTTATTGTCCAATTGTAGGTGTGCATTGAAGGCCTATGAAAAGAAATATCAGACACGTTTTTGTTGAGTTACCAAGTTGTTGGTAACACCACATCAGTGAAAGATGAGCCACACAATTCTTCAATTAAGAAAACCAGCCCAGCTTACCCTTTCTATCTCCTGAAGGTACAGGAGAGCAATATCTCCAGCCTTCTCGTAGCATGTAACAATTTCTTGTTCACGGTCCACATGGAGATTGCTAGCTGAGGAAGAAATTGGCAACTTCTCAAGACAGAGACCTGGGAGGCAAAAAAAAAATTCAAATGGAGCATTATAAGCTAATGTCATATAATATTATACACAAAACATAGTCCAGGTTAAGCCTCTTTAGCCAGGAGAAGAAACAAAGGAAATGAAGGTATGGTCCCCTGATACAGACACTAATAACTATGTAAATAACATTTAATAACAATTAATTGTTATAAATCAAGAAGCAGCAATTTTTTTAAGTAATTTTTATTTAAAAGACATTATGACAATCGACCACAAAAGTACCCAGTGTCTTTCTATTCCAGTTTTACATCACTGGATTTGTCTTCATTTTTCCAGAATGATCATAGAAACCAATGCACAGTGAATAAAGGCACTCAAGGTAATATTAACTTACTTACTGTGCAAGGCAAAAGCATCTATAAAAACAAATACATTTTAAGAAAGCAAGGTGTTAGGAAGTGTAATTCTTGTACTTAAATTCAGAAGAGGTAGCTCACTCTCATCAAGGCCATGTACATCTTTTCTGCTCAGGCCTTATCCAGCAAACACATTATGTGGTGCTTTGAAGGAAAAAAATAATCTTTGCTTGTCTCAAATATAAACCCTACAACTCTTACTAATTAATCATATATCCTACACAAGTCACTTCTATTACAATTATTTTCAAGATAATTAAAGAGCTGGAAAGAACAAGAATATTAATCCATTCATCTGATCGAAGAATCAACCAACCTCTGATACTTGCCTAACCTGTTCTTAAAACCTTCTGACAATAGGGATGCCTTGACCTTCATATGCAAATTATTATAGAGCTCAACTATTCTCACAATTAGTATTTTCTCCTCATGTCTAGATCTCCCTCTCTAGACTCTTATTTCGATTCATCCTCAAAGAGAGATTATTCTGTTCTTCACAAAACATTTTTTCAGTATTCATCTATAGAGAGAGACATGCTTGTTTGTAACAAAGAATGTCAATTCTCACTCATTTCTTTTTTCATGCTTCCTTGACAGCTAATCATTTTTATCTCCTCTTGACACTCTCCAACTGGTTACCTCTATCTTGACTCACTGTGCAAAACTGGATACATGGCTCCACTTGAGGCCTCAATAGCACTCAGCAGGGAAGATTAAAGATTTACTGGTTTTCATATAAGATACTTTAAAAAAAAAACTTTGGTGTTTTCCCTTACATGTAAGTAAAAATTCTCTTCTGTTTATGATCTGCAACAGATCACCAGCTCATATTCTGCAAGTCAACTATCTCATTTTACATTTATTTGAATAATGAATTGCATTTGAACTAGCACTTTCCACATGTTAAGAGATGTATTTCAGGTCATTCTTTTAGCTTGTCAGTAGTAAATGCTGATCATAAAGTGCCTTCAACTGCTCCCACATTAATATAATGCACAATTTAAATGACTCTATTCTCAATTCATCTTTGAAAGTTTTGAGAATCCATTGCTGAAGAAACTAAAAACAACAACAAAACACATGGTTATATACTGGGCAGAAGTCTGTAGAATGCCAGGTAGCACAAATCCAATTTGGAGAATAGTTTATCAGAGGACTTCTGTCAATCAATACAAGGTGGGGACACTATGTTTCACTGCAATTACAAAAGAAAAACCTAACTTCAGAAGATATGGAATTTGGAGGGGTTTTATTGATAAACTCAAAACTACGCAATATCTGTTGCCTCCAGATTATTTTAGAACATCTATTAAGTTTCAATACTAGTCTGTAAAAGTATATATCATTTGTATAAAATCAGATTTCTGGCTTGAGAGGATGCCTTAAGTCTGCAGAGTTTGTTGGCCACCTTTACTCTCCACCCTTTTACCAGTACAAACAACATATAACCTGCAGCTCTATTTGCTAGCTATACATCCAATTAAGATGAAATTCTGACTCCAGCACTAACCCCTCTGCTAAAAAAAATAACATCCAGTATACTTTTCAAAACCTACATATCCCTAAAGCGTGGTGAATACACAAATAGTCTGTCTCTTAAAAACCTGCAAAACCTGAATTTTACAACAGACACTGGATTTTTCACACGTCATAGTTTTCACCTAACATACTTCTAAAAATTTAATATATTTGCAAATAGTCTAAAGTAGCTAACACTAATCTGCTTTTTTTTTTTCAATTTTTCAATCAAATCACAAATATCTGAGAGGTTATTTTACTAACAGTAAGTCAGAACTCCCAAAACAGCAAGATTACACTATAGAAGAAAGTCAGTTATCCTGCTACCACAGTAGTCTTGAACAGACCCTCTGATAAGAAGATCTAAATGTAAGGTTGATACTGGATAGAAAGTTTGCAGTGTCCTACACAAACACCTTCAGTCTCAGAGCTGACCACAGAATACAACAAATGAGCTGCAGTAAAAACGTGAAATGACCGAAAGCACCAGAGAGCTGGTCTGCAGATCACTCCTCCCCACTCCTCCTTTCCCAGGACACTGACAGCCAATGCCCCAGAGGTATCATCCCCTATATGAAGTATATAACTCAACTGACTATTTGTTGATTTGATTCAGATTTATTCTTTCTATTTTTATATTTTATGGCCACGACCATAATCTTTTAAATCTTAAAGACTCACTGTAAGGGCATTCTCTCATTTTAGCTGAGAATTTTCTTTAAGATATGAAAATACCTCAGTGCTCTGCCAGAAAGTTTAAGTAATGCAGCAGGGAACTACTAAATTCTAAATGTTCTTTGATGAAGTACAGAATACTCTTTCTTAGAGAAACTCTATCATATAATTACTATTCACTATATTTTTCTGGTATGTTTATTACAACCCAGGAAAGTACGTATATTTTAAGCATGCAATGCTTTGGAGTAGGAATTTTATCTGGCGAACTATCCTGAAATGACCACAACAGAATGGTTTGCACACTGTATTTCTTTTGATGACTCAAGGAATAATTGCAATTCAATACTGTATTAAAAATGAAAACACATTAACTAGATGAAAAATCCTGATTAAATTCTGATTCTGTAACAGGTTAAAATTTGAGTCACTCCAGACTACTAGTTTAATTTTTTTCCTAAATACAGATGAAATTTAACAAATAATGTATTAAAGTACATAAAAGTACCATTTAATTTTAAACAGATATACACAGCAACACAGGAATAACAACCACATAATAATGCCCACTTCTTCATAAGAATACTGAGAAATGATGGAAGTTAATTAAAATAGGGATCACTACATTAGGCCCCCCCAGAAAAAGAAAAAGCACATGGTAATATAATAGAATTGAGAAAGACATGAAGTTAAAAAAACTCCACATATTGCCCTAAATTACTTGCTGAAGACTTCTCATAGAATCAGACAAGTCAGTTCTCACCTTTGTGTTTCTTCCCCCACCTGCCAGGCAGGAATCTCTGCTACTCTCCCCCCAAAAGGCAGGCATTTCTTTAACTGTTTACAAACTGTTTTGAGATATTCAGAAAATAGGTACAAAATATGATTGCATTTGTTGTAAAGGTTATAGCTACCAATTTATTTAATTTTTATTCATTATTTTCTTTTATTCTGCATTCAGGAATATAACGACAATTGGTATCACAAGATGACTTGGATATTCATGACTTAAGTTTAAGTCTTTCAGTTAAAACCACCTTCAAATAAAAGCTTCCAACAAACTGGGTCAGTTTTAATCTGGGAGGACACTTATCTCATACATATCTAGTCCTGATATCAAGCAAGATGACTCCTGAGGGAAAAGAAAGTGAGAAGCAGTGAAATGAATACTAGTCCATACTAGTTAAGCTTACATGTTTTGCAAGGTAACTCTAAAACTGCTTGTCAAAAGAGCAGAAGAGTAACAAACAGCATTTGGAGAAGAAAAGAATATTCCTGACATTTAAATTACATGATAACTTGCAAAGGTTTTCTTCAAATTTTCAAAAACTTTATAAATTACCCATATTTTGTAAAATATTGATGAAGTAAACACTAGACAGTTTTATCACTTATTCCAAGTGGCATTCTTGTGTCTGTAGTCTCAAATCAGTGGCCAAGGTTATGCCAAGTAAACTATTTCATTTTTCACAAATAGAAGACCAGGTTGGCCCTACCACCACATAGGCACAAACTGACCACTGCCCAAAAAAAGGATGCCTCAGTAACAGCAGGTAACTAACTATACTTAAGAAGTCCTACACAAGTAGCTAATCAACCATTTTTATGTTAAAAAACAAACAGAAAACCAGTCTTCTGTAGAAAGTTCTGCAGGAAAACCAATCAGCACTCCCATTTCACCATACAGAGTAAACCAAAAATTACTCTAAGGTCAAAAGGGAATCCACAGCACAGTTCAGATCTTTATTAAGTACTCTTACCACACAGACCATTACTGAGATAATTTAAAAAACACAACAAAACCACAAGGCTAAGGCTATCACATCGATAGCATTGTATATCTGAGGATTATCCATGATGCCAGCCAGTACCTTGCCTGCATAAATTTTAGAGCCCACAAGTAATAATGGACTCCATGGTTTATCTACTGTTTCCAGTAGGCAAGTCCAAGGACAGATGAAAAACAGTGAACTACTGTTTTATACTTAAGTCAATAAACACATTTTTTCAAGAGAGAGAGTTGCTTCAATAGATACAGATTCCTGGGTTTGCTTCCTGGTTTCCTTACCCGGGCATGTAAAATCCAAGTGTATTGGAGTACACAGCACTTAGTCTTCCCCATATGATATGCAAAGTGTTCCAAGTGCTGTAACACAAAAACCCCTTTCATCTCCTTAAAAAGAAACTTCATGTTTAGCCTATGTATTTAGAACAAACAATTATACAGACTATGGCAAACACTTATCAGTAATTTTAAAAGAGAAACTGGAACAATCTGAGTTATTGCTGTCAAGGAACTCCCACAGTTTATTTCTGAACTTAGAACAAACACCGCTAATTTCACTGCAGGGAAGGACTTATTTCTAGAAGTCCTCAATCAAAGATTGTGACTTGTTTGCAGAGAATTTTTTTAGAAAGCAAAGCATGTTTTTTTTCCCTCTTCAATTCCCTACTGATATTTGCAAAGTAATTATTATAAAGGAAAAGAGAAAAATAATAGATAATAGGCAAATATACTACCTCTTACTTTCATAATTACTGCAGATGCACTATCTTAGTAGGAATTGCCTATTGCTACAGATTATCCAAGGAAATACAAACAATTAATTTCTCTGATTTTTCAAGTACCTTCAACTGCCAAGACTCGGGTGGGAAGGTCTCCCAAAAACTGTCAGAATGCAGGATCTCTATGGCTAGTTCCATACACATTTTCCAGAAAAGGTACCAGGAAAATGGTCAATATCCTCTTCTCCAGCATATCTGAATTTAAGGGAAGTTCCTCTAGCTAGCCACTCTTTTAAACACAGACCACTTACAGAGAATTAAATTCCACTCTAGATGATACACAGAGCAACACAGGCAAAACTTTCCAGAGCTGAACACAGCTTTTTGTCACACATGCTCATACTGCAATGTCATTATATTAGCACAGATTTTCTAATGCCATAGTTATGCTAGGCATAGTTAGGGCTTTTAAGTGTCTTGAAGTTTCTCATAAAAAGAGAAAATAAAAAAAGCACAGAAATACTCATCTCCTTTTCTGAATTGAATACCTACTTACTACTCCAAGCAGTCAGTAAGACCATAACAATATTTTGAGATTTCTTTTAAGATCATCTGAAATAACTGTTTTGAAACAATTGGTCACTCTTTTCCTCTAAATGTAATGAATTCAAATCTTTGTATTTTTTTAAGAGTACAAAACAGACTTTTACAATATCTTTTAAACAAAAGAGATCGGTATTTTTCACACACACATTTGTTTCTTCATAGCCATGTGCCAGACAGTTCTTGCTGCAGTACAGCCCTTTGACAGACCAGCATCTTGTAGAGGGGTCGAAAAAGTTCAAACAAAAGATAAAAGCTGATATAAGGACTGATAATTGCTGCAGATCCTGGAGTGAGTGAATATCTTTCTGCCGACACACCCCCCTCCCCGAAAAAAGCAGAATTGCTGCACACCAGTACATAGAGTGGACATCAAGGAAGCTGTTTGCTCAGGAGAAAGGAGATGATTTAACTATGGAATTTACAGTTTTGCTGTAAATGTTCAGAATTGTTCCTACAAGCATTTCTGGCTCCACTATGATACCCATTCTTCCTGTGCCATGAGAAAAAAAAGGCCAGAATCACTAATTTTTAATTTGTGCACAACATTTTTTTCCCTCCCCTCACTCTGCCAAAGGAAGGATTCTGAAGAAATTCTAAAGATTTGGAAGAAACTAAGAATAAGAAAAAGATACCACCAAACTGCTCAAGTCCTAAAGAATTCTATTTTAATAAGAAGCATATTATTTTAATTCAGTGTTTGTATTTCAAATACCACAGCTAAAAGCAGCACTGAGGAAAGTGGGATAAATGTCTGGGTTCCCCCTTGTCCCTGCTCCAGCAGAGCAGAAGTCATAACACAGGCTGGGGAAAGACAAGCTTTAATGGAGAAAGTCCGAAGAATCCACGGCACGGGGTTCCTAGCCATGGTCTGGAAACTGCCTGCAACATTTGCACAGCAAGACAGGAGGAGGGAACCCAAGCTGAGTTCTTGACCCATTGCCTAATGAGGCTAGAGATCCCCAGCATAATTACTAAACCAGCTTTCCTTTAGCATTCTTCCATGAAGAACTGCTTGGTGTCTGCTGACACAGGCTAGCAATGCACCAGATCCCATTACAATTGTATATGATTAAAGTTAAGTGCAGCATCTTTTCCTAACTGCAGAGTAGCAATTCACATGCACCTGACACTTCCACTGAACCTAATGAGTATTTCCATGTTTCTGTAAACAGAACTAATTAATAGCCAATCATTTAACTTGGTAAATGCAACATTAAATTTGAATATGGGTCAGCAGCAGTAAAGATAGTCTCACCTTTCTCAACACACACCATCTAAATGTAAACACAGTTATTCAAACAGGCGATATGAGATGTAAAACAGTCTGCAGCAATAAGGCTACAATTCTGTAATAACAGTCTAACTTACAGACAACATCCCTCACATACTTAATTCGTTACTGCAATACAACACAGCCATCTTGACATATCTGGAGTAGTCTACTAATCTATACACTGTATTAATTATAAACACAGTCTCTTTACTAAAATCAAGTCTACAAAGTTGCAGACTTTAAGAAATGTCAGACTCGTAAATTGCTATATTCCTCTATAAGCATTTTTCCAAAGAGTCACCAATTTGTAATGCCAAGTATTATAAATTCATTTTTTCAATTATGTCTTTTGACTTACACAGCAGTATCAGTTATGTTACCTAAAATTTCAATAAGTTTATTTCCTATTTAAATATAAACTTGCTATTTAAGAGTTCCTGACAAGTTGCACCTCCCCAAATTAACACCTCAATATCCCACTGTACATGCATCTCATCCCTGCTCATCACAAGCAAACAAAATTGCTTAGAAACATAGGAGACACTGCCATGTACAGTATTTGAATAATGCCTATGTGTGCTTTCCAGTATATTACCTCATTCATATACTGCTGAAAACTTGCAGAAACTTAATTGTCCTGTTCCCAGAGGCCACATCCCTATGGGAATATTAACTACAGTCATCATTAAAATGGATTCTAAATATATGCTTCCATATGGTAACAGCATATAGAGAATTTTTTTCTGATTGGTCTTGTACGAAAAGGAAGTACAAAAAGTTGGAGCTACTTACACATGCTTAACATGAAAAAAAAAAAAAGTCAGACAAAGGCACTCTTTCATTACTTCTTTACGGATTTATAACTTCTCTCTTTCAATTCTTCATGATCTTCCTCAGTCTCAGAATTCAGCATTGCCAATTAAGCTGATCTAGTGAACAAATAGACCCTAAAGAGACAAAATTAACCTCCTGAGCAAGGGAACCTTCTCCATCTATCAGAAGGTAGTCCTTCCTACATAGATACTCAAATATCAAGTATATAATACAGCCAGAAATGTGCAAAATCCACATTTTACTTTAAGCCAAGACTTGCCACCACAATCTCAAGACTGTCCTGCCTTTCTCCTCCCCCTGCCCAGCCTCATTTCTTAGCTTAGTTCCAACTGCATAACACAGCTCTAATAACCAGTACTGACGTTCAAGTTATTTTTGTGGCAGAAGGAAAAAAATCTTTTTATTGTACTGCTCCTTAAAACTTCATACTAAAAGGTATGATGTGCTCCTGTGACTAACAGGCAACAGCTTCAGGGAATCAGCTCCAGCAATGTTCATACACCTGCCCTCAGGCTAACACTTTGGAACAACAGAGTCATGCAAACCTGCCCATTTCCTCAGCAATGTCATCCTTCTATGCCTATTTTTCTCTCCCTCATCACACACTCTTGAAATAAGCTGGCACCTCCAACCACAGGCATTTTGCTACAGCAAATTGTTTTATCAGATGCATCTCCTTTGCTTTTGTGTCAAATGAATTTACAAGCAGATGGGAGAAAAGCTCCCTAACACATCCAAATAAGCATTCTCATGTTTTTGCAAATACTAAGTGGACCACTGATTTGAAAAGCTCCATCTTTTCAATTTATGTTTTGTATTATATTTTTTAAATGTCCCCCTGAATGTCTCCAAGTAAGGCTTTGAATCTTTGAAAATTATGTATTTAATATAAAACCTATGATTTTATTAATATTCTATCCCACACAACACCTTCTACATACCCATACAAAGCCATTACTCAGAAGCATAGCATCAAAATTAGCTCTTTTCTTAAAGTAAAGGAATCACCAGGTCTAATCAGAACTGTATTTTATGGGCACAAACACACACACATAAAAAACTCAGTGTGAGGTCAAAAAAGTATGTTAGTCCATAAAGTTAACTACATAAAAGAAAATTATCCTCTCCTACAACTCTGTTTTTAACCTGTGAATTTCAGGAGATGGTGAAGAAAGGCACGAAAATATCACAGATATCTGCTGTGAGGTAGCTATCTCCTCGCAATTTTTACATGAGGGATATCCAAACAGTGCTGTCCTGGCCTATTCTAACCAAGTTTCTGAGGCTTTGCATCGTGCATTCACATAGCCAGTCTACTCTCTGCTGTTTTAACGGACACAGTAGCAGATAACTTTTCATCACACCATCTTACATCTTCTTCTAATTCAGGATCAAGCACAATGCATCACCACTAGCAGCATTTTTTGTTGCCAGAAGCCAGGAAAAAAACTAAAACCAAACAATCTATCTATAAGCTCTTCAGCCTGATAAAATACAGCCATGCCTTTATCACCACATTAACAATTTTGAACACTTTCTCTAGGAGGAGTAACAGACAGGAACCACTTTCCAACATCGCTCGGGCACTGAGACCCTCCGATTCCCTTCACATCACAGGCTGGCAAAGAGCCACATGTAAAGAAAACAGAAAATATTTCAAAGGTAATTTGATAGTTTTTTCTTGAAATTTTGTTGAAATTCTACAACGTTGCATTTTGACAAACCTATTGAGAAACCTTCTTTGGAAGACTTGAAGCAGCATTTCTCTACCTACACATTTCCAAGAAAATAATAACTATCTTCCTTGCTGGGTTTGAGAGTCTTTGAATCCTTAGCTTAACTTATTATCCATATTATGCCTCTTCTCACATATAGTCTTATAACCAGGCTGTCCACAACTAAAGCTATAGACAGCATAGCGAATTAAAAGCATTCTTTGAAAGACATATATGCATTTAACTCATTTATGCAATAAAAAATCTGAGGACTTCTTTGTGAGTGTGCTGCAGGCAGCAGATAGCTTTAGTTCTTTGGTTTCACAGTTATTCCAAGTTGAAGACTTCAGGGGTGCAATGACACTAAATTTCCTGGACTATCCTAACAAAGACTTTTGTAAAGCAGACTATTGTAATGTAATGAAGATCCTGCAGTGAAGTATACAAACAACCCTGATGAGTAATGCATTCACACACACTCAACTCTGGAGAGTCTGAAGAGGTAGAATTTCCCTCTTTGGATTTTTCTCACAACTTACTTTCTAACAACATAAATACATACAAACATATATTTATATATGTGCACATATATTTACACATACATAAACACACACATCTCCCCAAGAGTTGAGCATATCTTTAGGGATCTCTCTTTCCCGTCCACGTTCCAATTCCATTCTTTCTCCCTATCATTGTCACTAGTGCTGTTCCTCTTCCCCTTCTTTCTAGCCATCACTAGATAAAACTCCAGCAAAATTTAGCTTGAACCTGCCCCTGAACCCATTTTGCCCTTCACTGCATCCACACACAAATGCTGAATCTTCCTGTGCTGTGAACAACAGAAAGACATAGTTTGTATGTTCCTCATGCAAGAGCAAGATGAGGAAAGCAGGTCATTTCCAAGGGCTTGTTGTGAGCTATGGAACTGTCAACGGTTACAGTGCAACATGCTCATTTAAGTACCCTGTAAGAACTGTAGAAGAGGGAGCGTGTCAACTCAAGCATCCCACTCAATCTCTGAGGGTACAGAATGAAACCTGAGTGAGAAGGTAAGCACCTGGAAGTGGTCCCACCTTAAATAAGGAAAAAAAACCTTAAGGCAATTAAAAACTACCATTAGTTATCTGCCCTATGCTTTTATCAGTGGTAAGAACAGCAGTATCAGACCACTACACAACAGCATACGAGACTGCAAATCCACTGGAACTGGATTGAAATGGGGCAAATCCAGCAGGTATCTTTCACTGTCTCTGCAGGCTGCAGCACTGCATAGTGCAGCTGGGCCACTGCAAACAGCTGCAGATAGTCCCTCACTGCTAAATATCATGGTGCTATGACTGCCAAAGAAATAAGTCTACGTACCCTGAAGAGTTTTATCTTTATATAATCCAGTTATCCTTGAATTTACAACAAGAAATACAAATCCAAGTGAAGCACAAAATCCCTGTAAGAATAACTGGTAATAGCTACAAACCTCAATCACCTCTTAAGAGACTCCAAATTCAGACTACAAAGTTTATAGTCCACTCTTACAAGGAGAAAGAAGAGAATCCAGTCAGAAGGGGAAAGAGAGTGAGAAATAAATGCACACTACTGGGTAGAAGCATATGTTATTTAGTTGTTAAGTACTCTAAACCTGTCTAGACTTTGAATACTAAATTTAAGACTGCTCTGCGATTACCACCTCATTCTAGAACATACAAAGGACTATATTCTTGCAATCTTCTACCATGGGAATAAGGGAAATTAAAATTTATGAATCTTCTGAGAGAGTTGGAGTTGCTCAGCCTGGAAAAGAGAAGGCTCAATGGAGCCTTAGAGCACCTTCCAGTACCTAAACTGGCCTACAAGAAAGCTGGAGAGGGACTAAGGGCAGGTAGGGATAGGACGGGGTGAATGGCTTTGAACTGAAAGGAGGCAGGTTTATGTTACATATCAGGAAGAAATTCTCTATGGGAGGTGGTGAGACACTGGAACAGGTTGCCCAGAGAAGCTGTGGATGCCCCATCCCTGAAGTGTTCAAGGCCAGGTTGGACGGGGCTCTGAACAACTTGGTCTAGTGAAAGGTGCCCCTACCCACGGTAGGGGGTTTGGAACTAGATGATCTTTAAGATCCCTTTCAATTCCATTTAAACTGGAAACAAAAAAGGATGTTTCTGAGCACAAACAAAACAACAACAAAGCCCCAACAGTTTGCTTGGTTTGCTCAGGTAAACTGGTAGCGAGTCACCCAGTAGAAGTGACCAAACTAGCAAAATCCAATCGAGATAAATAAGGCTTCATATGCTGGTTTTCTTATCTCTTTTTTTAATCTCTAAATCTGAACCAACAAAACATTCCAGAGTAGAAAAGATACATATTTTTCTATTTTTGCATACATTATATTTAAATTAAGTAAAATATTAATATTAATATTTTCTGCAAAATTTATGCCACTATGTTTCAACCGTTTTATATCCTTATGAGGTCAAATAAAACAAAGAGTTGAGCTCTGGGAAAAGATTCAGTTGAATTACTGGGATTCCTTGGAGATATAAGCAAATTTAGGTACTTAAAGTTGATCAAGTCCAAGATTGTATTTTCCTGGAAAGAACATGACAAATTCAACAGACATCCTCACACACTTAAAAAACAATACAAGACAAAAAAACCCAGTCAAAATCCACAAGGCTGAGTGGAAGTGTACCCAAACCAGACATTGCTCAGAAGCCCACACAGATGTTGTGTGAGAAAACTGGGCAGACTCACATCATGTAGAACTCCCTATATAATCCTTTCCCACTGTGATCTAAATAGTGACCAGACTTATGAAGCATCCTTCTGTCTCTGCTACCAGTTACTTCCCTTATTTCCTTGACACCTCTCTAGAGCATGATTCATGCTTGTCTAACGTTTACTAGAGGACTGTGTTGGTGGAAATCAGTCACTCTCTTCCAAGACTAACATTAGAAACAATCCTTGATCAGTTGTCAGTTAACACTATTGAAGTCTCTCACAAATTGTTTGCTGCCTTTGACACTCCTCTTGCCTTAACAAAAAGTACATGTGCAACCCAACCCAAGCTTAAACACAACAGACCAAAGCAAACATTTAGCTCAGTAAATTTTAATAAACCTCTGGCATACAAACTGACACTTTCCTCAACAAACTGACCCAGCTTGAAGTCTATTACAGTTTTCTAAATTGAAGTGGCACTGCCACCTTAAGACACAAGGCCAGCATTACAATTATACTAGACCAGTAAAAAACAAAATACTTTTTAATTAACTTCACTTCTGTTTTTAAAAAACTATATCCATATAAGAAAATTTCAAAAATAAAACTTCCAAGTCACACATCACTACTTTTCTCAATTAAGTGGCAATTTAGTTATGTGACATAGTTTAGGCTGAGCATTTTAACATTCAGTAAAAGGCATGACAGTGAATTAAGGTTCTCCATTCTGCCCACAGCAACCACAAAACTGCACTGCTTTTTGTAATTCTTAACTTTCAGCAACAATTATAATGCTTTTAGTATTTAGCAACAGTTACTGTGACATTTATATACGGAAGGACTTTTAAATACACACACTCAAAAAACTTGATCAGGTGACAGTGCAGTCAGAATATTAATTGAGGTACATGTCCTGTCAACCTAGCACAAACTCTGAATAATTTAAAGGACCCAAGCCATCCTCTTATTTCATCTATGAATATGGTACTCCACTACTGTGTTGATGATATTCACACTAAAAAAATTCAACTTCAGACAAGATATAAATTAAGTTTTAAAACACATTATGATACTGGAAAGAGCAATCTTACCTTTTGTAGAATATGCTTCAGCAATCATCCGTAGCCTGTACGGTGGCACTGCAGTGAGCTGCAAGTCATCAATGCCAACTCTGGCATATGTATTCAGAGCTTCTTTGTAATCACCTTCCACATAGTTTAATTTGGCCATAATTAGGTTAGCTTCCTGTAGGAATTCTGGCTAGAAAGAAGAGAAATAAGAAAGGGTTTTTCCTCGGAAAACACACCTAGTTCCTTCCAATAATTATTAGATGTGTTTTCTGTATATATTCATGTAGGATATTTCTTCTAACAGAGCAACAAACCAACAAAATTCTGTCCCCTGTAATATTTGAGAAGCTTGAGGTAGGGGGGAATCCACAAAAAACTATTTAAAGGTAGCCTATCATTACAACCCCTCCTATGTTTTCTCTAACACCATAAGCACAGTTGAAAATCAACATGGCATCAAAACTTAATGATATATGTTCCACCGTCTACATATTTAATTCACACGAGTTCAAAGTATCAGGGCAGAATAAATGTCTTGAAAAAGAAGATTAATGGATGAATAAAGAAAGAAAAGGAAGAGAAATTAATACTCCCAGAAACCACAGGAAACAAAATGTTATAGATGACTGTAAAACAAGCTTCTTTTAATCTCTCAAAAGATGGATGTTGAGTACAGAAGAGATAAGTTGATGTAGCAGCTACAACAACAGTTAAGTAAAAGAAGGGCTAGAATGGTTAAGAGCATCAAAAGGTTCTGACAGAAAATGCTCTCAGATATTAACCTCAATTTCTGCACCTCCAAATACAATTTAAGGAACCTTTCCTCAATACTACAATTTCAACTTTTCTAATTCTTGCTCAGGCTGATTTACATACCTTTAGATTTCCCCTATCAAGAGCTGCCGTGAGATGTTTCCTGACCTCAGTCAGTTTTGGCTGGGGGCCCCGTGGACTACTACTCTGTTTAAGAGTATTTTCCTTCAAAAATTGTTCTAGTTTGGACTCCCCAAGGAGAAGCTCTGCCATGTCATCTGTAAATAAAACCAAAGACAAGAAATATTAGAAATCATTTTATTTCACTACCGTTTCAGTGGAGACAGCCATTGCCTGAATTTTAAATAGAAACTAATCAAAGCAAACAAAGCATCCAGTACTCAGGTTTATCACAAGTCATGTAGTACTTTGTTTTACTTTTCAATTTATCTTTTCCCAGCCTGGTTCACTGTAGAATCAAGTCTCATGAGTTTTAAGATATAAAGAATTAGAACACTAACCTAAAGCCAGTATTCTCGCCTTCCTCCTTAAAAAGCAGCACTTGATTCCAAAGCTCTATGTAGCTTTCTGAACATGACAAGACATACTTCTGATACTCACTTTACCAAAAAACTGGTTTCAAATATGAATACTGATATTGGATTAATTTATTTGTTTGAAGTTACATGTCCTTCATGATGTCTTTGATCGTCATTCATATTTTGTCTGTAGATTTCACTCAGACCTTGTTAAGGCTCCCACCATCCCAAGTCTGAAAGTATCCCAGGTATGAAAGTCCATTTTCATCACTCTCCCAGTTTCTTAGGGCTTACCTAAGAAACTGGTCATCCTCTACTCTACCCAGGGCCACTAAACTTATTTTACTGAAATGTGTTAGTTCTTCCTCTAGTGAGAAGAGTGCTGTAAAAATCTTGGACTTGAAAAGACCTGGTCATGTCTTGCAAACAATGTCTGAATAATCCAAATATGTAATATCAATAAATAAAATAGACTTTTAGAAAGGAGAAAGGCAAAAAATTATCAGTCAGAAAAGTGCTCATCACCTTTAGCACTGTCCCTAGAGGTTATGAAAAGGGACAGAAAGACCAGGGTATGCAGAAGTCAGTGTTACTGTAGAAGAAAAGCTTTCCCTCAGGAAATATATATATTTCAGAAAGTATAAATGAATCAGCATTATCTTTTAATTATAGCAAACTTCAGTACAATGCCATTCTACAGTAAGCTATAAGGACCAATACTGTCCGGTAACATGTCCTACCAAGTAGAAAGATGAAAACTTAGAACTTTTTTTTCCTTAAAAATTCCAGTTAACTGCTGATTCTTAAACCACAATTTCTTCGAGAGAAAGTTAAGAGACCAGACAAAGTAACAGAAGCATCAAGGGAGCACTCATTTTTGTATTTATGTTTTTTACAGTGTGCTGGGAGAGATATCCATGGTAAGCTCGACATTTATTTGTTCTCAACTACCATTCACTTATGTTTTACTGTTTAAGCACTACTGGAAAAATTCTTAGCATCCTGATGAAGACAAATCACACTGGAGATGCTACCTGGTTACCAGCCTGCTGAATTTTCATCTGATCATAGTTGTCAAATTCATCAATCTTAAATTTGTAGTGTCAGTTCCATTCCCAAAGTCCACCAAAAGGAGACCACTAAAGCTTCTCCAGATCAGACAACAATTTGAAGAGTCACTTTCTGCATGCATCTTCTCTTAAGAGCACCTTTATGCCTCTTCACACGCCTTTGGTTTTGCCTAAACCGCGCACCTTCTGCTCAATTTATCCTCACAACTCCAGATATAGCTTTGATACATGCTAGCCAAATATGCTGGTTCCTTGAAACATAAGGAAGGGGAAAACAAACCCCTGGTTTGGTTTTTTATCTCCCTGACGCACCATTGCTTTAGAGACATTTGAAAAAACAATGACAATCACATCTTCCAAATACATATTAAAGGCATACAATTCCCAGTTTAAAAAAATACTACTACCACTCAATAATACACCTAAAGTATAATAATGAAACCTTATTACTCACTATTTGCCAACTAAAAAAATACTTTTATTTAGCTATTCAATGACCATATGGCAAATGGCACAGTTTGACATGCATCAGAAAGTCCATCATACAATTTGCACATCCCTTAAAAGTGAAGTTGATCAGTTGATAAAGTTTGACTGAAATGTTTTCATCTTAAACATCTGCTGTACAGTTTAAAAAACCAAATAAGAGAACTTAAACTCAAGCTCCAAAAATATAAAGGCTCAAAGTTTGTACACTATAATATTTTTGGTACAGCCTAGAATATACTGCACGGAAGGCTGGCTAATCTGGCACTCTGGAATGTAACATTTCTGAACAGAACTAGAATGAGAAGGTTTTACGGTAGGTAAGAAATATTTTGGTCATGCACAAGAAACCCCATTGTTAGCTGCAGCAGGAAACAAGTGAGTCTATCAGGGCTGAGCACATTGATGACTTAATATGGCTTGCAGAGTCTTTCCCGTGTTTTGTAAGCAAGGATAAGTTCCTTGTTACAGCATGAATTTCATGCACACATTATATCAGAGTACAGCAAAAAGCAGGGAAAGGGGCAGTACATACTCTCAGCATAAGCACCTGGAGGGACCAACACCAGGCTTTGAAATTCCTTGTCCACAGCCTCCATTGCTCAAACACTTTGTAGCAAGAGCAGCCACCTGGTTCAACAGTCATGGTCAGCTGCATCTCCCTAGGAAAGGGCCCAAACCAGAAATCCCAGACTGCCTCCTACCCCAGCCACAGGTCCGGATTCTGGAAGGCTCAGAGCCTGTCTGAAGGCTGGGCTGAGGCTGGCCAAAGGCAAACTAGTACACTTTGCCCCCTGGAGAACAGGAGGAGAGCCAGCTAGAAACACTCCCTTTCATTGGATCCAGCTCATCATCCTGGACCACACCATTCATCTGTAAACAGCACAATTGCCATTTTTAATTTCATAGGCTCTCAAAGCTCCTCTCATGTGAAGTCTATTTTAATGTATTACACCTGAAATTTTAAATCCTTTGATGAAATAGAAGTAGAGAATGACCCAGTTTGTTCCCATGCACACAATGTTATCAGTATAATTCCATGAATTTTTGAAGCAATTTACACTAACTAGTTTTGTTACTCTTTCATTGAAGTCTGTTCAGCAAAAATGAAAAACAAAAGATATTTCAGTGTACTAAGTGAAGAAAAAGAAATAAAAAATATACTTCAACATTAGGGAAGGTACAGGATCATACATAGTTTCGAGCATTTCCACAGATTACAAAACCCCTCCAGATAGCCTTGTTCAACACTTGACTGTTCTCACTGTGGAAATCTTTTCCTTGTTATCCACTCAACAATTCCCTTGCTGCAGTTTTTGTCCATAGCTTCCAACACCTTCAGTGCACATTTCTGAGAAGAGGCCACCTCTGTACTTGGCTGCAGTAGGATCCCCTCTTAGGCTTCCCTTTCTAAGATTTAACAAATGCAGCTTTCTTAACTGCTTCTCTTACGTCACTCACATTTGCCCCCTTAGCAACTTGGTGCCCCTCCATAGGGCTAACTCTGCTATATCAATATTCAACTTAGACCCAAACCTAGATACAACATTCCAGATGAGTCTCATAAGTGACAAACAGTACAGGAATAATAATTTCTCTCAAAATGCTGAGTACAGTGTGAGGTTGGTCTTAACTTCTGCAAAGGTTTGCTGACAACTCACACTCCTTATCCAACTGGACCTTCAGATCCTTTCCTGCATCAATGCCTGAGAGGTTCCACTCCTAATACATCATAGATGAGATTTTTTTTTTAAAACCTGTGATCAAACCTCTGAGCCCAGCCAGTTTCCAACTTACCTCCTAACCCACCACTCTTTTCAGCTAAACTACAAAATATACTGTGGGGAACTGTGTCCAAAGTCTAAACAGTCAAAGCCAATAATACCACCATCTTCACTTCATCCCTACAGCCACTCACTTCTCACCAAAAGCTATCTGGTTGGCTTGTCCTTGATAAATCCATGTCGACTGACCCCAATCATCTTCTTATCCTTCCAACCAGTTTCCAGGACATACTTCCTAATATTCTCAGGGCCTAAGGTTAGGCTGATCCACCTGTAGTCCCTGGACCCTCCTTCGCGACCTTCTTGCAAATGGCCATCCGTGCCTTTTACCAGTCACCAAGAACCACCCCAGTCACCAGGACCTTTAAACAAATGACTGTCCATGCAATGACACTGGTCAGCTCTTTCAGACTCTTGACACAACCCACCTGGTTGTGAGAGACTCGCCTATGGCACTCTGCACAACACAGCAGGCCTCTGTCAGGGCATAACTCTTCACTTCATGACACCTTTCAATCAAATGGAGTTATTTTCCATCCATATCAACATATTTTATGCAAGTATTGATACATATACTAAAAAGCACAAATGGTACAGAAAAGTTCCACTTGCTCCAATAAAGTAAATCTTCCAAGGAAAGTAATATGTTAAAATTATTTTCTTTCATTGTTAAAGATACTCAGCATCTATTTCCCAGCAGTCTGTTTCCTGCATATTGTCTCTTTTCCTTCAAACGGAAATCTTGGTATAATTGATAAAAATCAACAGCTTGTGCAGTTTCAGTTTCAAGCTACAAACTAAACAAGAAATTAAACTGACCCAAACCTCCTTTGTTACAGACTTACTCCAAATCCCACATTTCATTTTCATAGCCACAGTATTATTATAAACTCATAGTAAAGTCAGATATTATGACCAAAATTACCCTTCTCAAAGGTAACTTTAGCACAACACTCCATAGGACTGCTCTCTCTGCAACTATTCCATCTCTCTGGAAATCAAAGAGTGTAAGCTGCATGCACCATTCCATTTTTCTGGAAATCAAAGTGTATAAGCTGCATACACAGAAAAGACAGATGGTTTTGTACACCAATGCAAGGCTGGTTAGTTTGGTGCACAGTTTAACATGTGCTGTGTGAAAGGCTCTCAGAGATCAGAGGCCCGTTCCAAACTTACAAAACTGTACTTCAGTTCACTGTATGCAATTATTTGCCTTGCAAAGAATAAGTCACTGAGAGGCCCTTTCAGGACAGGTATTTTACCCAAAATATTCAAAAGACTCCAGTGTGTGTGATCTGAGTACACAATTTTTGTTTATGAACCTCTTGAAAATAATACTTGAGGCCAGCATAGTAATGTCCCACACAGGAGAACAATGAAGATTAATTTTGCTAATTGTGCTTTTAAAGCTAAGTGGCAATTTAAAATAGGGTGAAAATATGTCGAACTGGTTACTCCAAGTTTTAAGGGATGTGCAAGTTGATACTTCCTCTCTGATGTGTACTCATCAAAACCAAAGTATTTCATTTAACAAGTAACATTCCTCCTTCCTTTTATTCAGTTTAATGCTTTGCTGAGCAAGCTCCATTTCCAAAGAAGGTTGAGGAAACATGAACATCAAACGTCAAAAAATAGCAAGGAAGCCAAATGACACCCTAAGACAAGTGCTTTGGTTTGAGAGCAATATCATCACGGCTGTTTACAATTAAAAGAATGAGGTCTATCAATTACATTCTTCAACACTTCAAATAGCAGAACTTCGGCAGTGCCAAAGAAGAAAGTGTCACATGTGCCTTTCCCTCTCATGCATTCCTTCGAGTAGGTCTCAAAAATTCTTCTGGTCCACGCTCCTGTAACAAGCACTTCTTTAGTTAAGTTAAATCTTTCTTTATGGAAAGGTAAGAACAGTTATACTGTGGACCAGCTGCCAGATATGTTTTGTTTACACAAACTGCAAAATTGTCAAGGAAGCATGTGAAACAACTAATTCTGGATTCTTACACTGAATTAGCTGAAGAACGGGTCAGACACTAAAGAAAATAAACCTTGCACTGCTAGGTGTGAAAATGCATGCCCTGAGGCATGAGGATTCGTAAAATCATTCCTATTACTAAAGGGGAAATAATCACTTTGCCTATAACCAAACAACAGCATTGGCATATGCAAGAGCAAAGTGCAGCCATCCCAGCTGCACCACAGAAAGAGGAAGACCAGCTTTATAAGACCAATTCTCACCCATTTGTGCAGAAGAACAAGGTAGGGATAGACACAGATATATCACTCTGCATAAAGTTGGAAAGATTATTCCTCTCTTGTACACAGATTTTTTCACACTGGGGAAAGTAAGAGGAGAGAAACATGAAGCCACCTCCTGAAAATTTAATTTAACCTCTCTCCGTCTTCCCCCTTTCACTCTCCCTCCCTTCACCTTAAGGTAAGTTTCTTCCCTCTGACAATTACTTGAAAAATTATGATGTCTCTGAAGACAGGACACAAGCAAGAACAAAGTGTTAAGGGCAAGCTGGCACACACTCTGGAACTACCCAGACACCTTAAGATGAGAATCAAAGTACTCTATACACCCAGATATTTTGTTCCCATCACTGATGCAAGTTAGAGAAGCTAAGGATCCATACACTAGCCAGACACAGTGCAGCAACATGTAGTGCACATACTTTCCTTCAGAGAAAGGTGGGAGAGAAAAAAAGTAGCTGCAACTTACAGATCCAATTAAGCATCAAAACAAAAGCTGTTCTTCTAGGTCATCCATCCACAGTACAACTCATACTTTCCCTGTACCACTGCTGCAGATCATGAGACACAGCACCACAAGAGAAAGAGTTACTGTCAGACTGGCTTTCATCACAGAAGTGCAGCACTTGCACAGCTGCTGGTGACTAACACTTGAAGACAACAGGTCACAGACTGCAAACCATAAAAGCCACTGCAAAGCAGAATTTTCTTATTTACTGAGTCACTCATCTGCTAAGTCAGTCAGTCAGGGCCAGACATCGGCAACAAACTTTTAAATCAAATTATTACTGAGCAAGTACTTTATTAACAAAGCATTGGCTCGAGGTGTGTCAACCATTCTGTGCCGGTAGGAATGAGACTCAATTGTGCTTATAACAAAACACCAATTACATGGACATTTCTGAAGGAAACCATTTATGAAACTACAGCTCTGGCAGAGGTTTTCATCATCCTGAAATAATGTAACTATTGTTTGAGAAGAAATTGTTTTTCTTCCAGTACAGTATGAGTGAACTAGATTACATTCTTCTATGAGACACTTTATAGAGACAGAATTAAACTGTGTAAAGTTGATACCTTGAAGTCTAGTGTTCTTTCAGCCAGTCTAAATAGATGCTTCAGAAGAACAGCAAACCTGTTTGAAAACAGTTTAGGTACCATGAAAACCAGTAGCCCACTTACAGAAAATGAAGGTAGTTATGGATCACTATAAAAGTCTTGATTAAAGGAAAGACTCCTTATTCATATATTTCTCTGCTGAAGAGTTCATCAACAGCAATTACTTGGTAGAATTAGGGGGATGATGACTTTTATCACAATTGCATTGCAGAACCATTTCCTAACTGGAAACAGCCTCGCTTGCCCACCTGTTTCTGCAACATCACAGTATCACTGAAATAATCCACCTCACTAATAGGATGCCCTCTGACTATAATCAAAGGTAACTCAGAGCAGCTTGGAACTTGCAAGACAAACTGAAGGATGCTTTAGGTGAAATGCCCATCTCTCTTAGCACTGAAAGAGAAAGCAAAAAACCCAGACATTTCTACACAAGCAAACTGCTTTCTTTCAGCTTAGAGAAAGCTTAGACATACTCATACAAAATGTCTTGAGAACAACCTTGTGCAGGTATGACTATCTCTCTTTGCAATATCAATCAATAATAAACATCTTCAAAATGAGAATACAGGCTGGCATAAACACAGGGTAGAAAAAAAACCCACACATGATGACATGTCTTTGTAATATAGACTTTAAAAAATATAATGAAAGCTGCTTTGCTACGTTATTTGTAACATGTGCTTTTTGAAGTAAATTCTTTACCATACCATTGGAATCTGAAGCAGCTGCTCACAGAAAAACAAAATTGAAATAGAAGATTAATCTTCATTTATCCTTTGTCAAGAATGATGAAGAATACTTATTACTATGAGCTTAAAACCATAGTCCATCTTGAAACATCCACTGAATCACATGCTAAAATGCAAAATAGCCACCTTTCTGATGAATGGTACCACAACCTCCAGGCACTTGTTGAAGACCCCAGGGGTTGTTAGCAGGCTAGGTGAGAGGAATATCTAGCTCTAAATTCCTTTCTAAAAGTAAGAAAAAAAAAGCCTAGTTCAATGCAGGTTAGAAGCTCTGCCTCTTGCCTTCAGTCTCTCCCCAAGAGATGGCTTTAAAAGTTCATTCAATTCCAGAGTACACCAGGACACGTTCATAGTGAATGATGATGTGGTCTCAATAGAACTAATGAACCTGCTTGCTACCTGTTCTTCTGTAGGGCACCAAATAACTGCTCTGCTGAAGTATTACTTTTCCTGTGGTGGCTCAACAGTCTCAGATAAAAACAAGGCAAAATACTGAAGTTTGTCTAGATCATGTCTGCCATCTATGTGGTTTCTGAAGTGTTCCTAATATTAATGCAGAAAAAGTAATTTTTTTAAGGGTCTGACAATTAATATTTTCAGTGTATTTTTCCATCACAAGGAAATACTTGAAAGGTACAACACAAACACACCCCTTGGACAACATAGTTGCTACCACTGCTACAGCAACAACTATCAACAACCCTGCTCTGGTATCAAGTCTCTATGCACCAGAGGTTTCTCTGCAATGAAATATCCATGACCCTGCTGTGGTGCACTGGCAAGAATACACCCAATTCTGTGCTAACAACAGTTACAATGGAGCCTTCCTCCACAGCTCAACATCTAGAGCAAGAAAGTGTGTATAGAAAACCACTGTTTCTTCCTTATATGCCAAATGGCATTGAGTAAAAGAAATACTTTTAGTATTTCATTTCACTTTCTTCTGAATTACGCAGCTGCAAGAAAAAAAGTACAGAATTAGGATAAAATCTCCGATTACAATGATTTAAGCAAAGAGGCTCAAAACCTCACACTCAAGCCCTGAGGATCTGAATTTGAATAGGACCTATTTAGGAATAGGAAATACAGAACAAACTAGCTACAGAATCTGTAAACAAACAAACTTTACATCTAGAAGCATGTTATAGCACATGTTGGATTGCTTCACCCACTCTCCACCAAAATCTTCAGTATCTCAGGTAACATATTTCAGACTCTTAAAAAGCACAATTGTCCAAAAGCATTGAAGTCTAAAGATTATGGTTATCATTAGTTTCAAATGAAGATACTGCATGAGGTGAGATGGATTAGATGAAGCATGGAGTTGTAAGAACAGAAGAGACTGCTGCTTCACCTGCTCGGTACTGGATTCCAGAAAGAAAAAGGAATAAGAAACTCAAGCCTAAAAATAATTTAAAAAAAAAAAAATCAAAGAATAAGGGTAGGAAAGAGCCAAGGGGTAAAAACGACAAGTATGAGATTTCCACTATCCCAGTGGGACCATATGTTGATGTGCAGAACTCCAGCAAGTTGAGATTTGCCTTGTAATCCATCTTCTGATGCTTCAAAACTTCCCAGAGGGAAACTAGCTTGGGAATGAGAAAGGAAACTATTCCTTCTCAATCCCTAAAACTCTTACTCTCTCTAAAGGTAAAACTAAACACTCAGAGTACTGAAGGGCTGCATGTTCCAGTAACTGGAGATGATTTTTTTCTCAGATTTCCTATAACATAATGGAATATCATTATGCCTAAATATAAAAAGCCAAACTAAGGAATTTTATCCGGGAATGGGATGCAGCAAGAAGGATCCCAAAGGGGTCAACTGCTACATATAGTACCCAGATAAAAATTTCAAGCTGAAAACAAGAAAAACCTTATAGCATCACACAGAACATTTATTAAGAAAGCCATTTTGAAATAGAGCTTTCTTCCAGAGGAGGATCTGGAAATCTTGGATCCAGAACTGATTTAATATTCAACTGGCAGAAGAAGCATGAAACACACATTTTTAACCCAGGAACAAGTTGACCATACACTGAAAGCAAACACATTTGCTTTGATCACAATGCATGTAACAGTGAGTAAGAGCATTGGCTTAAAGAGGAATATTAGCAGAAGTCTCCAAGTACTCATTCAACTCTGTGCTCAGCACTCAGTAACTGACCAGAAGTTACTCAAACTAAAATAAATGCTAAAACTAATCTTAGATTTCTACAAGGTTTACATTAAAGACAAGAAAAACAATATATGGATAGACAGGTGTCACTTATGATTCTATCACTAAGTAGCAGGAATTCACAGCATCACAGGATGACTGAAGTTGGAAGGGACCTCTGGAGATCACCTAGTCCAACGTCCCTGCTCCAAGCAAGATCAACTAGAGCAGGTTGCCCAGGATCTCATCCAGCCAGGTCTCTGGGGACAGTAGAAGAGTATCTAAAGAACATGTGCAGACCAACAGGCACTACTGGCAAAAAGGCTGCAGACTGATGCAGAGGATACACAGGTAGAACCAGAAGCACAAAATACAGAGTCAGCTGTTTAAAGAAATTGAACTCTACTTCCCAACACCTTTAATTATACACAATCATTTGCTCCTCTGCCTCTTAAGTACACAGAGGGCATGGCGCCTTTTTACTGTGCAGTTATGCACCATCTACACAATCTTCCTGCTTGACAGCCAAAACTTGCTTTAAAGAAAAATATTATAGGTTTTCCAAACTGTTCATGCATAGACAAATTTACTTTCAAAGTACCTCTACTACTGAAATGTATTTTATGACAGCACATATTAAGAAGAACAGAAAACTGCAGCAACTTTTGAATTATGCTACTTTAACGTTGGTGGGTTTTTAATATTCAAGTTCCCAAATTTTGTGAAATGTTAAGACCATCAGAACAGTAAATAACTGGGCCAGGACAGTCACAATGTATCATCTAGAATATTGAATCAAACCTGGCACATTCAAACACAATGCAAACCCAAGAAATAAGAATGTATGTCATACCCAACACTGGGAGCATAAAGTGTGGGAAAAAGGATCATCATCATCTTCGGCTGTTAACTGGAAAGGATTCTAGTAACCACACTGAGGAAGAATGATCAAAATTTAGGTTCTTCCCATTTATGTTTGTTTAGGATATAAAGATCAAAGAGTGCCTTGGAGAACAGGAAAAACACATGCTGTGAGAGCTAGAAATTCTTTCCAATCTTGCTTGTTGCTATGATTTATCTCTCAAAGGACAAACCAGTTTTCCTGTTCCTTCTAACAACAACAAAATACTAGAGACTATTTAGATGGAAGGCAAAAACCAAGCCATGCCACAGGGACAGTGCCTCTTGTCCATTCTGTACCAAACAGCTACATTACAGCACAGTGCAAATTTCACAGAATAACAGAATCACAGAATATGCTGAGTTGGAAGGGACCCACAAGGATCAAAGTCCAACGGTTAGTCCTGCACAGGACCATCCCCAAGAGTCACACCATGTGCCTGAGAGTATCATCCAAATGCTTCCTGAACTCTCAGGCCTGGTGCTGTGACCACTTCCCTGGGGAGCCATTTAAAAGATGATGACAATGGAATCCAACTTTGGTTCCCCTGAAAAGGTAGAAAATTACTGAAAAAAAAGAGAATTACTGATTAATTGTCAGGTCAGAAGAGGGACTGTCTTCAGTTACTCTTTATCAGATCACAAATTAAAGAGTGTTCAGTGCAAGGTAAACTGAGGAAAATTTAACCTCAAATTCTAAAATTTTATTATTTATAAAACAGATTTGAGGGAAGGAGGAATGGCTTACATTTGGTATGGTTAAGGACCTTCTGCCCTCTTCTTTACTGCCATGCAAATCAAAGTCAAACAAAAGTGGTATCAATGATCCTGAGTTTATGCCAATGAAATTATTTCCCTATAGAAAAGTTAATACTAACTAACCCTTAACCCTTTAAGATAGGTTAAAGGAACCTAGAAGAGCTACAATATAGACATATACCAGTATCTATTCACTGATAAATCTGGCTACCATTTCTTTTTGTAACTTTAAACACAGTAAAAGTTCAACCAACACAACACTAATATATGAGATGCCTGATTTCTAATATAATTCCATTCATAATATATGAAAGTATTCTTACAAATGTAAGCAGTTATAAGCTCCAAATATGAAAAGTAATTAGTTCACTCTACTCAGATGAACTACATGCTTCCTCACAGCGGGAGAATAAAGTTCCCCTTGCCTTTGCCCTTCACTGGCTGCTGCCACTGTTCATTTTCCACCAGCTGCTAAACTATTCAGACCTCTGTAGGAGGCAAATCAGCTCGGCAAGCCAGCAAACACTAACCCCAGAACAAGAAGCATAGAGTTTTCTGCTGGCTGTCCCAGCACAGTAATTCCCACCTCTGGTGCTCATCAACCCAAGGGAGAGGCCAGGAACACGTAACCAGGAGAAATGCATAGAGAAGCAGCAGCTTGAGCAAAGGCAGGCAGCAAGAACCTCCTCCACACAACAAGAGCAAGGTGTTAGACCAGCTTGGTTACTTGTGAAATCATACTGACTATGCTTCCATTTTTTATTCCAGATGACAAGTCAGTTGGAATACAAGCAGCAGATCTACATCATCACTTATACTGTTATAACACCCCTGGCTATCTGAAGAAAGAAAGCTGTCAGTCAAAAATAAAACAACACATCTTAGTACTGTCACAATCTTTGGTCTTCATTCAGAAAAATGTCTGTCCTTAGTAAACCTGTTCTGTAAATATGATAGTGAATGCAATAGGAGGCAAACAAAAAAGATAACAAATTAAGAGGGTGCTTCATTTCCACTTTAGTGGACATGCAAAAAGCCATGTCACATGGTCTGCAAAGATCTCTTAGGAAAGCTTTGCATATATAAATTGCACTACAAACTGTATGTATAAAAAAAACCAAAATAAATTTGGTAAGCACCTTCTAAGTAGGGCATGAGTCCTAAGAGGTTTAGAAATCCCTTGTTTACTCTGAGGATAAGCTTTAACCATACATCTGAGGTCTTGCATTTCACAAGGCAGTGAAACAGATGAAAACTGATGTTTCTATTTTTTTTGTTCTACTTATATCAAGATAAGGAAGCAGCAGAGAAGGTGACAAAATTAGATACATAAAATAATTCATAATTCTTTGGGTTTGCTACTTCTCTCTGCTCCCTTATTCTGCCAGGCTAATTGTGAGGAACAGTATAATAGGAAATTATAGAAACAAGGTGTTGATAGGAAAGGCAGTCAGAGAAGAGATCACGCACAAAACAAAGCAAACGAAAATGGGATAACAAAAACTCACTTGGTAAGAAAGCAGTGTGTTATAATGTTATTGTATTTCCATCAGTAAACTTGATACCTGTAGGTAATATTCTATTTTCATGGCAATGTCACAATGCTCTTGGTAGCATACAGATCCATGAACTTCCTTGGTATACATTCTCTCCCCACAGTAATGCAATATTTCACACTGGCTAAGGTTTCTACAGAACTACATCATTCTACCTCATTTGAACTATAAAAATTCGCCTCCTCAGTGCTTTTCCCAACAGAGCCATACATCTCACCGAACTTGAACAAGGTCACATTCTGACTGCAGCAACAATGAATGGCCGGAAACACCCATGGAAATTCACAGATCCTTTATTTTATCCATTTAGCTCGCTACTGAACCAACCTCTGATTTCCTCACTGTGCTCCCAAAGGAAGGAAAGAAAACATGAGAGCGCTGATGTCCTAAAAACGCCTTGCGCAGACACAAACTTCACACTGAGGTCCATTGTAAGTGCTTCCTTTGAGACACTACTGTTTCATCAAAAATACCTGACTTGCAATCAGCTTTGCAAAGTGATTGCCAGCTTCCAAAATTATCATTCAAGTACCATAAAATTCCAAACACCATGAGAATCCCAATTCCTAAAGCTATGAGTGATACAAAACTTACATTAAAGCTGTTGCAGAGAGGCTTCAAAACACAATCCTCAAAATCCCAAACACTTCAATATAATACATGAATCATCTGTATAACCAAAGTCATGATAAACTCACTGAAAAAAACCCATAAGTCTTATTTTCAATATTCGAGAAGAGTAACTTTACAGAACTCTTAAAAAATAAATTTTTTAAATGAAAATAAAAAGGGGATTTCAATTATATGTGATCATTAGAATCAAAGTGCTGCAGTCATCACTAGCTATTTTGGGGACTGCTACACTAAACTGTGATCTTTGAGAAAATCTCTCTCTTACGAAATGTTGCGTTTCATACGTAACTGGTTTTGATGCCAACCAAGTTTTCCAAGACAAAGCTGTACATGGTTCTCCTACAGATTAAGGCCTTTATAAAAGCAGCCCATTCAGTCTGGCTTAAAATATAAAAGAATCCTATAACGAATGTTTCTCAATTGTGGGCACATTTTAAAATACATTCTCATTAATTTCAGATATTCGACATTTACTATTTTGCCTCTTCCAATATTCTAATTTTGTACTCAAAGCTTTCACTAACTCTCATAACCATGCTTCATCCCCCTGGTGTTCATATGCAATGTGAGACAAACTTCAACAAACAAGCAAAATTTCTTCAGATCATTTGCTTAGAAGAGGACTGTTGTGGTTTAAGCCCAGCTGGAATTAAACACCACACAGTCGCTTGCTCAACAGCCCCTTTCTGCCCCCCACCCCAGTGGAATGGGGAGGAGAATCAAAAACTTGTATGTTAAGAACAGTTTAATAATTGCAAATACAGTAAAATACAGTAATAATGGTAAATGGTAATAATAATGATAATGAAAAGGGAAAAACAAGCGATGGACAATGCAACTGCTCACCACCTGCTGACCGATACCAGATCCCCCTTCCCAAACCCAGAGGTTGCCTTCCAGGAAACTCCCCCCAGTTCATACACTGTGCATGACATTCTATGCTGTGGTTGGGTCACCTGTCCCAGCCTTGCCCCTCCCAGCTTCTTTTGCGAACCTCCTCGCTGGCAGAGCATGAGACAAGAAGAGAGTCCCTGACTTAGGATAAACACAGCTTGCAAAAAACCAAAATATCGGTGTGTTACCAACACTATTCTCATTCTGAATTCAAAACACAGCACCGCAACAGCTACTGAGAAGAAATTAACTCTACCCTAGCTGAAACCAGGACAGAACCTAAGAAGGTTAGTTAGTTAAACCAGCTGGGAACACTCACCAAGTTTCATTAGTGTAAACTGATCTAAGATTTCACTCCTAGAAACTTGGGGTTTGTCTCAGTTCCATTTGAAAATTGATACTCAGGATGTGAACACTTGAGGATGGCACCTTTCTTGCAACCAAACAGCCTACAGCCCAAGGACCTTGGCATCTTTGGGACCCTCAGGGCAGCATGATGATTTATTTCTCTGCCAGCTGCCAGTTTTTGAAAATCCTGTTGTGCAGGGTATAAACAGCAAGGTGCTGGGAGTAGAGGAGCTGCGGGAATGGCTCCTGCAGGAAAAGGCCAGGGGTTGTTCTGTCCCAAGCCCAGCTGGCTCCAACAGAACCACAGCAAGATACAGCTGAGCCCCTTGGCAAAGCTGACAGCACCTCTGGGAAACTGTATTTAAGAAAAGGCAGAAAACGCCACAAAACAGAACAAAAGGAGTGAGAAACAACAAAGGAAACACCACCAAGGTCAGAGGAGGAGGAGGAGGAGGTGCTCTATGGTGCCAGAGGAGGAACCCAAGGGAGGTGCCAGGGAGGACACAAGCCAGAGCAGGTGGATATGCCCTGAAGGAACTGTGGCACATGGACAGCCTGTGCCAGAGCAGATTCTTCTTGCTGAAGGACTGCTGTCAGTGGGGAGCCCATGCCAGAGCAGAGGAAAAACGTGAGAAGGCAGGAGCAGGAGAAAGAAGCCACCTCATGCCAACTGTAACCCCTTTGTCCCCTGCATCACGAGGCACAGGAGTCTGGAGCACAGGAGTGAAGTTCAGCCTGGGAAAAGGGGGAGGAAAAATGTTACTTTCATCTCTGTCTTCCTCTTTCTGTCTCTATTTTAAATGGCAGCAAATTAAAGTCATTTACCCCAAATCAAGCCTGTTTTGCCCAGAACAGTAATTAGTAAGTGGTCTCCCTGTTTTTACTTAAAGCTACAAATCTTATCCTATTTTCTGTCCCTGCCCCACTAAGGAAGGGGAGAGACTGAGCAGCTGGGTGGGCATGTGCTGTTAGCCAAGGCTAACTCACCACCCAGCACATAACAGTTTTGACCCAATCTTTAACAGGAATGCTGATGAAGCAAGAGCTCAAACCGAGATTTGTGTTACATGGCATGAATCTCATTACTCAAAATACTGCACCTCTCAAGTGCTGCATTTCTTCAGAAGTACATACTATTGCCACATGCATCCACACAAACCTTCATCCTGGGAGCTTCACTGCTATTTCATCCTTCATCTAATTTGGGTTCTGAGCTTCAAGGAATGGGAACTTGCTAATAGGAGATTCTGTATCAATGCAAGACAGTCCAAATAATAATCCACACCATTAAAATTTCTGTCAAGTTCTCTAATCCCCAATTACAAAAAGAAGGTAAAGTAACAATCTATTCTTTTGCAATAGTGCAAGACTGAAGAAAATACAAGAAGGCTTCCCCAAAGGATTCCTTCCCATGTGTGTTCAAAGAGCAATAAATGCTGTGCCTAGCAAGGTTGATATCCTCAGTTAAAATGCTTCAGCATTCAAGAGTTGGAGCCAATTCCCTACACACCAATATATGGATAGAATGAAGATCCCCTTCCCCTTCTGCACTCCCCCAAGCTTTTAAATAATTCCTATGACATATTGTTACACATTCAGCCAAAACACAGATCTTTCATTATCCATTCCCAAGTCAATCTGTAAAACTGAACATTACTAGAGAAGGATGGAGTAAAGTTCGGAGTGCTTTTTTTTCAGTTGATTGCTTCAGATGTACTAACAACAGGGATATGCATCAGAGCACCTTTCAGTTCATATCTCTCTCCATGGATGGAACAGAGGCATTGTCTCTCCTTTTTAATCTTACTAGTTGAAACCTTGACCTGCAACCTGTTAGGTACACCAGGATTTAGAACACAAACTTCCAGTTTTAGACAATCAACAGCAGGTGAAGATATTTCATTAAATAAATTACTCTCTTCCTATGTTACTCCACTATGAAAGAACAGTCCAGTGCAAATCACTTCACTTACTGACTGTTGATGTTCTCAGTTACCTAGACTTGGAAGCCATGACATTGATTGAATCATTCATGTGCTGTCAAAGAGATAAAATCTACATATGATACTTTCCCATGTTTTAAATATCAAGGAATGCTTCAATAATTTGTATTTTGACTGGTATAGAATCTAGAAGATGCCTTAATAGGAAAACCACTGAAGTGTAAAGTTATGCAGATTGCATAATCCTCTCTGATATGCTTCACTTAGGTAAAAAGTATGTAGGTTGGAGAAATTTAAGTCAAACTGTCAATAACATCTCCTGTCTAGCTCTCCCTACCTGTCTGAAATACCTTAGTACATCTTAAAACTATGAAGATCATACTTCCCAACTGGACAGCCAAATCACATTTGCCTTTGCTTGAAGTGATCTCTAACTAGTTCATAGTCTATCACTCAATGATGCATGTGCTGAAACTAAATATAAAACCTTCCACCTTTTCACTCATGTTTATTTTTAGTAACACCAGTGTCAGGAACACCACCCAGTTGTTCTTAAGGTCAACGCATGAAAGGTTATCTACTATCCATCCATTCATTCTTAAATTCTCTCTCTCTCTTCTTTGAGTCAGGTTTTTCCTTTTATTTTTATTTCTGAATGATGCAGTTTTCTTCCCTGTCTAAACGTGCAAAGCTATCACAGCCTTCACAACAAACTCCCACTGATGTCAACCTTATGCCTCGTCCTCTCTCTGCTAACTTTAGCACCTCTGAATTCACCCCAAGTTCTGTCTTTGCAGACTTGACTGCTCTCTGAAAATACCTCCAGGTCCACCTCAAGCCCATGAGTGAGCCCATAGAGGCTGACACTATCCTCATACACAGAATGAAGGCATCCATGGCAAAGAAAACTTCTCTTGTTCATTAGGCACAATTCTTTAGATAAACATTTTGAATTTTGTGATACAATAAATAAGAGACCAAACAAGCTACTCATATTATTTATAACAAAATAAATGGAGCTGCACTACATTGCTGAGGTACGCTTTTAAGAGAAAGGACAGAAGCCTTCCTACGACAGGCTGTGCACAGATCCCCCGGCAGCGCACAGAAGGACATTTAGGGCTTTATGCACACTGTCAGCATGTGTGCCTGCAGAGCTGCAGCGCTCGTGACCAGTATCGGGCTGCTCAGCACTTCGGGCCTCTGTACTTTCGCTCTCCGTCGCAAGGGCCGCCGTGGCGCCGACGCGGGCGCGGCCCGCCACCCCGGCGGTGCGGGACCCGGCGCCGCGCCGCGGCGCTGAGCGCGGTGGCCCTCGGGCCGGGCACGGGCCGGCCTGGCGGCCCGCCTCCGCCGCCCCGCGCCGCTCCCCCGGCGGGCCGCCCCCCCGGGGCGCCGGGGCCCCCGTGCGCAGCCCGGCTGCACTGCCGGGCCCCCGCCGCCCCGCCCGGCAGCACCGTTTGCGAAAATAGCTTGGCCGAAGCTGCTGACGACTTGGGAAATCCTCCCACTGGCCTCCCGCGCGGCAATACCGCTCGATCTCCGTCTCCAGGCGGAGCCCGCCTTCTGGTGATCCCGGGCGCGGGCCCCGGCGGGCGGGGCCGTGGCGGGCGGGGGAGGCGGGGAAGGGCGGCGGCGGCGGGCCCCCGAACGGCGGAATCGCAGCGCGCGCCGCGCTGGCGGCACGCGACCGGCCACGGCGCCCCCCTGGCGGCCACGGGGGCGGGCGGCGGCCACCGGCGGGTGGCCGGCGGGCCGGGCCGGGTCATCGGCGGGAGCCGGCCGCCTGCCGAAGGTACCCACCGCTCCCGGGCCTGCGGGAGGGACAGACAGACAGACGACCGGGAGGGAGGGGAACGAAGCGTTCCTGCAGACGCCACCGCCGTTCGTAGCGGGGCGGTGCGCCAGGCCGCCCCGGGCATCCGGGGAGCTGCTCTTTCAGAACCCACTTTACACACCGACGGGGAAATGGCACGTTCAGCTGATTTCATCCTTACACCGGCGAACGATGACCACAGGGCCCCTTTCCCCCCCATCTGATTTACTTTCCCCTTCCACAAAATGTAGCGGAAAACTGGTTCCTGCCCGTCATGGGTCGCCTCTTCACCTGCCTTGGCACCGCTCACCACCCTTCGCTTGGTGCTTTTAATCCCTTTCACGGCGTTCTCCCCTTGCCCTCTCCACGTTCGTACCTCACAGCACATTCTCTCTGCACTCCCAGTAGCCGACAGACCCTCGCACACCGTGTCCCACCCCACGGCACAGCCCAGCCGGGCCACCGGCGCAAAACTCACCTGCGCCTCAGTCAAGGGGAGAGCAGGGCCTGTGTAACAAAGGTCCGCACTGCACAGAGACCGTGCCCTACGTTTTGAGAAAATAAACCCATTTCCAGCATTTGGGAGAAATAAAAATACTATCTGAAACAATTCCAGTGGTACTGTGTATCTTTATCAAGTGCTACATCACATACATGTGATGTAGCATCACATACATACATGACACACCAGTTCCACAAACTCACATACACCTTGGAAAACTGCTGCCAAGACTGATTTTCACTGAAAAAGTAGCAAAAAGACTGAGACTGCGCTAAAAAAACCCAACTCGCATATTATTTATTTTTCACAAAATAAGGATACAGCCCACTGACAGAAAGAACAGGTTTTGCAGAGATACTGTGTAATGAAACAAAACATAAATTCAAATAATTCAAATGTCTTGCTCCACAGCCTTGGGTCACAGCGCAGACTTGTACTATTAATTCTTTCCATCTGCAGAAATGAGAAAACAGTGAAGCCAACAGGAATTTGGTTGAATTTGTGACAATAACTATCTGTCACAGATGATGACAGTTTGGAGTTTTGAAGATTCAAAAAACAGGCTGGATGCTATTTTTGCTCTTACATGCATTGCACTCCTCTGGATCTAACACATGTTAGTCTTCAGACACATGAGGTTCACAAACTCAGAAGTGAAATTTGGGCAAATGCAACATTACCAGCCTGAGACAGGTCGATCATTGTTTCATAGCTGTTAAGAACAACATATTCTTATTCCCCCAACCCTGTGAATCTTCAAACTCCTGTGGATCAATGCTATCATGAGTCACTTTTATGTGCTGTTCTATAAATAGATCAGTTAAATGTAAACATGACATTGCCTATGGGCATTGGTAGAGTTGTGCACATAACAGAATTTCTAAACAATTTTCTAGTTTGGGTATGTCTGTGTGTCACATGCACTAGGTGCTTTCTGAAGTTTTGCTTTGGTTTTGATCATCCACTGAAACATCAGGAACGGGATGCATCTTTTTAAAGATCAACAATTTCCATCGAATCACTAATTGATCAGGAATGGACCCAGGCCTATATAACTGAAAGCTTGTATTCTCAATGTAATGAATATCCACTTCCTACAAATCTTGTTCTGCTTCTATCATCCTTAGACCATCATAGCTATTGCAACTCTATGACAGTTATCAGGTGTCTTTTTCAGTGTTTCAACTAATTAACTTTTCATTCCCAGTTCTATTGAAAGCATAATAGCACAAAATTCAGATATTGTAATTTGCCTTTTGTCAAGTTGCTATTATAGCACTTTCAGGTTACAGTCCCATTTCAAACAAAATAGTCTTCAGATTTTAAAAGTGAAATAGAAATGGTAGCAGAACATTACAGTGTTTAAAAATACAATGGAGTGCTGCAGGATTGGAAAGAGGATTTAGTAATATAACAAAAGTAAAAGGAGAAATGTAAAAGCACTTTTTGCTTACCTGAGGTTTCAGAAGATCTAGAGAACATTAAACTGATTACAACATGGATTACTATACCGGAGAGATAAGACAATTAAGTTAAAAATGACACAGGAAAAGAATGGTAATTCAAAATGTTTGATATTGTAACTACTAGTTCTTTTACACATAAGACTACGAAAATGAAAATTTCAACTTTTGAAAAGAGCTCATTTGCTTATGAAGATTATTCATGTTTATTCACAACAATTTTAACACATTTTGTTAGCACTGATCACATCATTTCAATAAGAGCTACCAGTAAAAGAATAGTATTAAAATATTTACATAACAGTTCATCAGGCTTATTATCTCCACAGCTACTATTTATGAAGTGAAATGTCCATGCAAAAGGAATTAGTACATTTTGAAATTCATTGAAACACTTGGAAAATCTGCTTTAACATTAATGAAACTTCCATATACCTAAGACTGCTCTGAGAGGATTCCATTATAGATGACCCATACTGGAATACAATAATGGATCTGGAACGAATAGCATAAAAGTCATAGAGAAAAGAAGTAGAATCCCACATATTTTGTCAATTGTTCCTTATTTTTTCAACTTAAAACAAAGTGTTGTTTTCTGGAAGTGGCCTGTTCATCAAATTGTTGGGGCAGACTGAGACATACATTTACTTTGCTAGAAATAGTCTGCTTGTAAGGTGAGGCAGCTGGCTGACAAATATAGAGAGATACTTGGTTTCTGAAAAGGATAGAAAATTAAAATGCAGGAAAAATAACTAACATGTATTGGTGAACCATTTTGCCTTATGCCATCACTCCCACTCCAATTCCCCCAAACACAGGGCAGTAAGAGAAATAATGGATTGTTCAGTGCAATTTCATGAGCTTGCTATGAGGAACTCAAAGTGCATGGCTCCACACTATGGTGGTTTGACCTTGGCCAGATGCCAGATACTCACCAAAGCCACTCTATCACTCCCCTCTGCAAGTGGACAGGAGAGAGAAAACACAATAAGAGGTTCATGAGTACAGGGAGAGATCACTCACTCTTAGTGTGATGGGCAAAACAGACTCGACTTGGGGATATTGAATTTATTACCAACCAATCAAAATCAGAGCACGATAATGAGAAATAAAACAAATCTTAAAAAAACTTCACCTTTCTTCCACCTCTTCCTTCTTCCCAGGTTCTACTTCCTCCCCACCAGAGATGCAGGGAGACAGGGAATGGGAATTGCAGTCAGTTCATCCCAGGTCGTTTCTGCCACTGCTCAGAGAGAGTTCTTCCCCTCCTCCAGCAGGGGGTCCCTCCCACCAGAGACAGTTCTCCATGAACTTCTCCAGCACAAGTCCTTCTCATGGGCTGCAGTTCTTCACCAACTGCTCCAGAGTGGGTCCTTTCCACGGGATACAGTCCGTAAGGCACAGCCTGCTCCAGTGTGGGTCCCCCACAGGGTCACAAATCCTGCCAACAATCCTGCTCTCACGTGGGCTCATCTCTCCATGCGTCCAGAGGTCCCTGCCAGGAGCCTGTTCCCACAGGTTCACAGCCCTCTTTTGGGAATCCACCTGCTCCGGCACGTGGCTCCTCTATGGGCTGCAGGTGGATCTCTGCAACCCCGTTGACCTTCGTGGGCTGCAGGGGCACAGCTGCCTCACCACAGTCTCCACCTGGGGCTGCAGGGAAATCTTTGCTCCAGCACCTGTAGCACCTTCTCCCCCTCCTTCTTCACTGACCTTGGTATCTGCAGAGCTGTTCCTTTCACATATTCTCACTCCTCTCTTCCCTGAGCACAACTACATCTGTGCAGTAGCTTTTTTTTTCTTTCTGAAACATGTTATCACAGAGCTGTTACCACCATCTCTGAAGGGCTCGGCCTTGGCCAGCAGCAGGTCCATCCTGGAGCTGACTGGCATTGGCTCTGTTGGACATGGAGAAAGCTGCTGGTAGCTTCTCACAGCAGCAACCCCTGTAGCACCCACACACACACTACCAAAACCTGGCCACACACACTCAATATGTTATTCGTACTCTCATACTTCTCGTAACCTGAAACTAAACCTGATAAAGCAGCTTTTTGCACTAGTAACTCCACACAGAACTAACTATGAGGAACAGACGTGACGGGGGATTATACTGATGAAAATGTTATAGAGAATATAAACTGACTTAAATAAAGTAGCATTTTAATCTCTACTAAGATATTAAATATTCTATAACAGGGAATCAGAAAAATCAACTCAAAGAGTACTTGCATTTTTAAAGGTAACGTATTCAAATATACGATGCTCGAAACTCAGACAAGAAAAAAGAAAACAAACCAGCAAGAAAATTTACAAGGTCTCTGGGTTTTATTCTAGATTGAGTTTGGCTTCTTAGACAAACACTATTCACTGCTGAAGTGGCAGGGAAGGAACCCAAGCTCACCTTTATTCTAGCTTTCCTTCATTCTAAAAAAAAAAAAGTTTAAAACAATTATTAAAAAAGTTTAATGCAGTATTTTCATAACAGCCTTGCTGAAATAACTCTCTGGTATGGAGACCCTTGAGGTAAATGGGCCAGGCAAAGCTTAAAATCCAACTTGTGTCAAAGGCTAGCAAACCTTAAGGGTCAGTGTTGTTTCACTATTTACATAAAAAGCATTTAATATGCAAGTTTAGACTACTACTCTGGTTTTAGTTTGGCACCCTGACCAGTGGTTTGTTGGTTTTTTCCAAGTAGTTTGTCTGTGTTCCTTCTTATAGCATACATTTCTGTGAGAAAGACAATTCTGAGGGAAATATAATGTTACAGAAGACAGCACAGAAGTCCTTATTTTATATTCACTGTGTAAAACAGAATAAAAAAGTAAATATTTAAAAGCTTTTCCTCAGCATAAATCCGTATTTTACCAATTTTTTTGTCTTTCAATACAAATCAACATTTTAATGTCTATTAAGATCTAAATGTATTTTATTGTAAGTGATGAAGGATGCAGTTCAAATACTATGTGTATTTTAAAGCAATCGTAATCCCTACTACTGCCTGCCATTTTCTCAAATGTGAAGTGCAAAAATTTTCAGGTCAAAACATATTAATGTGAGAATTAATTTCTCTACAGTGAAGAGCACAACTCATAAGCAATTATAGAAGCAAACATTTTACTGGAATCTAAGTCTTTGTTGGGTTTTTTTCCCCCAGTTATTACAACATTGTTAGTGACAGGAGGTAACTGCAGAGTTCTCCATTCCTACTGAAGTCAGTAATCTCTGTGAAATTTACAACAAACCATATAAAAATTTTTAGAGAAGATAATTTCACAGTGGCACTTGTCTCCTTTTTGAGAGTATCAAAATGCAATTTAAAGGGAAGTAAAGTGAGACTGAACAGCATCTGTGAAATCAACAGTTTGATGACATGCACGTTATAAAACCTGCTACCCCTGCCTCATAGCAAGGAATACAGTGAGTATAAGAAGTGAAATAAGCTTTATCAAAATATTTCAACATTTCAAGGTTTTGTACTTAGAGGAGTGTATTTTCTTAGAGATAAAATTGTTACATCTGCAAATGTACATTATTGTGTAAATCATTACGGCCTTATGGCTGTTTGAAAGTTCAGTTCAAGAAAACCTAGGAACCTGGGAAGCTTTCTTCACAATGGACTTTTGATTTTGTAGTTTCTTGCCTTTAAAGTGATTCAGTTTATACTGCTCTTGTGAGATAACAGACAATTGATATTTAAAATAGAATGTAGGCCACACCATCAGGCAAATACTTATTTTTTCACTGTTGTATGAAATCCCTTTATGTTAATTCTTAGTCTTTAATAAATGACAGGGGCTAACAGTCATTGATTGGTGGAATCTGAAGTTTAATTACTAATTGCAAAAGATAAAAAGTCAGACTCAAAAAGAGGTCCTTTCCAAGCCCATTCATGTGAAACAGGAACCAGCATTGCCAGTGAAAGGGCAACAGAGTATCACTCAAATGGCAGTTTTAGAGGCTGAATAAACATACTCCTATCTTAATTCCTACATGTTCCACAACTGTACTTTTACAAAGGTGAGATGCCAGTAAATTTGCTATCCTATATTAACTGTAATGAACAGGAAGCAAAATGGGAAGAAAAATTATATACTTTTCTGTTTCTCACATGTACTGTGCCAGCATAAAACTTTTCAGTCTTGTTCAAAGATCTAAGGATTTCAGATAAATGTTTTGGCTACTTTTAAGTTTGGGGAATTTAATTAGGCCTCTACTTCTCAACACAGAAAGTAAGCCAGGTACCATTTTTAAATATTTCTTAAGGGTAAAAATAAGCTACCTATTACATGTTAGGAAATTAGAAAACTAGATCATAGTAAATATGTACCTTTGTAAATCTGAATACTCTCTTTATCTTTCAAAGCAATTGTGGCAGCTCTACTCTCTGTAGAACAACTGTTTGATTTCATTACATTATTGGCTAAAATCATACTTAGAGCAGTTTCTGTCTACACAGAAATCACATAATTCTGTTTCAAACTACATTTCTGTGACCACTTAAAAGAAGATGAAGTGTTTCTCACATTGAATTTACTGAGTGCAGTTACATCTCTTCCTCAGTTCCGAAGTTCAACCCCTTTAAATAAATTCAATTGTTACACAGAATGAAAATTTTGAATTTTCACTTTTTCTTCTTTTCTTCCCTCAATGTTCCTTGCTGCTCATTAGTAATAAAAATATTTGTATTTATTAATAAACACCAGTATTTTCCCCATTGCTATTTAAATGCATCTGGGACAAACAAATTAGTTAAATCCGAAGCATGTACAGTGTCATACTGCATTCAAACATGTTGCTTGTTGCTGTCAATGTGAGCAGTCAAACTACTCGCCAGCTCCACTGCCAGACCACCAGAGGGAGTCGAAAACTACATATAACTTCTGAAAGTTTCTAAAACTGTAGATCGCTTAAAACATCAATAGAAAATACTGTATGTTGTGAGTACTATGGCAAATGGATAAGAAAATTGCTGAGGGTAATGAAAGAATTCCAGCAATATCATCAGTTCATTACTATCCAGAGGCAAGAAAAACGTTGGTGACAGAGACAAAGAAGCGTTCGGCAACTACTTTTGTTCTGCGTTTGAAAAGAATGAAAATCACACATTTAAAATAGATTTTTCACTGAAGTAATAACTGGAGAGAAGTCTTTAAAAAAATCAACAGATCCAGAATTAGTACATAAAACGTCCTAAACAAAGGGTGGCCCCCTTCAGTCTCATCACATGCCTTGGAACAGGTCATGGAACACCAGGGCCTTCCTGAGGACACGTTGCCACCTTCGCATGTAAAAACGACACAGTTTCCAAGAAAAAAAGTTGTCAGGGTAATCTCTGGGGGTTTTATTCTAAAAGACTTTAAATTAAATGCAGAGGCCATTGCTTCTTTAAAAGCAATGGTGTGCAACCAGAATGTCCTGTAAATTACAGCGAGGCAAAGCACTCAGCATTCCCTTCTTTGCATTTCTTTCCCTCTCTTCACTCCCTGCCCACACTGACACAAGTAATAGCACACCCTGTTCCACTTACTGCAAATTAACCACCCTGCTCCTTTATAACCAGCTGTCATAATCTGTCACCAATTTTTTTTTGCCTTCACAACTGCAAAGGTAAAGGTAGAAATTAGAGATGATCTGTACTACTGGGACTTTAGCAAAAGTTTTTATCTGACAAGAAATAATTTTGCAGGTTTCTTCCTCTGTTGTGAAAGAGGTCAGTAAAGATATCTGTAAGCATCAAAATTTCCTGCAGGAGCATCTTAATAAGACTGTCAAGGTTGAAAGCCAATGCCAAGTTTTTACTAATTTCTGCCATCCAGATGTAGATTAAAATTAAAGGCCTGTTCTCACTTTGGTATTGAAGTAGATCTCAAGTTTTCCTTTTAATCTGACAGCTTTAACACTGAACTAAGTGACCTGCCATGGCTGCACACCAATGGAACTGGCACAGCAATACATATTAAGTAGAACAGTATTAACACTTGAACTTAGAAGCAGCAGGGATATAGCACCTTGAGCTCTAATTTCTACAATTCCTCTACAATAAACACATCACCAGATACAGTGGGATCCTGTTCCCTCAAGCAGGCATAGCTTCCACAGAGTAACTATTATGTTACTCTGAGTTATTTATTTAAAATATGAAAACTCATTAAGGAGACACCTGAGAAAAGCTTTGAGGTATTTGCTGCTTTTGTAAAATAATTTAGTTTCTCTTCTCTACTGTATATTGATTTTAAAGGAAAAAAAGCAAGTGTATTGTTACTAATGAGTCAGCTACTACAGACAATGACACTCTTACCAAGTCACCTCTGGCAGCATGAGTCAGAGACAAATCTTGGGCACTGTTCCTTCTTTGCACCATTGTCTTTAAATACAACTTCCCTCCTCTCTTCTCACTTTCATAAACTCCAAAGACTCTATACTGGAAACTTTTTCAGCATAGCTGAATGTGTCACACAAAATCATACCCATAATTTATGTGAAATGTACTTGATTAGATGTAACACCAAATATCAGTAATATGTATTTATATTTTAAACTGGTTACCTTTCCAAGTAGACTTTTTTTGGTTATTCACAAGGCCCAATCCTAAATCCTTAGATTTTCTCCTACTTATGAAAATAAACCTTTGATCACATTCATTCTAAGGCAACAAGATATTTCCAAAAAAAGCCCCAAGGAAAATCAGATGAACATAAATGAGATCCCAATTTTAAGACTTGATGCTGGATTTGTCAACAAATATCTTTGTATTATTAAGAAAATGGCAACAAATTTGCTATCGGTTTGCAGTTTCATCTGATTGGTTTTTTTAGCAGTTCCTGAGCAATTATAGTTCTGTTTTTCTTTCCAGACTTCTGCATACATTTTTTGAATACAAGGAGACTGGTTGCCAATGTTTAAAAGCAATTTTATGTGTGCATATTATGAATTGCTTTCTACTACTGAATAAAGTATTAGTCAGACCAGCCCATAACATCTCCTCTACCTAAATACTTATAATTGTTTCCCAGGCAGCTGCAGATTCCATTTCTATCACAGAGAACATGAAGGCTGTCAAAATACATGGGTTTTCTTCAAATTTACATTATTGCAGGTCTCCTGCATTTCCCCATTTTGCAGCTTCTGGGCACCACAAACAAGACTGCTCCAGCTGGCCCATGGAACTGAAAGCATTGATTCATTCACTAGTGCAGACCACAGGAATCAGTCTAAGTTTTCTTTTTTACATAGGTGTTCTGAACATTCAGAATCTATTGAATGAGTGATATATAAAAATGCAGGATGGCAGGCGAGTCAACAGCTCTGCATTTCTTATATTTTTATAGAAACCAGTGCCCTGTGGGTCAAAGAGCAAACTGAGAAGTGCAGACAAAGACCAAAGCAGAATCTCTTTACAGCAGAAATAGACATTATTTTTTGTTCTTTCAATCCAGAATATTCCATCAACTATCTCAACTGAAGGAAGGCAATGTCATGTTTCGCAATGTAAAAAACTGGATGCTCAGAAAGACTGTCATTTATGGGGCAAAGAATGAAGACCACCAACTTAGTAAAAATACCTGGACTGATACTTGAGAAATAACAAAAGAATTCAGTATGATGACCTAATGTTATAAAGATATACACATGTGTGTGGACACACACATACTCAGTGACTGCAGAGTTAGAAAATGTGTTTATGCTGGACAACTGGCAATAAAGCTTGCAATTCAGTGTCAGTGATTATTACATGCACATGGAGATAGCCAGGGGAGAAATTTACCCCTGAAAAATCTTTCCAGAAGCCTCTCACCTCTGATTTCCCATAACATTCTTCCTCTTCTGTGGTAGCCCCACTGTCTGGCCTTCCAACTCTGTGTGAGTCCAGAACTCATTTTTAAATACAAGTTCTCTCAAACAAAGCATATTACTTTAAATTGAGACTTAGACATGCAATACAGCATGTGTGTACACGCATGCACATAATACATGCTTATATTAAAAATATAAGTAGCTTGTGCAACACTTCATTACAACCAATAAACATGTATCATCATTCTATGAATATTTTCTGCCAGGAATTATTCTGTTCTCAGATGACAGAGAATCACAGCTGTGCAGGGATCATTATCTTGTTCAGAAAAGTAGCCATGGAAAAGGGCTGAGCCAGTCTGAAGGCTCAATGCATTCTGATGCAATACTGGACTTCTGTGTCACAATATTACAAATCCACTTGGTATCCAAAAGTTTCTTATATTTAAATGAAATAAAACCAAGATAGCTTTTTGTCGTCCTCACTCTGAAGAAAACAAATTCCAAGAACTCCTCCAAGTGCAAACTTCACAAGCAACTTGTTCGCCAATCTCTCGATTCACTTGTGCTGTTTGCATAACAAGCATTAATGGTGGGTTGTTCGTTGTATTTACAGCAAGTTTATTGGGGAGAGGGGAAGTATTCTTTTACAAATGAGCCATGTTCACTATTGAGATTATTTCCAAAGAGAGCATTCAGAAAGCAAACCTGAATATATTACATTGACAATTATTTTTCAATACTTTAACATCGGCCATTTAAAACTGGTTGTGTTATTAGCACATATACTGATCTTTAAATATACTACTTCTACATAAACAGTGCAAATCTCAATATTCACATCAACCTGAAATTAATGCTGCAATTACTGTTGACATTCACATCAAGAAAGTAGTAAACTATTTCACATGAGCAATTCCAAAACCTCAGAATGCCATTATTAATATTAAAGAAACACAGAACAAACATGTTGGGCTTCAAAGCCTTGTTTTGATACACACAATCCCTGTAAACATGGATGTATTGTATTTGTCAATACTGATATCTGATACAATTCTATAAATAAAACCACTGATATAAACAATTCCTATAACCTTATTTTTTTGCATAGGGTTTGGATTAAGGTTACTTTAAGATAGAGCCAGCTGTTAACAAAATCCTCTACTCAATTAGTCTTCCATCACAGAAATTTAGGCATATGACAAGGAGCCCCTCTGACTTCAGTGGAGACTTACACATGTAAGCATTTGCAAAACTGAAGTCATCTTTAGCACTTAAGTTACCTCTAGTCATTGAGAATACAAGCTATAAAAGAGCTCTCCATAAATTTATAAAATATACTGATTTAAAAGTTTATGCTGATGTTTCTGTAAGTCACATTTATGATTCCAAACAGTTATGTACATACTATACTATCACAGTAGGAAATACTTCACTGTAGTACACCACAGTGAACAAGTTGTGAAGCACAGTGTTCAATATAATTTCCCTTTAGTATTCCCAGTGCATAAGTTGTTAACATCTACACTACACAAGGTGCCCAGGTCTAGTATTTGTTATATACAATGTAAAAGCAAGATAGAAGTAGCTTTGCATTTTAAAAGTAAGGAATGAAAACAGTAGGTAATATACAGGGATTCACTCCTGCAAAGTACAGAATTCTCCTTCACAATGACCATAACCACCAAGTATGGTGGATTTCAGGTCATTCAACCCAGTAAAACAGTGCTCAGCACCCTTGTAGGAAGAGAGATCTGAGTGCACTTTATTCTAAAAACATCTCCTTTAGATGTTATAAAGTGCAAAAAATAAAACATATATTCTAATATTTTACAGTTACTATTAAACTGCCATATTTGCACAATGCAAAATTCAAATAACTTGGTATACATTTTGTATGGCCCCTATAACAACAGATGTTGAGAAACTGGTGCTTTTGCATCTTTAAAAAAATCTTAGTATCTTAAAATTATTGTGTAAATATAAAAAGAAAATATAAATTATAATTAATTCTTGAAATAGGTATTTTAACATGTGACTATTTTCCAAAGCATTGAATATGAAATTTAATTTTCTTTTATAGCATTATGTTTTAGAATCTGTAAAACCTTTCAGAAGCTAATAACTTCAAAAAAAATTTGTATCACAGTAGTAGACATCTCATATTAGACATCTCTTACCCTAGATTTATTTAAAAAATAAATTAATTTAAAAAAAAATCTAAGACTTGTATTCTCAGTTGTTTAGAATAAGATATGTGGAGTTACTTTTTAAAACAAAATACAAATTCCATAACGCTCCACTTTGATCTTAAAATTCAAAGAAATGGGACAGAATGTAACCACAAATTTAAAAGGTCTTAAAGTACTATACTCCTTTGGTGCATTGTACCAATGATTCTTTACATGCACGAAGAATCAAATTCTATAACATTCTTCACAGAGCTGGGTAAAAGCAGAAGATTCAAAAGTTCTATATATGTTACAGAGCTTTCCTTTCTTTGAACAGTGGGGAAAAAACTGGGAGGAAGATTCTGACACTGAGAAACAGTCTTCTTCCAAGCTGTACCACAAGCAGCATAGCTCCTTACCTTGAGCTTGACTGCACACTAGTAATTTAGCCCTAAGAGAATAGAGTGTTGTTTGTATAATAGTATTATACCATATCCAGTGATACCAAACTTAATGCTAAAAAGAAATGTATTGAAATACAAAGCTAAAAAGGTATGACTGAAATACATTTCTAAAGCAACAGACATTCCTGTAGCAGCCTGTAAGCCACAGGGAGGAAGTGTGGGAGAAGAAAACGTAGGTATTACCAAGTTTATAACCACCTTAATCTTCAAGAGAGAATATTCTCCACTTTTCAGTCAGAGAACTGGAAGATGGTTTCCGGGTTATTGCTGTCTGCAGGGTTTGTGGGCTGCAATGTCTTTGTAGGTGTAGTTTTACCATGAGAATGAGAGGAAGAAGAATGTGAACTTTCACTGGAGCTGCTACGTGTCTCTGTGCTTGTACTTGTTTTTTTCATTTTCCTTCTTTTTGCAAGAGGTGCCTTGTCAACATTCTGGAGACAAAATCCTTCCCTTTTGTACTTGTTAAAGGCCTGTTTAAAAATAAAAGGTAACTCTAAGCTTTTCAAGAGGTTTAAGACATTTTATGCCTTGTCACTTATTATGAATGTTCTATGGCAAGTCACAAGATAAACCACAGTTTCTTGACAGAGTGCTACTAGTTCCTATTGTAGCTGTAATAATAATTTTAGTAGCTTTTATGGGTATGAAAAAGCCAATACATCACATTATTAATTGGCATCTTCCCCTCCTTGTTCTTTTTAATTTAGAAGTATTTTTTATTAAGCCTTAACCTATTTAAGACTACATTTTCAGAAACAATACTGTTAAATTACAGTTTTTCTTTCAGCCCAAATTACGTTGCATTATCAGGACCTCTCCAAGTAACAATTATTTTCTTTTTGTCTCCTTCCTTCTAAGTGTCCACAAGCATTTCTGCATAAATCTGCTCAATTTTGGCTTATTCTCTGTAGAAGGTATCATGAGAATCAAGAATATGTTTGTATAATACAGCTGCAGTTCAAATGGTTTTAGTAAACATAAAATAGTAGATAAGCAAGTCCATTAAAAAGCATCTATGATATAAAAAAAATGAACTACACAGGTTCCAGAAATTTTACTTCAAATTTTTAACCTTAAGAACAAAAAGTCAAACAGTTTCTTAAGTTAAATATAAAGTTTTTCTCTTTTTTTCATAAAAGTTTGAAGACCTTTTAATAGATTCCTCTAAGAAACAAAGTATTTTTAATAGCTCTTTCATGAACAGCTGTCTCTCAGTCCTCAAGTGCTCATGAATATAAATATCTTTGAGAAATTTAATTTTGCTTCATCATTTATATTTTCATGTACTCCAGAGATGTTACATATTATGGAAAAAAAATCCAGGTATAAGCAAACACTGAATTTTAAGGACAGATATGTCTTGTTATTAAGAGAAAACATACATAATCCAGATTACACATTACAAAATATAGCATATGACATAAAATTTCTTAGAACTTACATGAAAAGTGGCTTTGACATATGTGTGCACTGCAGCTCCTGAAGAGCCTAAGTTATCAGGTGTCATCAGAGGGTTGGATGACAGCTGGCTGCCGTCCTGAAGCCATTCATTGTATCTCAGGCTGGACATTTTAATTCTTTTGTTTGGATCCACTGTTAGAAGTCCTAATAGAAACATATTATACTCTTTTGAACTATGATCTATTTATCTTCATTTAATAGAAAAAGTAAATATTTATTATGAAAATCTCATACATTGCATTGATAAGTAACTAATGTCAATATTTGTCCTAGGTATGCCAATATTTATCCTAGATAAGGCTGGCACAATATTAGACTATCATCCGCTCCAGAGGAATCACTAAACACAAGAAATTGATATTTAACTGTTTGATAAGTCTCATCTCTTTTCACACCAACTCAGAACTATCAAATGATTTCTTCACTTAAAACCTGTCTGGGATGAAGTTCAAGAGAGTAAGCCTCAGATTCCCTGAACATTCCACTTAAGTCTGAATCTGGAAATCCCTACATTTTTGGCAGAAAAATTCCTTACAAGCCTACTTCTACAGAAATTCAGAACTCCATCTAAGTAGAATTAAGACTGGTGTCTAGCTTATGCTGAAAACATAATTAGATGCTCAAAAGCTTAAGGGAAACCAAAAGCATGGAAAATGTGAATGAAGCAGCTCAGAAATACAGTAAGTACTCTTGGCAGATAGATTAAAAAATAGGCAAAGGGTAAAATATAGTAATAAATTAATTTTCTGCAAAAGCTTAGCTTTTAAGACAATTATCTCATAAGCTGTTTTGGTTTTTTAGAAAAGCAAAAATAACATAAAAGAAAAACTGCTTTTGTTTTAAAATGTTTTAAAACAGTGAGTTCACTTTTTCTGAAGCTCTTCAGAGTTCCTTCTAACCCCACCAACCTTCCTATCAGCATCTTGCCACATTAGAAAGCTCTGCTATGTGTACAAGCAATTTGTAATGCACTCTGATGTGTCCACCTCAACCCATAGTTTGTATTAGGGGTCAGTACACAGCTCAAGCTGTGGATACTGCTCTGACAGTTTGACAGTCTGCTGCTAATTCCAGCATCCAAATATTTTATGGTTCTCTAATTTTACATTTTGAGACAGAAATATAAGGTACATGAAATACTTGTGAATACGTACCCCGAATTAGCTCTTTAGCCTCTTCAGAAACATTTTTCCAAGCTTCTCCTTCAAAGGAAAATTCTCCCTTTTTAATTTTCTTCATAATTTCCAATGCACTGGTACATGTTAAACTTCTGTCTTGAGACTGAAATGGTACCTGTCCTGATAGCATTGTGTACTGTCATGATAACAAAAGCAGCATTAACAAACACAGTATATTTATGGACAACTCTATTACTAAATATGGAGGGCTGTTGTTTGCATCACCAGAGCTGTGCAATAAAATCTGGACTGGCATAACTTCGAGGCTATAGGAAACTTTAAGTTTGCAAGACTTTCTCTGGAGTCATTAGAAAAAACACTTGTATGTTTCAAGAAGCTACGAACAACACATATTTCTACCTCACTTATATCTACTGTAATTAATTTTCTGTAAATCAGGATGCAGGTTGATTCCTTCCCTGAACTGAAACTGTAAAAAGATTATATGGATGCCTGTAAAATCTCCTAACAAGAATACCTCTTTTTGAGAACCTGACTGCATCAAGTAATTTTTCCATTCCCAGAAGTGTTAAATTTAATTTGCTACTTAGGAAAAAAAATCTCCACCCCTTGAAAACATCTGTCTTTGGAACCTATTATTTTTGCAGTAATATTTTCACCAGACTTGAATTCAGCATGCACCCAGTTTATGTCTGAAATCATGTCAAATCCTTTGCATTTTAATAAAAAGTAGATACAAGCAATAAAGTTATAGTTAAAAACCTCAATCACTTACCAAAATGACTCCCAAACTCCACAGATCACAAGACTCGTCATAACCATTGTGATTCAAGAGCTCTGGGGCAGCATAATGAAGGGTAAAACATGGAGTCTTCAGAGGCTGATTATCAGGTGGTTTCAAACGAGCAAAGCCAAAATCAATTATTTTTATTTCTGAATTATCAGTTTCATCTGTAAATAGTAAATTCTGAAAAGCAAAGACAAAATCAATGCCAGCACTGGGTAGAAAATTGATTATAATTATTTTCCTACATTTATTACTACAGAAAACTTGACATTATCTACAGGAAAGGGGAACTGGGAGACACTGGGGGAAAAAAACCAGAAAAGTAGAAATAATGGTACTCTGGGTTGTAAGAAAATGTGATGTTTATCTGCATCCTGCATACCTGCAAGTCAGGGCAGTTCTGTCAGAGATTATTAATGAAAATCAGTAGGTAGCAGAGAACAGTGGGGAAAAGAATTCAGGGAACACTGACAAGAAAAAAAAGGGAAAACATCAAAATGTCTGCAGATGGAGAATTGCCTTCTTCCTCAAACAAAAGCAAATTTTCTTAAGCTTCCCCATTACTCTGGCATGTTGTGAATGATAGCTTTCTTGTGTGGGGGACTCCTGTTGCATGTCTTGTTTTGTGACTGAACAGTCTTTGGTCCTCAAGTGGTAACACACTGAAGGCACATTGCCATGAGCACAATAATGCAAAAGAGCAAAGTGAAAGAGAAGGATGGTGGTAACAAGGTGCCCCTTGGGATAAAGTGGTGGCACACAGGGCCCCAACAGCTCAGCAATTGTACCGAGAGGTGCCTTTGGCATGGATGGCAAAGTCAACACGTGTTGTGGAAGTGACGTGGGACCAACGGCAATCGAGCACTGAAAGTCACACAACAGTCCAACCTCAAACCTCCTCCTCACACCAAGGTAAAGAGACACTGGTATAGCAGTCCCTCAGAATTCCAGCTTTACTGACTGCAATGTGGCACCTTGGACTTGAAGACAGACAGGTTGTTATCCGTTCGGAAGATTTAAGACAATCTGCTTCTTTTTTTCCCCTTGAGTATTTATATTTGTCAAGAAAGATACAAGAAAGAAGCTAAGTCTTAGAAGAACTGTCTGAGGCCAAGACAAATTAAAAACTAATTCTACTCCTCCCATCAACTTCTTGAGAGAAGAGCATAATTTTGCTATTGCCTTTACTGTTTAATCTATGAATGCTAGAAAAAGTCTTAGTATCATAAATCCTATAGCCCTATCTAATTTTGTAATACAAGAGGTGAATGACTTACACAAAGTAATTTAATTTCGAACTCATTAACAAGGGTTAAAAAATGATTGCTAGACTGCCAGCAGATCAATAAGGAGAACCAGAGAGCATTCATTATGGATAAAAGAAAATAGCTTCTACAGAACATTTTAGTATTTTTCCATTCTGTACTGCTGTCATAGCTTAATGTACATTCAGAATAGTCAGTTTTTAATTTTAAAATGTGCAAAATGGATCTGAAGGAAGCCTTATTTCAGCAAAAATATTAATACAACAAGGATGAGTGATTAATATAATTATCTTTTTTCTATGGTGCTGTTATATAGTCAACACGTAAATGAAGAATGAGTAACATTGGGTTAAAAAGACCTTCTTAAGATAAAAATTAAATTGGCTATGCACAGAGAGAAAGGTACAGTCCAAGTGTCTTAAGTTGGGTTCAGATTTCACTGTTGATTGGGTAAATAAAGTATGTTTCACAACCTCCCTGCTTCCGTATTTACAGCTATATTCCACATATAGTTTAAGGATACATAAACAACACTATCTCTGTCTTGTTAGGTTTTGTTCTAATACCTCTAGAACTCACTTTACATATTAATGGTCACTTCAATGAAACAGTTCTCTAATCCTCTACTGAGAGGCTTAAAATGTTCATATATGCTACACAAATTTTTTATTCCTATTTTCTATCCAGTACTTTTCCTCTGTTTTGCAGAACCATATATATAATCAAATTACTAGTGCTAAACAGAAGACTTTCCCAGTTCATGCAATTAAAAAAGTCTCATCCTTAGACATTTAACCAGTCATATTTTTAAAAATAGATTTATCAGTAGCACATTAGATGTCAAAGTTGAATATCAAACAAAGCTGACTGGAATTCTTAGAAAAGCAGCAGAAATTCCTGTATAGCTTTTTACAGAAAGGTGCACTAACTACATCTATATTGGGAAGCCTGCCTATCTCCTACTAAGTTCATGTTGGAAACTAAAATAGTAACTTTCAAAACAACAAGCAGGAAGGAGGCAGCAGGTTAAGTCCAATTTTGTGGAGGCCATGGATTCTGCAAGCTGTTTGCTAACCCTTCATTACTTGGACTTCCTGGACTTCTGTTCTTGAACGTAATGTAGAACTGAAGACTGCCTAATTTACCATGCAACTGAAGCTCTGCTTTATTCTGTCTTTATATTCAAGATGGTAGTAAGGCTAAAATGATGAGAATAGAAGAGAGAAAGGGTTTTTGGGTTTTGACTTTTTAATAATTACTCGTTTCAAAAGCTAGTTTTTTTCCCTGATGATGTGACTCTCAAAAAAAGTTTCTCTGATGACTTTTTCAACTCACATATTAGAATTTCACAATAGCTCCTCTTTGTTTAACTGTTTACTTAAAACAGGAGCTTCTTTCAAACTCATATATTTTGGATTGATTTTCAAAAATAGTTTAAATATCAACACCTAGCAGACTTCTTTATCTGTTGAATTAGAATTACTACAAAATACTAAGTCATATAGCAGAAGGTACATTACAAAATGATAACATCAGTAGGTATGGTGGATTATTTTTTAACTTCAGCTACAAAAGGAGTAGCTATTTCCTATACAATATAACATCCTTACTGGATGAACTAACATCAATTTACACTGTTCTCAGGTTTGAGAAAACTAACACATATCCAAGGCCATTGCTGGCAAAAAAACCCAAGAAAAAATTGGGTCCAGGAAGCAGAACAAAGGCAGTGGTCAACATCACCATAGTAAACAGAATTGTCTGGAAGGCAAGATGTTGCTGCACAATAAAAATATCAGAACAAGTAATTATTGAAAAACAGATATTAAAAAATGTTTCTTTTGGGGAACTACTGAACTCACTGAACTCAAATCACACATCTTTATTAGCTGACTGCATAAGTTTGTGGTTCATTTTGTGCTTAACTGGAACAGAAGACAGTACAAGGGTTTCACAGTTACATCCAAAAGAAGCCTGCTGAGGGAATTAAGGTTAAACCAAGGGTGAAAATGTACAGGGAAAGTATCCAAGCAACGTAGCTCTCTGCTTATAAACTGTTTCATACAATAAATACACGCAAGTAAAAATTGTCCCCAAATAGGTAAAGAATGTTTTTGAACAAGTTAAGAGTACAGATTGCTTACAGAACTAAACATGTTTCCTAACAGTTACTTTTACCTATGAGCAGAAAAACATCTACAGAATTTATCAAGTAAAAGCGGTAACATTTTATTAAAAATACAGAAGTAGAAAACTCTGTAATAAAAGCTGGAGAAACAGAGACACATCACATTCCAGATATTTAATAATTTATTTTCTTAACATATATATGCAAGTCACTATACCTCAGGTTTCAGATCTCTGTGGACTACTCCCACATCGTGCATGTGGCTCACTGCTGAAACAAGTCTGCGCATAATGTGGCTGGCTTCAGTCTCACTGAAATGTTTCTTTTTCTGAATACGCTCAAGCAATTCTCCTCCCTTCAGCAATTCCATTACTAGAAATGTGTGAAGCTGAAACAATAAAGAAAAATACAGCATGTTAGAAATTTAACATTACAAAACCAACGTTCATTCAAGATGTAGGTGCTAATCTGGCAGGTTGTCCACGTTTGAAGAAATAACATTACTGCTTGTAGCAATTTGGAAGGCCAAAAACAAGAACCAACTTGCATCTCAGATGCACTTTCCCCATCAATCTCATTGAGATTGAAGAATGATAATGTCTTTGCCATGTCCACCCATATTTATTTAAAAAAACACAATACCATTAGCTACATTTGTAGAGAGACGAAATGTCTTTACTTAGGCTAACAAATAAAACTGGAAAAAGCTAGACTTTTGCCCTTAAGCCTGTTCAGATGCAGGGATGCATATCTATTAATATGCATAAGGAGCTAACCACTTAATTAAATCCTTTAAAAGCACCCTGAAACTTCACTAGGAAATCCTCTCAGTTCATTTTAGAAGTGCTCCACATGACCTCTCTGCTGGTCCTTGTATAAACTGCATGAGGAGGACAGACTGGGATAGGTGGAGAGGCAAGAGACCTCACGTTCCATTACAGAATCATAGACGAGAATCACAAAGTAGTTTATGTTAGAAGAGTGCTCTACAGGACATCTGGTCCAAAACCCCAGCTCAGACCAGGGTCAACTTCCAATTCAGATCAAATTATGGTTTATTACATGCTGTGGAGTCTGCATCACATTAAGGAAAAAGACAATTATGGTACGTAAATAAACTGATCTTAATATATTTTCAAATAGAGGCTCTACTTTCACATTTGGTAATTTGGCAAGCTATTTAGTTATCTCCATTGAGTTACTAATATGTAAAAAAAAAAAATGCTAGTTGTATAATCTTCCTATGCATGATTTCCAAACCAATTCACCAATACTGTTTTAAAATTTATGACAACCCTAGGGGAAAAGTGATTAGACACCTCAGTATCATAGATGTGAAACTGTGCAATGAATATACTGCATGATGATTCACAAAGACAGCCAAGGCCAGAACCACAAACACAATCCAAGACTAATTTTTACACATACTTTTGATTTGCTAGAGTAACTGCGAGTTTGCTTGAATGTAGAACTTCTGCTTCATCTTCTATATTGACTAGAAAAAAGCCCTAGGAAAAACGTTGCCTTCACAGTTACAGTTATGCTTAACTCCTAAAAGTTCTTGGGAAAACACATGGCAATGTGTTTGGTAGGTGCTGATTACAGTTTCTTCAAAATACCTGGTCATGAAAAACTTCATGTAACTTCACTACATTCGGATGTCCTTCGCAGAGTTTCAGGGCTGTTATTTCTCTCTGGGTGTTGGCTTCCATTCTAGAAAAATTGAGCAGTCATTTTGTACCCATTTTATTAAGCAAATTGCATGTTCAAAGCGTTAGACCTATTTTTTAATTGCTTTAGTACAATTAAAGGTATATTCAAAGTAAGCTGAGAAAACTTGCCACATAACTCTGCAATTTAGATTATTAAAAAACCACAGCGAAATCAAACAATGTTTTTAATGCAATTGCAACTTGCTACAGCAAAAACTGATGTGATGTTATAGAATATTTTCTATCTAAAACTAACCTTTCCCTTAGTCCAGGGAAATCTGACTTCACTTATGTTGCTACAAAGTTAGTTCACTTTTATCTTGGCCAAATCATTTTCCATTCTTAAAGGAGACAAGTATTTCCAAAGTGGTATGGAAACTATGAGCTCTACTAGGAAAAAAGAGTAACATCATCTATATATGAATTGTGTTATACAAATGAACCCTAAACAGGCCATTGCAAAAATCTGAAATGGAAGAGATAAGAGACCATCTCCAGAGCAAAACTCATGGCATAAATTCTCTTTCAAGTACTGAAATCTATAGCCAAAAAAAATTAACATGGTGATCATTATAAAAACTATGTGAATGGTGACAGATCAGAACACTTTTTCCCACTAGTTAGATATGTTGATTTATTTTTGGTAAATAATGCCTGAAAATTTTTGCCAGAACTCTCTCCAAGAAAGTCTAACCCTGTGCTGACTTAAGAGAATGGCCTTATGGATAACACGGAATCTCTCTCACTACACATGTTCTTAGCTTTTGGTTGCCTTTTTTCCCCCCTAATTAGGATGAGAACTACAATGAGAACTCTGTGCAAGAGAATTCCATTTTTCTGCAGGCTTCATATAATCAACGAATAAACTAAGCTGTTTCACCTGCTGCTGAAGTTGTTTACATTGAAAGTGGCTTCAGGTCCTTAAGAAATTAAAAAACCTGACTCACACAGTCTTTCCCCCTAAAGTATCAGAAGGAAGTGAACCTTGAAAACAGATGAAAAAGGTTCAGTATCATGAACATAAACCTTCAAAATTTGTAAATGGACTTTTCTGAGTATTTCCCCTCCATAAATAGTTACCATCTCATGAAAAACAAATGGGAAGTTCTAAAACAATAACTCAAGCAAGTTTACAGGAGCCCACTGTTTGAGTGGTCTTCAGACACACAGATAAATCTCAAACTGCTGGCTGGAAGCAGGTCCAGCACTACTAACAAAACAAAGCAACACCACAGAGGAACTCTTCATCTGAGCTTTCACCTCAAGTATCATAAAAGGGTTTCCCTAGGTGTAAGATTCCCTTTTTGGGCACATTTGGTTGGGAGGAGTGAAAGACTGACTTTGAGGCAAAGAAGATGCTAGAAACTCATTACACTTTTCCTTTTAGCAAGATTTACCGGTGTGATCCTCAGAGCAATATTATTTACAGTTTCTTATTCAAGCTGGTTTTTGTCCAACTATTGAGAGTGTGAGTTTACTGCTACCCCTAAATACTGCACAAACATGCTCTGACTCTGCTCACAGCCTATATTCCTAAAAAAAAAAAATACCTCTGTGTACAGACCACTTCTTACCTTCATTTAGCCTGATCTACCAAGATGAAGGAGAAAGAGCAAAAGAACCCATGAGTAATATCATCTAGGGACATAATTCCTCAAAGTTTAGTTCTAGGGGAAAAGTCAATACCACTGTGCCCACTGTTATCCCAAGACAAAATATCCATTACATTAAGAGATGCGAGTTACTAACCTACAGCTCTGCAGGCACCACAGAAAAAAATTTTGAGTGTAGACACAAGGTAGAGATTTTCACATTAAAATGTCCAATGTAGGTGTCTACTGCATACTACTGTTCAAGGTCTCATTATAATGACTGAAATTCTAGTTAACCAATCTTACAGGGTGAACTAAATCACCATAACATACATACCTAGAGTAGGATTCAGTGGCCTAAGCATAGGAGAGCCTGGGAGATGACATCAGCCATGAAGACATCTACAAAAAGGTAGTAGTCACAAGACTGATGGAAACTGGAGAACAGAGAAGACACCAACAGATGCTAAAATGGCACTACGTAGATGTCTATGTTTAAGTTACTGAATCCCACTTCTAGTGCCAGGTCATTCAATTTTCTCTGTAGACTCCACTAACAGTTTTAGGCAGGCCTCTATTAAATTAGCAGACTTCAGAAAAGTGAGTCAGACACCTACACTTAGGTTTCTTATTCTTGAACTTATCCTATTCAAACAGCATGTGATGAAACACTTAAGTCTGGTGGACAGCTTCTTCTAGGGTCTGGAAAAACAGAGGTACAGCCAAATGTCTTGGAGAAGAGATCACTGTGAACTATCATTCCGATAGCAGAACATTTATACTTTCCCCTTCCTGCCAGCATTCTACAACACACTAGGGACATATTTACTAATGAACACTGCAAAATGAAGGCAAAATTCTATCTGCTTCTCAAAGAATCCTTCATCTTTATTTTTCTCTAGGCAGAAACTGAGGTATCTGTTCTGGAAGAAGACCAGTTGATACCCACGTACAAAGCAAGTCAGCTGCCTTCATTGGATGTTCTCTTCAGAACACCCAGGAAACAAAATGCAACTTACAACTCCAAAGTCTAGTTCCATGTAATATACACACACACACAATTAGATAGATCTGAGGCAACCCACACTACAGATCCCTCTTAAAAGCAGTATCCTAGGCAATCAAATGGGCTGCTTAGGAGAGGGAGCTAGTGTAAGCCTACGTTCAGTTCACTTAAGTCTAAAGATAGAAAAACCTTATACCTTACTTTGTTAGGAGCACAATTAGGGGAAGGGTAGAATACAACTAGGAACCAGAAAGGTACTTTTTAGGTTTCTTCCTGTCCTCCCCAACAAGAATAACATTTTGTTTCAAAAGACTCTCAGAATTTTTTTAAAGGTCATAAGGATACAGTAAGTTTCTGTAGATTCATAGAACAGAAAATAATTTTCAAGTTATTTTTCTACTTCCAAAAATGTAGTGAACATTATTCTAATCCATGGGTGACAGTAAGCAAAGAAAATATTTTTATTGTCTTATAGAATATTTATACCTTTTGCTAATTATTTTTACTGCATACTCTTGGCTAGTTTTCTTGTGTAAGCACTTTCGACAAATGGAAAAACTTCCTTCTCCCAATGGTTTCTCTTTCAGATCCAGTTCATAATGATGATAAAATGGAGAGTCCTGTTAGGAAACTGTCTGTATTTAGTTTTGCAGAATACTTGTAGTATACACAGTCAAAGACAAAGAGTAAAATTTCGTGAGAATTTTTCATCTATATTTAAAATTGTAAAAGAGTTCTCTTTTTAATAAAATATATAATCTTAACTTCTATTTAATAAAATGCATAAACATTATTCTAACAATTAAAGAGTAAGGCTCATGTTACATTAAACAAACATAATCACTAAATAAATCATTACTACTACAATAGCTGAAGATACAAAATATTCAGACAAACAGGATCAAAGATGGTCATACATACATTTATCCACAAAACTATGCACTCGTTTGAAGACATCACGATAGCATGTGTTCTTAAAAGGCTTCACACAACTATACACTCTTTTGGGTAAACATATCAAAGAAGGAATTCTGATATAATTAACAGTTTCAAAAATATCTATAATGGTTGGCTGAATAAGAGTTATCAGGAATCATACTATTATTAATTCTATACTTCATTCTTCTGGGAAACTAGACAATCATCTCATTTTTCAGATTAAATGTCAACCACTTAATAGTATCACATGCAAGTTAGATGCTTGGATCATCGGAGGAGCCATTACAGAGAACTGATAAACGAACGATGACTGTTTTGTCATCTGTAGCCTAGCTTGTGATTGCTGCTTGGGAATTCATACATAGTTCCAAGGTACACCTAATTAATTTAGTTCTTGATATTATTATTACCTTCATCATAGCACTTCTGGCAATAGTTGTAGTTCCAGGTCGTTCATCCCCCATATAAAACTGGAGAGGATCTACTGTAGCTGCATTGCGTTTAAACAAAATAGAAGGTGCAACGAAAGAATATCCCTATGAAATTAAAACATCAGAAAAGGGCATGGCTTGATATTGCTGCACATTAACTATCATAATACATATGAAACATTAGAAGTTTCAGAAGAATTTTTCAAAGAAAACAGAATTTTCATACCATAGTACAGAACCTATAACTGGCTCATTGATGGTTAGATATTACTCTGTTCAACATGAACAGGTATGTTCCTGGAATCAGTTATATGCTTCTCCATAGTTAAAGATAAAACAATAATACTACAAGAACTCTCATAATTAATGCTAATCTGATTCAGCTTCAATTGTTTTACAATAGTGATAAAGGCTATACTTCAAATTAGCCAGCTTCCCAGGACACCTTAAAGTTAAGGCATGAAATAGTTTTTATGTTGTGATGTAAGCATCAAACCATTTCAAATGGCTAAACAATATGAGCTTCATATTAATGATGTGTCTAGTTTGAGTATAACAAGAACAGCTGTGACTACCACCATAGAGTGGTGACATGCATAAATTGCTTACTACAGTCACTACAAATCTAACAACTTCCAGTATATGATGCTACATTCCTGTACACTAAGAATTAAGCTGCTCAAACACAGACAATAAAAAACAACAAAGCACAAGAAGGGGGAGAGGAGAAAGCAATCCAAACTGTTCTTCACCTCTGCAGCTCTGGTACCAAGTTGACTGCACATGAGCTGTTTCTACCTACCCATTTTACATCTAGACTGTACAATCTAAGAAGGGATCATTCTTTAACAGCACGGGGGAGATGATAAGGAAAGCTTTGTTACTCATCTGTATATAGCAGCCTAGTAATTAGAGCACTCCTACAAAACGTGGAAGACCTACTTTCAACTCTGTAGGTAGCTCCCACTTTCCAAAGGAATACTTCAACTGGTGCATAATGTGGAAATGGGTGAACTACATGACTGTTGTTCAAGCTGGTAGCCCAGGCTGATGGAGTCAAGATGACAAGACTCATAAGGTATGAAGAACCAATAAAGAACAGACAGACTTTAATCCAGCATGCTGGACATTCAGCTGGAAATGGAGAAACAAGGAATTTTATGTTTGCAGTAGGACTGTTCCCACCTTTCTCGTTTTGCAATTGTTGAACAAAAAGATCTGGGAACTGAGACTGGAAATTACACAGTTAATTTCAAGAACTTAAAAGGTAGGAGGAAAAAAAAAGCTAGCTATATGGAATTGTTCAATAATTTTTTTTTAAATTAATGTGAGTTCTTAAAATACCTGAAATATTCTTTCTGAAGTCTGAGGGGTTGCTGCAGGAGAGTATGTTGGATCCATTTCTGTAAACTCTTCTGCAAAATTACTGACATCCAATTCATCTCTGATTACTGGTTTAAAAGGAGCTGGTATTTTTTTGGCAGCTAAATCATCCCAATTCATATTCTAAACAAAAAACAGGAAAATAAATTTGAATCAAATGAAAATTTAACAAAAAGAGATATTGGAAAGACAGACTTGTCCAGAAACACAATCCTAACTCCATTTGCTATTTTCCACAGGCAGATGAAAAGCATTCAAATTATGCCCCACTAATTTGCTTAGGTAGAGCCAAGAAGTATCATACTTATTTGTATGTAGACAGAATTCAATTAAAAAGAAAATCAATACAATTAAATTTAACAGTGGAGATGAGCCAAACAATTAGTGTGATGGCCCTTGAATTTCTTCCTCTCTTTCAAAATAAACAACATTTATATTTTTGTAAGCCACAGTGCATGCATTCAGTATCTTCAACTTTTCACTGACAATTTCTGTGCTTAATTACTAATGTCAGCTTTCAGAGCCCTGAGAGCATAAGCCTCTGAATTCTTCCTTAAATGCATGGTTGGAAAGAGGAAGCTTTGGTATAGCAGTTACGAGAAAATTGCTCTGATACTGTAAAGGAGTGGAACTGAAATTAAGTCAAGATTAGAAAGTGTTGTATGAGGACAAAATGTATGTTCCAAAGCAAACAGTGAATAAGGGAAGTTTAACTCTGTGTAACTTTCCTTAACTTCAGCAGCACCATAAAAATATACTTAGTTTTTTCAAAGAAAGCACATAATTTAAACCACAATGGATGGAACAGTACAGATGCTGTATGCAAATCCAATCTTTGAAAGCAAATATTAATACAGTGAAAGCTGAACAGAATTAAAATTTACTAAACAAGACTAAAGATTTAATTAGGCCAAGGAAAATAGAAGAGTTTAGTGAATTTTATCAATATTCAGATTTTACAAATAATGCTAGTGGTAAACTTCCTTAAAAAAACCAACCAAACAACAACAACAAAAAAAAACCATGAGACAACACAACACATAATTTCAGTGCTTTGCTGCAAGTAACTTAGATATAGAGAGAACATATTAAATATCTATCATGTCCTTCTAATACACACAAAATCCATCCACATACACATGGATATTCTTTCTAACTTCAATATAATTATTCATGCAATTAACATGTCTCTAAGCTATTCTGTTAACAAAACAGCAGAATTTCCTTAGAGTTGGGTTTCACAGTCACTAATATAGAGTAAGTGCTATCTGGTGAGTTCTGTTGTTTGCTTTACCTGGAAAAAGGGATGCTGCTTGATTTCATCAGCATCAGTGGGACCACAACCTAGCCTCTTCTTGGGGTCTTTCATCAGAAGCCGTTGAATTATATCCTTAGATAGAGCACTCATTTCTTGTGGATAAGGAGGCTCACTTTTTAATATTCTCCTGTAAAACAAACAAAATAACAATTTGGTAATTACTTAATATGTTAAGTGTTAAATCAAAGAGTTACCATACTAATGGTAGCATTTAAAAGTTCACTTAAACTTGTATTTTACCCAAAGGCAGGAGGATCGCAAATGTGAAACAAACCATTTTTCAAATAAAGAAAGGTTCAAGGAATTGTGGACATGAAACACAACATCTGTAGAAGATAAATTGTGTAACTCAATCCACAAAAGAAACCTTCCTCATTTCACATACTGGGCTTACTATTACTATTTAAAAGAAATCTCATAACTACAACAGATAGTTTAACAAAGAATTCAACCTGATGCCTAACAGCAGTCAAAACAAAAATAATTTCAATATTAAAAATTATTAGAAAATAAAGAAAAAAACCATGACATTTGGGCCATTGGAAGCTTGCCTGCACCCTCTATCTTGCACACAGTGCTCATGTCCTAGTCTCAAAAGGAGGCACTATAACTGGAAAAATTTTAGAGAACAGTAATAAGACTAGTCAGAAATATAGAATGTGTTTTATAGGAAGTTTTATAAAAGGTTAGGACTACCCAGCTTAGCGAAAAGATGAGTCAAGGGGCCTGGGACAAGGACCTCGCTGTCTTTTTCAATATAAGAACTAGAAGCCATCAAATAATGTTAGTTCAAAAGTTCAAAATCTTGGAAGCCTAAGCAGAATCACATTTCAGCACCTCTTTTATATGGGTAGTTCCCACAGTTTTATATGAAGACAAAGGTAAGTTTTCTTTCAGTTACTTCAAGTGGAAATACTGAAGCTAAGGACTCTAAAGGAAAATTGAGAATGCACACACAGATAACACATCCAAAGATACATCAAAAGGGTTAAAACAAAGACACACAAAACCCTTTATCATACAGAATCAGAGAGGAGTGGTTAGAAGAGACCTCTGGAGGTCATCTGGTCAAACCCCCCCATGCTCCAACAGAGTCATCTAGAGCCAGTAGTTCACAGCCATGTCCAGAAACCTTTTGAGTATCTCCAGGGAAAGAGACTTCACCACCTCCCTTGGGCAGCCTGTGTCAGTGCTCAGTCATACTCTCAGTAAAAAGGTGTTTCCTGATGCTCAGAGGGAACCTCCTGTGTTTCATTTTGTGACCTCTACCTCAGGTCCTTTCACTGAGCACCACTGAAAGCAGCCTGGATCCCTCTTCTCTGCACGCTCCCTTCAGGCATTTATGTCCAGTTATGAGATCTCTCTAGCCCTCTCCAGGTGGAAGAGTCTCAGCTTTCTCAGTATTCCCTCCTATGCTTCAGTACCTTCAACCTTCTCAGTGGCCCTTTGCTGGACTCTTTTCAATATGTCCATCACTCTTGTGTACTGGGGAGACCAGAAACCCAGGTGTGGCCTCACCAGTGCTGAGAGGAAGGATCATGTCCCTCAACCTCATGATACTGTCTAATGCATCCCAGGATAGCATTTGCTGCCTTTGCCACAAGGGCACATTGCTGGCTCATGTTCAGCTTGGTGTTGATATAGCCCTATGTATACTCTCACTGTGGTGACTTCAGGAAGCACAATACAGAGAAGGACTTAGAGCACCTCCACTAAACACAGACTGAAAGATATTTGAAGCTATGAGAGACATAGCTTTTTACAGAGCTGAAGTTGATCACTGCAGGACATTTCTAATTTTTGTTTAAAGTTACTACATGACATATCCTTAGAGTCAGTTATCCCATGGGAAAATTTTTGTCTTGAAACATGTAGCTTCTTGGATTAGTCCAAAAATAGATGCAAGTAGATTGTTTCCTAAATAACCCTATCCTGGCAGTGTTCAAAATGCACATACCCCAGGGGTAGCCTCTACTCACTTAGTATCCAATTTCAAGCAAACACAAAGACAAAGCAAGCTAATCTCTTGGTTTAAGTAGCACTGAAATGAGTTAAGAAAATACAGTGTCAGTTTTAAGCTGGCGTAGAGGTCCAGGATTGTTTCTTTGAATGATGTATGGATTATCTGCCACTAAGAGTCTAAATCACAGCCATTCTGCTAGCAGAAGTAACTGCAACCATAAGCCTTCTCTTCAACTTCTGGACACATTTCACTTTACAGAAAAGGAGAAGAAAACACAATATTGTCAAATGATTTCTTAATTAGGGATGTTAATACCAAATTTAAACATCACTAAACAAGAGGATTCTTACACTGCAGGAGTGGTGGAGAAGTAAAGATTCAGTCTCTTCAGAAATCACCCAGTTTCAGAAAGGGGGAGCAGGTAAGGAAGTAAGAAAACCTTCCTGTTGTGAGACAGAAGACAGGACACCTTGATAATAAAAAATTACTTTATTTACAGGAGGGCCAATTAAATCTACAGTGTCTTTGTAGCTTGAAAATCACTTCAGTTAGAGAAGTATGAGGAAATCTATTTATCAATCTGTCTGATGAAAGAATCAGAAAGGTATGCAATAAAGATCTTGGAAAGAGGTAAGTTCCCTTTGGGCTCTCAGAAGGAGGAAAAACAACTTCAGTCAATATTTTTTAAAACTGATTTCTAAAGCAATGAGATTGAGACTCTGTGATGTCCTCAGAAATCAAAAGAGACATTTTAGAGCATTTTCCATCTAAAACATGTCAGAGATTAAAGATGGACAAATCAGATAAAAAAATTAAATTTCACTGAAAAAAGATGCTGAATTGAGGTGATTGGTAAAATCAGTAACAAAGAGAATAAATGAGTACAATTTCTCTGTGGAGCCTTAGGAGATCAGTCTCTACAGTAGTGATGCTGAAAAGTGTTAGCAGTAAGATTCTTGCCAGTGTCCCAGGCTGCTAATGCAAATATAAACTTTCACATAAGAAAAGGAGCGCGAAACAAACACAAGCAGTGGAAAGAATCCTGCACTGCAAAGTTACCAGAAAATTCTTAGCCAAAAGAAGTATTTCCGCAGCAACACAAGTTAGTCTCATCCTTCTAATTGCAAATTTCTAGAGACATACTGCACGTCTTTGGTCAGCCTGAGAACTGTAATTGGTCATATTATGGAGGTGGTAATTGCACAGAAAGTCCAAGCTGAAGCTGAGACAGATTTATAAAATAACTGTTCATATTATTTGACATTCTGCTCTTTGTGTAGAAACCACTCCTTAAATTCTTGGGGGAAGGAATCCCCTATAACAATTATATCTACTAGAACAATTTAGCACACATATTTTGCCAATAATAATTTCGTATAACACTGTATTTTCACAGAATCACAGAATTGTTAGGGTTGGAAGGGATCTCTGGAAATCATCTAGTCCAACCATGGCAGGGTTACCTAGAGCAGGTGACACAGGAACATGTCCAGGTGGGTTTTGAATGTCTCCAGAGAGGGAGACTCCACAACCTCCTGGGCAGCCTGTTCCAGTGCTCTGCCATCTTCAACATACAGAAGTTCTTCCTCATGTTGAGGTGAAACTTCTTGTGTTTCAGTTTACAGACATTACTCCTCAACCTGTCGCTGGGCACCACTGCAAAGAGTCTGGCACCACCCTCCTGGCACCCACCTTTGAGATATTTATATGCATTAATGAGATCCCCTCTCAGTCTTCTCTTTAGACTAAACAGGCCCAGCTCCCGCAGTCTCTCCTCATAAGAGAGATGCTCCAGACCCAGACACGCCTCATTTTACCTAATGGAAAATTCTTTGGCAACAGAATCAGTAACTCCTGCCTTTTACCAAGATTATTGTTTTAAATAATTTCTTTTTATAGGCAGAATTAACAATGAAGTGGTATTTAGCTATGTGAAAAGAAAGCTATGATTACAGAATCACAGAACTGTTTAGGTTGGAAAAGACCATCGAGTGCAGCCATTTATCAGCACTGCCAAACCCACCACTAAACCATGTCCTTAAGTACCACATCTGCACCTCTTTTAAATACCTCTAGGGATGGTGCCTTTACCTCTTCCCTGGGCAGTCTGTTCCAATGTCTGACCACCCTTCCAGTGAAGAAAGTTTCCCTAATAGCCAATCTAAACATCCCTGGGTGAAATCTGAGGTCATTCCCTCTCATCCTGTCACCTATTACCTGGGAGAAGAGACCAACGTGCACCTCACTACAACCTCCTTTCAGGTAGTTGTAGAGAGCGATAAGGTCCCCCCAAGAGCCTCCTCTTCTCCTGACAAAACACCCCCAGCTCCCTCAGCTGCTCCACACAAGACTCGTGTGCCAGACCCTTCACCAGCTCCGTTCCTCTTCTCTGGACACACCCCAGCACCTCAATGTCTGTCTTGTAGTGAGGGGCCCAAGGTATGCCCTTACCAGTGCCAGGTACAAGACAATCACTGCCCTGATTCTGTGGCTACACTATTTCTGATCCAGGTCAGGATGCCACTGTCCTTCTGGCCACCTGGGCACACTGCTGGTTCATGTTCAGCTGCTGTCGATCAGCACCGCCAGGTCCTTTTTCCATTAGGCTGCTTTCCAGCCACTCTGCTCCAAGCCCGTAGCACTGCATGGGGTTGTTGTGACTCAAGTGTGAGACCCGGACTTGGCCTTGTTAAGCCTCATACCATTGGCCTTGGTCCATCAATCCAGCCTGTCCAGATCCTTCCACCGCAGAGCCTTCCTACTCTCCAGCTGATCAACACTCCCACCCAATTCGGTGTCATCTGCAAAGTGACTGAGGGTGCACTCAATCCCCTTGTTTGGGTCATCAATAAATATATTAACAGAACTGGCCCCAATACTGTGACCAGCTGCCAACTCAATGTAAGTCCATTCACCACCACACTCTGGGATCCACCATGCAGCCATTTTTACCCAGAGATGAGTGCACCCATCCAAGCCAGGAGCAGCCAGTTTCTCCAGGAGAATGCTGTGAGAGACAGTGTCAAAGGCTTTACTAAAGTCCAGGTAGAAAACACCCACAGCCTTTCTGTCATCCACTATGTGGGTCACCTTGTCATAGAAGGAAATCAGGTCAGGCAAGCAGGATCTGCCTTTCATAAATCCATGTTGGCTGGGCCTAATGCCCTGGTTGTCCTGAACGTGCCATGTGATGGTACCCTAAATGATCTGCTCCGTGACCTTCCCTGGTACCAAGGTCAGGCTGACAAGCCTGTAGTTCCCCAGATCCTCCTCCTGCCACTTCCTGTAGATGGAACATTTTGCCAACCTCTGGTCAATTGGCACCTCCCTGTTAACCAGGACTGCTGATAAATGATGGAAAGTGGCTCAGTGAGCACTCAGTATCCTTGGATGGATTTCATTTAGGACCATAGACTTTTGAACACCTCAGCGGTGTATCAGGTCACTGATCATTTCCCCTTGGATTATGGGCGTTTGATTAGGCTACCTGTCCCTGTTTTCCAGCTCAGGAGGCTGGGCACCTCTGGAGAACAACAGGTCTTACTGTTAAAACAGAGACAAAGAAGTCACGAAGTACCTCACCTTCTCCTCGTCTCCTTAGCATTTTGTTGCTAATGTATTTATAGAAACATTTTTTTATTATCTTTTATAGCACTAGCCAGCTTAAATTCTAGTTGGGCTTTGGTCCTTCTAATGTTCTCCCTGCATAACCTCACAACATCCCTGTAGCCTTCCTGAGTTGCCTGGCCCCTTCTTCCACAGGTCATAAACTGCTCTTTTTTTTCCTGAGTTCCAGCCAAAGCTCTGTTCAACCAGGCCAAACTTCTTTCCCACCAACTGGGCTGTTGGCCCATGGGGATGACCTACTCCTGCACCTTTAAGATTTCTTTCTTGAAGGATGTCCAGCCTTCCTGGACTCCTTTGCTCTTCAGGACTGCCTTCCAAGGGACTCTCTCTAACAGTGTCCTAAATCAGCCAAAGCCTGCCCTTCAGAATTACAATTTAGAGATTTTTCTGATCCCCCCTTTACTTCTCCAAGAATAAAAAACTCTTATTTTGTGATCACTTTGCCCAAGAGAGCCTAGAGCCATCACATCACCCCCAGCGCTTCTCTCTTCACAATCAACAGGCCCAGTGAGGTACCTTCCCTAGTTGTGCCAGGAAGTTATATTCCACACATTCCAGGAACCTCCTAAACTGCTTCCTCTTTGCTGTATTGTATTTCCAGCAGACATCTGCTAAGTTTTATATTGAGGGATATTGTCCATCTGTTGATTCTCTTAGAGCCCACTGCAGAGAAAGCAGCATTTTGCTATGCTGTACAAGCAGACTCCATGTAAGCTGCATTAATACATGCCAGTAGCTTTCATTCAGAAATACTTTTGAGGTTAACTGATACTAGAAAATACTGATGATGCTCTGGACCGGTTCATGGAATGACATCAGAGATGTAGTGAAGATTGAAGCTACATTCTTTAAAAGTTCCAAGAACTATTTACAATTCCCATGGGATTGAAGGATGGAAAGCAAGCTGCCAGAAAACAAAGACCAGATTGGATCAACATGTGAAAGAGCAGAAACTGGTGAAGTAGCTTGATCAAGGGAAGAGAGTCTGGTTTCACTAGAACAACATTACTGAAGTGCTGTACTGAAGGGTAAGTCACTCAAGGCTCTAACAATGGCTTATAAAGTGTTCATGTATTTGTCTTTGAATTCAGCACTATGAATCACTCACAGTGAAATGGAAAATCAAACCCAGCACTTGCCTGTGATTTTGCAGGATGAGTCCTATCCCTGGCTCTGCAGCAATGGACAATCAGAATTCTCAAAAATGAAAGGAAGATTTGGGAAGAGGGAAAAGGAAGGGGAGATGGCATACTAGAAAAGGAGAGATATTTGGATTTATTTTTTAATGAAGTTTAATAACCCTTAACACCAAGCATATGAACAAAAAGAGTCTTCAGAGACACAGACATAGGGATAGTAGGCACTTTCTTAAGTTGCATTTTCCACAGAAGACAAGTCCACAGTATTGCCAAAAAGATTATGACAAAAGAACAACATAATCTCTCATCAGAAAGAGAAAAAAAAAAATAGAAACCATATATAAATTATATCTGACACGAGAACTGCAAGTCCATTAGAGAGAGATTTTAGAACAAAATTTTGTCAAATTTAACACCAGACAGCCATTGTGCCACACAAGGAAATAAAATTATCTAAAAATATTTGAGATAACTTCCCACCTGTGCTGATTTCAGCTGGGGTAGAGTTAATTTTCTTCACAGTGGCTAATACAGGACTGTGTTTTGGGTTTGTGCTGAACACAGAGTTGGTAACATAGAGATGTTTTTGTTCTTGCTGAGCAGGGCTTAAACAGAGCCAAGGCCTTTTATGCTTTTTGTACTGCCACGCTGGCAAGAAGTTGGGGGCACATGGGAAGTTGGGAGGAGACAACCAGTTGGGAGGTGACCCAAACTGACCAAGAGGTTATTCCAGACCATATGACATCACACTCAGTATATAAAATGGGAGGAAGAAGGAAGAAGGGAGGACATTTGGAGTGATGGCATCTGTCTTCCCAAATAACTGTTACATGTGATGGGCCCTGCTCTCCTGGAGATGCCTGAATACCTGCCTGCCCATGGGAAGTGTTAAATTAATTCCTTGTTTTTCTTTGCTTGTATGAATGGCTCTTGCTTTCCCTGTTAAACTGTCTTTATCTCAATCCATGAGTTTTCTGGCTTTTACCCTTCTGATTCTCTCCCCAGTTCTTCTGGCGGGGGAGTGAGCGAGCAGCTGTGTGGGGCTTGGCTGCTGGCTGAGGTTAAACCATGATACCACCTAGGTAAAATAAAAGAAGGACCTGGATTCATTCAGAAGACTTTTTTCCTTAAACTCAGAAAAATCAAAGGCCATGGAAACTATGCTTTCAGAGTTTGTGACCAAGTAAAAAATTGAATTCTTGAGTCTGCTGCAACTGACAAGTTTAAGCATATTTAACAATATAAATTCTGGTTAGAACAACTTTGCTACCAAGAAAGAAGTTTGTACCAACTCATATCTCTGTGCCAGTAATTTCCTTACCACTGGCAACTGTAAGTACTTGATTTCTGTTCTGCCTGCTCTAGCGTACCCTTGGGGAAAGCCCCTGCCACACTCCCACTGCGTCTGAATGGCAGCCACTATTCCCCAGAAGTTTCCACACGACTCAGTGCAGCAGCCAGGACAGCAGCAACATTCTCATATGTTCTTAAAAGGAACATAACATTCATGACATAATAAACTGTAAACACACAAAACTGCTGTCATCTGACACAGAAATTGCTATCCGTGGAAAGGATTCAGAAAGCAATGGGTCTTATGAGTACTTAAGTAACACAAGACAGATGAAATCAAGTCTGAAATGCAGTCACATAGCTGGGACTAATAAGATTTCAGCTATAAACTAGTAGTTTATCAGTTGAAAGTGCTAGAAAAGGAGAAGGAATTATATCTATCAGACCACAGTTGGCATCAACAGGAGGAGTTGAAGAACAAAGGAAGGAATATTTTTTTGTTCAGATGGTGTATTATTCTTTCCCTTAAACAAGATCCTCTTGAAACATCAACAGGAATAAATTGTCCATATGTAAGAAAAACATAAGCTGAGTTAAGAAAAGCCTTTTCAAAAAACAGGAAGACTAGGGAACATCTTTATTAAAGGAAACTGTAAGAATTTAACTTCTAAATTTATCAGAATAAAAGCTGAAATACCACAGGACTGCTATCTATAAATGTGTAGCATAAACACCCACCAGAACAAAAACAGACTGAGCAACAATACAGTAAATGTGCCACAACTAAATTAATATCAGAAATTAGGTTATTAACCATCAGAGGACAGATGTTAGCAACCTTGTGGTTTCTCGCCATTGAATTTAATCTGAAATTATCAGAAATGTTAATATCTTAAAGAGCACATAAGGACCTACCAAAAGAAAGTCAAATCCTCTAGAATACATAACTAAACAGTTTCCCAGTTTTTGGAAAACTATATCTATAAAATTCAGGTCAAGGTTCTCTCTAAAAAAAATTGTAACACCTTCAGAGTTCCATTTAATAAATCTTGGGAATCAAAATTATCAAATTCAAACATAGTAAGTAAGCAATCAACAAAATTTCTAACCTTAAATAGGCCAGAAAGACATAATTTAAGTTATAACTGTAATATAATGATCAAGAGGGTGAAGTACTGAATTTTGTTTTATTAATGGACTCCCCTCTTCCCTCAGTTTTTTCTAGTGACCCTCTAAGTTTCCTGCTCTGGTAGAGAACTAAAAACCAATAAACAGGTCTCAAACTTTCAAGAAATTGCCTGAATTTATAACATAAGTAAAATAAATTCTCTACGTAATTGAGGTTTGTCTGTCATCTATTACAACCTTAAACATCAAGTGACTTTAGGTGAGGATAAGAACCATGGTAATATCTTCCAACAGAGGCAAAACTGTTCTTAGTTTGGGGACAGGACTTACAAGCTCACCTTGGCAGCAGTTACTAATTTGAACAATCTAAGCCCTCAACTCCCTGCTCCAAAAGAAATCCAGTAAGAGGAAATGCTAGCTTTGGGAGAGATTTCAGTAATGTTTTTTGGGGAAGGTTATTGCTTTGTCTTTTGAAAATGCTCCAGTGCTTTTACATGGGTACTGAAAACAAAACTTTGAAGTGTAGAGATTAATGATCGTAACAAAAAGTTTTCCATGTAACAGATAGGAACAGTATAGGTTATTTCACTTCTGTAAGTATCAAATTCATTTCTTCTCAGATATACAAGTAGGGCTAGAAAAGATCACGTTCTTTGTTTCATGTTATAAACTAATAAAATAAACATTACCTGTAACAAAAAGTTGGGAGTAGAGCACATTCTGACACTTTAAACCAGCAGTCTGCCAGAGTGTTCTAGGTAAGAGCTGATGAAAAATATCTCTAGCTAAAGATATACCTCATGTACTAAGATTTTGAATGTGATAATTATATTTACATATAATTTGATATTTCATATGACTTCCTTTTCAAGGGTAAACACACAGCAAGATTAAGTATCTACAAAGCTGTGGTTACCTCGTAGTTTAAACAAAATAGGTCTTTTGTAAAGGTCAGTTCTCTTAGTTAATAAAAACTATCTACTTCCAATGTCATTCTGTTAAACAGAACTGGAGCACAAAAAATGTTAGCCTGGCAGCACTTGCTTCCTAAATTTCAGATTTAAACCCTCAAAAAACACTTATTATGGCATAAGGATCATCTGTGAGCAAGCATATATACTTTACTGCTTTGAATCTTACCTAGAAATCTCTGCTTGGGAATTCTTCTCTCCATCGACTGTAAATGGTGATGCTCCAGTTAATAATTCATACATAAGAACACCAACACTCCACCAATCAACAGCCTATAGAACAACAGTAATTATGTACGTTATGATACACTGAAGAAAAATTTTTAACAATAGAAGGAACAAAACAATACACTTGGAAAAGAACTAGCATAGGAAAAACCTACCTATCAAAGGCAAACCTGGATACAGTAAAGCATAAATAACTGCAGTACCGATTGGAGGTATTTTCTACAATAAATTAATTTTATGTTAAAATCTCTCCACTTAGCTTCTTCAACTAATTTCTCAAGCTGAACTCTTTCCACTGACTACTAAAGTTCCTTTTGCTCCACCCCTCAAATTTAATTTTTGGTTTTGCCATTATGAAGTGATAAGAATTCTTAAACGTACAGAGGAAGCTAAGCCTTGCTAAGAAGTAGTTGAGCTTTTATGAGCTTGAGAATGAAATTAAGGAACATTCAAAAAGCACAATTTAAGATCACAGGCCACAGTTAATCCAGGCACCTGAAAATGCTATTCAATTTTATCTCATTCATAAAATCATAGAATGGTTTGGGTTGGAAGGGATCTTAAAGATCATCTCGTTTCAACCCATCTGCCACGGACAGGAACATCTGTCACTAGACCAGGCTGCTCAGAGCCCCATCCAGCCTGGTCTTTGAACACTTCCAGAGATGAGGCATCCATAACTTCTCTGGGCAACATATTCCAGTGCCTGATCACCCTCACAGTAAAGGATTTCTTCCTAATATCGAATTTAAATCTCTACTCTTTTAGTTTAAAGTCATTCCCCCTTGTGTTGTCACTACATGCTTTTATAAAAAGTCTCTCTCCATCTTTCCTGTAGGCTCCCTTCAGGTATTGTAGATTCACAATTAGGTAACCCTGGAGCCTTCTCCAGGCTAAACAATCCCAACTCTCTGTGCCTTTCCTCACAGGAGAGGTGTTCCATCCCTCTAAGCACCTTGGTGTCCCTCCTCTGGACTCGCTCCAACATGTCCATGTCCTTCCTGTGCTGGGGACCCTAGACCTGGATGCAGCACTGCATGTGGGGTCTGAGGGAACTCCAGGTGGGGACCAGACAGATGGAAGAATTCTCTCCCTTGACCTTCTGGCCACAGCCCAGGACACATTTGGCTTTCTGGGCTGTGAGCACACATGGTCAACTCATATTCAGCCTCTCATCCACCAGCACTCCCATGTCCTTCTCAGCAGGGCTGCTCTTGATCTGTTCACCCCAGCCTGGATTGATACCAGGGGTGCCCCAACCCAGGTGCAGAACCTCACACCAGTTCACATTTCACCTGTTTGCTCCTTCACTCAGGCCAGTAAGTAAGGATCCAGCACAAAACTTTGGCAGTTTTCTTCATTTTGGTTCCTATTACTTTCCCTACTACCATTCTGCTTGGGCAGCTCCTCATGGGTACAGACACTGTTTAGCTATGGTCATCCAGTGCCAGCGCTGCACCTCAGGGGCCTTAGAGAGATGGACCTTGATAACACATGGGATATTTGGCTTCCTATATATTAATCATATTATTCATATTCTGATACCTCGTAACTTACAAAGTATTTCTCTCTTTCAAAAGAAATGATACTACTACGAATAATACAGGAAGCAGTTTAGTCCTTTCAACAAAATTAATTTAACTACAGGTGTTTGAACTTTTCAGTTTTACAGCCATGAAATTTGCTAATCAATGAAACTGAAGTTCTGCTTTACTTATAGTGGCAACATTAATACAATACAGCAAGACAACTAGAGAAATTATGACAATTAGGCCTCTTATTTTAGTTTTTTTGCCTCAATATACACAAAATCCGATGCTTCATATATTCAGCCAAAAGTATCTAAAAGAATTAGCTGAAGAAGTCTCTGTACTGTTACTAATTATCTTTGCAAATACATGATTCTCAGAGAAAATCCCAACAATTTTTTCTTGGCATGTGTTTTTCCAAAAGAAAAGGAGGATCTGTGGAATCAGAAATCAAACTTTAAAAAAAATACTGAAATGTTAGACAAGTCTTTTAGACAAACAATGCAATAATCTAGAAGATATTACAAATCATAAACATTGCTTTAGTATGCTATGCTCTTATTAATCAATTTAATTTTCTCTTTTTGTAAGGTTTTTAAGTTGTTAGATATGCAGTAAGTATAAAATACACTAAAAACCACCTAACACAACAACACATGACATTGCCAATGGTAAGTAATGAGTGTGTGGTGCAAAGAACTAACATCACATATCTAACTGCAAAATCACCCTTATATATCAGCTAACATTCGGTATTAAACTGTGAAGCTATGCCTTATATTCCATATATACTGTATGATTCTGCACTACATCTAATGAAAGTATCAGATAGAAACAAAGATAACAGAACAGAGATTCTTCTTTCAATCAGTAACAAGATTGAATTTATAAGCACTTGAAAAGCCAGAATCATAATTCAAGGTGACTGACACATCGGAGAGATGCTCTGAAAGTGGCAAGACTAAACTAGGAAAGAGAGTACAGGAAAGAGCTTCAATTCATATGTTTTTAAAATTCCATTTTTAATAACAACTGGGCAAGTAGAACAGTAGAAAAAGATGCAGAGGTTATAGTGGAATCCAAAGTAGGTGTGAGACAATGACTAAATGAAAAGACAAAGCACATTCTATTTTATGTTTAGTAGAAGAATCAGGGAGGTAATCATCCTGCTGTACTTCAAATTGCCAACTCCCAGCTGTGCCCACTACAGTGCTCCCTACCTGAATGCAAACTCAGACCAAAAGAACTGTAGAATTCATAGAGAAGGAAAAGAAAGAACCTTTTCAGGCAAAAGTCAGACTTTTCCAGTTCTTAAACAGGCTGCGATAAGAGGAACTGTAATCAACTACATTCCATGGTCCTCAACAGAAAGACAAGTCAACTCAGTTTACAGCAGAAGAACCACAGAGATTAAATAATCTTCAAAACTTCCCAGTATAGTGAGCAATCCAAATAATTTATCTACGAATATTGTAGAATTATTTTGGGGGGTAGGGGTTTTTATTTGTTTCAAATTACATCTGTAAATTATTGTTGTCTTGATCTTTCCTATCAATTACTGACACTTTAATAAAATAATAAAACCTGAGCCACAAGCCAAACAATTAATTTTTACAATATGAGAACATTTATAACGTTAATAATCCATTCCATATTTCAATGTAGACAACAGATTTCTCTGATGTCCAATTTAAAACATATATCAGAATTAACCACAAACCAGTCATTTTTCCACTCTGAACTAGTATTTATGTAAAGGGAAGTGTCAGCTAAGTTTATTGTTCTGCTGCACATTTAGAACAAATTTTGAACAGAACACAAATAAGCCTCAATACCTTTATAAATATGTCTTTTACTTAAGATTAAAAGAAGAAAATACACCAACAGACAATTGAAGATACAGGCAATAATCTATTTTAGGACAACCTGAAAATGCATGCTTAAATAAGACACTGTCACATTTTACAAAAAAAACCTCAAGCTGAACAACAATGTTGCCTAAAGAATTAGTTTATTTTCAGTAATACAATTAGAACATACCTTATCATGTCCTGTGTCTCCTCCTCTTACAATATCCGGAGCCATGTATTCTATTGTTCCACAGAAGGAATACGCTCTTTCATTCTAGCAAAAAAAAAAAAAAAAAAGAAAAAAAAGAAAAAACGCAGAATTTACAAACAATTATATTATACAAATCATACGGGACAGATACGGCTAACAGTTCCAAGATGCTGGCAGCAATTCTTCTCCAAATAGCTCAGAACTGCTAGCTAAATAATATTCCATCATATGCAGAGATGTATCACATAATGTTACAGAATACTTAGTCTTCTACAAAAAAATGAAATGTCATAGGTTTGTGCTGCAGTCTAAGATAAGTACATAAAAATTAATGTATCGATATTAAAAAAAACTTTCCCAAAATCTAAATCATCTATACATTTCAGAACTACATAAAATTCCCCAAAGTGACATACATACACATTCTGAAGGCTGCAATATCAATACTCTAGATAACAAATGAAAGCTTTCCATTAAAAAGAGAATTTCATTTTAAGATGTACAATTTGACTAAACTGGATACAAGATCCTGTGGGTTCCCCATATTTAGGAATTCTTTATGACCTCTAGAATAAAGACATTTTTTTTCACAACACACACGTATATAAAACAGAACATTCTCTCAAGAAGAGACTGGGAGAGAGACAAGAGAGAGAAAGAGAAAGGCAGACAGAGTTGTAAATTTAATTTTATTCTATGAACTGAATTATTTTCTTGATTATGTTCAAAACTAAGCTGCTTTCACAGGCATGTATAATTGTTCCCTGTTAGCCATTTACCTTTGAGGTCAACATGAGGTCATGCTGTACCTTGCTAATGACGAAAGGACATGTGTTTGGGCCATGCAACATTGTTCCTCCCTTATCCTTCAAGCTTCTAGCATTTTGGGGAGAGATCCTGATAGGTCCTTTAAAGAAGAGTGTTCAAAAAAGCAAATATTTCAAAAGTCAGGTTTTACATTTGTAGATTCAGATCTGGAGTTTAAAAACAGGTGCTATATAAGAGACTACCCTAATGAGAGGAAGTTTCTAAAAGTAGAAACAGTGCTCTGTGCTACCCTGAGGCATAAAAATTAAACAGTCCAACAGCATATTATTAAACTGTATTTCTTAAAATACATATACTGTGACTGGTTTTTTGGGGTAAAAGTCTAAATTCAAAATAATTATAAGGCCTCATTTTGTTCAATAATAACTTGAAATATTAACTTGAGATAAAACCATATAATAATGAACTCTTCACGACACTTTCTTTTGACACAACTATTGTTGCTCTTTGATTTATCTTTTCCAGTATCTGTTATCTTAAAGAAATATAGTGTAATAAAAAGTGTAAACAAAGAAAAATGTCAGAAATTCCTAGCCCTCCATCAGCCAATCTAAAGCTATTCAATGTCTCTGTTCTTTTTTTTCCTTCAGCTGCGAGGGAGGGAGCGGGAAAGAAGTGGAAAAAGGAAAAGGAAGGGGAGTGAAAAATGCAGGAAGAAACTGTTCTTCACTTGCTACCTCTCCAAAGAGTAAAGATAATGCAGCCAAACTGAGATTATCAAAACAACTGCCTGAAAGCAAAGCATTCTGACTCAACTACAGATTGTACAGCACCTTATGAAGGCAAATCTGTGTCAAAGTTGGGACTTCAAAACACTTGAAGTCATAAAATCTGGTTTTGTTAGAAACCTCTGTTTATGTTCTGTTTTATTAAGTTACAGGCCTCATCAACTACATCTAGCTGTTACTTACAAAACACAGGTTTTACAGTATTAATTTTCACTAGGAACATTTATGTAAATTTATCATTGGTAAATATGCCTCTTACGGGGACTCACTAATAGTTTTTGCTTTTACGCACTACATGTGGGCTTAAAACTTTTCAAAGGACGTTATCTCCAATACCAGTTTCATTTTTTGTCCTGTTCTGATCTCCCACATACATGAGACATGGACATACTGGAGAGAGTCCAGCAAAAGCCACAAATATGATTCAGGGACTGGAACATATGAGGAAAGGCTGAGAAAGCTGGGACTGTTCCACCTGCAAGAGGGAAGCCTTAGGGAGATCTCATCAACGTACATAAATGCCTAAAGGGAGCATGCAAAGAAGAGGGAGCCAGGCTCTTCCCAGTAGTGCCCAGTGACAGGACCAGAGGAGGAAACACATTTACTGTGAGGGTGACTGAGCACTGGCACAAGCTGGCCACAAATGTTGTGGAGTCTCTCTCCTTGGAGATATTCAAAAAGCTTCTGGATTGGTTGTGGGCAACCAGCTCTAAATGACTGTGCTTGAGCAGGGGGTTGGACCAGATGACCTCCAGAGACTCCTTCCAACTTCAACCACTCTGTGACTACGTCACAAAACATAAGTTGTATTTCAACAATCATTTGTGAAAGCACATTTCACTCACAAATCAAACATGCAGGTTCCCCTCATCCCAATTTCAAAAACTACAACCTCCTCCAAATTTACATTTCATTAAACTTTATAATATGAATCGAAATTCCAGAATCTACATTATTAATACTTTCACATTATGAGATATAAGACAACAAAGGATGTTATTAAAAAACAACTGAACTTGGATTACTTACAGGTGAATTCTCACTGATCATGCACGTCTTGCAAATACTTAAGCTTAAGAAATTTTTTGCCTAACACAGAATGCTCATTTTCTTCCTTCACTCAAGCATGCCTGCCTTAAACACCGTAGTTTCCTCTTCTGAGTTACAGAACAGCTAGCAATCAGACACTAATGGATGGAAACAGAAGTGTGGTTAAACCATCACTTATAACTCAGTATGACAATATTGACCCTGTCTTTGAAAGGTTGTCATTATGTTTGTTCCAAATCAGTAAATCAGTTCTTTGATGTTTACAGATAATCTAGAGATAAGTCTTAGTCTTCTAGCACACAACAGATGGTTATTATTTCTTTTTCTTTACCAAGTTCAGCATCATTCCTCAATGTTTATGCAATAACATATCTGTTAATAAAGGTAAAGGAAGTGGCTACTTCAAACCAGTTATCCGCTTAATAGAGCACTAACTTCATGAAGCAACCAATAGAAAGAGAATTTTGTTAAGATTCTTGATCAATGAACATAGAAAGGTTCACATGGGCAGTAAGGCAGTTCACTTTGTTAAACCATCTCTCTGTTAAATTAGAAAAACATAGTAATATTCCCTTACTTTTTCTTCAAGATGAGCTACACACTGTCATGGTGGATGTCCCAATTTGTTACCAGACTGTTTCTAATAAACACTGTAGTACTACACAGAGAGCAAACTTCAAAATTTCTCCATACTAGCTATGGTAATATAAAAAAAAAGCAGATAGCACACTGCCCTCTTTATGAGTTCCTTGCAATCATTCTGACTGATTCGAGCTGCCTAGTGAAATGTAACTGCTTTAACTCGCTAGGGCACTTTCAGTACCACATCTGTGTGAACACTGAAGTCTTTTCTCCAGATTATTTATTTTAGCATCCCATTTTCCTTCCCCTTCATCAAAAAAGAAAGGGCACTGAACAGCTTTAGTACAGAGAACTAGATCTCTGTGGCTGTCCAAGATGGAGATGTGTAATGCAGATTAGGAAGACAGTCACTTCACAAAAAAAAAAAACCTACCTCAGACTTCACTAAGACTATGTACCCTGACCTTCACAGCGTGACACCAATTACCTAGCTCCAAAATTCAATCAAAAGTGCTGACAGAGGGATGGCAGTCTTGCACCATCATGTTCTTGATGATCCTGTGGCATCATCACTTGGCTCTGCTTTATAACCAAGGAATGGTAGGTAGGCATTTGAAACTACACGAAGTTGTAGAAAGAACATGTGTAATGCTTTCTCCTCAATGACAGAGAGGTCTTATGCCTTCAGAGTTGTCTAATGAGCTCCCTCATCAAGTAAAAAAAGCACATTAATAGCAACAAAAAAAGCAAAAAGGATGAAACTCCTTTTTGTTGCAGAGACTAATCAAACTTGCCACATCTACAGGAAAGTCTGACTGATGGAGAAACAGTCACCACTGTCATATAAGGATGTGTCCTTTAGAGCACACATCCTAGTCTACAGCAATGCAAATTCATTTTAGCAACATATGCAATGGTAGGTCAGACAGTTATTAAGCCTAGTAACTGTTCAACAGGTTCTAACAGAGTATGTGGGACAAGAACTGCAATTCCAAAGTGAATCACAGGAATTAGATGAGACTTCAAGACAGCCAACATACCACTCATGCTCAACATGCTCCTAAAAGGCTCATCTCTACTGTGCCAAACTGCCTTTTTGCAGCCAGCTCTTTAGAAAAAGGGCTATTCCATTATGTCTTATTTAAGAAGATACTGTGCTGGAAGGATGGTGTTAGTTTCTAGTGCCACAAAACTCACAGCCCAGAGGCACTGAAAATGTGTGATTCAATGTTCTAACAAATCAAAAAATGGTATGGAATCTGGGCAAAGAAACAGTGACAACAGATTCTGGACAGGTGTTTCCCAACACCTATGAGGTGAAGGTCTGCATTATTTTATCACGTGCACCCAAAGGTCAGCAGCTGAGAAACAAACTGGTTTTTAATACCTGGCTGAAGACATCTTCAGCGAGGAGGACACAGGCAGACAACTGGCTGAGTGCCAGGCCTAAACTAGTATTTGTAAAAAAAAAAAAATATTCTTAGAGTAAAGGACATGATCCCAAGGGATTGTTACATAGTACTCCTTCAATAAGCAGAGAACATTATTAGTTCAGGGCCTCAAAAAAAAAAAAAATCAAATTAATTTTCCTTTTGAAAGGAAAACTGATCTTGCAAGATCTGCATAGTTGGAAAGTGCATCTTGTGATTGCCATGCCTACTCATAGCATGGCAGACAGGGAATCCAAGTCAGATTGAATGAACGTACAAAAGAACAGCTTTTAGAACACCAAAGCAGCCCTAGAGCAATAAAAGATTACATACAGTGAAAGATTCAAGACTAAAGGAGGCAAGAGGAGGTTTAGATTAGACATTAGAAAAAATTCTTAATGGAAGAGATTTTCAAGCATTGGAACAGACTGCTTAGGGAATTGGTGGAGTCACCATCCCTTGAAGCGTTCAAAGAAATGTGTGGATGTGGCATTTGAGGACATGGTTTAGTGGTGAACATGGTGCTGATGCTAGTTTGACGGTTGGACTCAACGGTCTTCAAGGGTTTTTCCAACCTTGACAATTTTATGATTCTAAGGGCTGATGTGTTGAGTACCTTCTGAGTGAATGATGTCATCATTATGCTGCTACTGAGCACTAAACAAAGTAAGGTTTCTGTTAAACTTCCACAGGTAACTAAGTTACATAAAGAGAAACATACCATCCATACAAACATTAAGCACAAAAGGCACCCATCTGTTGCCAAATTAGCTGTTTGCATAAAAGATAGACTGAGCAAACAGGAGTATGCCATTTGACCACTGGAAAAATAGAAACAAAAATAAAAACAAAGATCAAATGAAGTCTTAAGAACGCATAAGATTTTGTTTCAGAGGCCTAGGGAACAAACCAAACACACATCAAAGCAAAGCATCCCAAAAAAATCATGAAGGAAGACTACAGAGGTGTGAATGCTGGAAAGGGTGAGTTGAGACAAAGCTATCTACCAGAATACTAACAGAGTTAGTGACATAGGTAAAACAAAACAAAAAAACCCCACACCTGCAAAGAACAACCAGATGCCTATCTAGAGTATCTGGCTTAGAATACCGAGGTATATTCCAAGTACACTGTTCTACACGTGTGCACAAGCCTAACGGGAGCATCTATTTGCCATACAAATATTGCTCTGGGAAAATGCTTCAGCATTTGAGCATTTGTAATTTTAATTCCAAAGTGTGACTGCAGATGTTGAAAGCACTCAAGTGTCTTAGCACAGTTATTCTACCATTTGAAGATGTATTATTTAACATTTAATTATATGGCCTTTGAAGTACTTCTTCAACTTTATGAACTGCATCCAAACAATACGTGCCGCTGCTCCAACAGACACTTGGGTCCAGCAGTCCTACAGCTTATTTTATTCACAAGTGTTTGTACAAACATAATTTAACCAGAGGGTTAGCCAAGTATTCACTGAATCCATCCTTTTCTGCATTGAAAATTAGGACCCACTTCTCCAACTACATGAAAGGTCACCTTTGAAACAGAAAGACTGCTTGTGTTCTCCAACTACTTACAGTACAAATACTTTGTTCTTAACTGTCCCTACTACCCTGAATATTAGATATGACACATTCTGAAACTGTAATACTATGACATTCCTTCAAACCATGAAACTTGACTCCTTAAATAATTTCTTTAACTTGTAAAAAATAAATCAAACCAAAGTTACTCTTCCCCAAATGTTCTTCAATAGCGTATGTATTTTCCAATGGGAGTTCCTTGCTAATAGAAGAGATGATAGGATACAGTTAAAAGGCTTGGTTAAAGCCTAGAGTAAATAAGTTCTAGTGTAAGAATTTAAGAAATGAAAACTACATGATATAAGGGACAGAGACCCCTCAGCTATTAAATTGGCTTGGACTAACTTCCTTGCATTCCATATTCATACAAAATATTCTAGGAACATTGTCACATAGCTAAAGAATTACTCCTTTAGTATAGTTAGTATTAAAAAAAATGACAACAAAACCAAAATCTAGAAACACTAAGTATTGTTGGGCCAAAGAACACAAAGACAGCCTCTAGAGCTGGAAAGTCAGAGATAGTCTCTGATAGCATGTATTTCATCTGGCAGCAACAACTCTGGGACTGTGCAGCACCTAGTGCCAGAGAGCAAGAGTGCAATAGCACCTAAGAGAACCAGGTAGCCAGACGGAAGTTCACTGAAGGCATTTAGGGCTGCTCTCAGGACTGATTCTCCAGAAGTCCACTAAAAAACTCTTCAGTCCAGACAAGGATTACTTACGGGTTCTTGTCACACTTTTGTTATGGAGAAATAATCGAATTACTATGCATTTTTGACTGGGTTCTTCTATGGTTTTCAGCAACATTCTTATGGTAGTCCTATGCTTGTCCATACTCGTTAGTTGACAAATTAAATTTCTTCATTCACTTAATCTGACCTCATCATTATGAAGGTTTCAAAATGTTACGACCTAACAAGACAAGAGGAATGCTTCACTGTTGGAGGTACTCTGAAAACACATAACAAGTTTAAACAAGGTATTAAATCTAACACAGCTATGGTCTTTCCACTCAGTGAAGGACAATTCCCCCTTTATTGCATGAGTAGTAAAATTATCCATACCAATTTTCAGATCAGGTATATAGATGAAAAAATCAAACTTAGGAAAATCACAACTTACCTAAAACTCTATGTATAGTAGGGCTTCTTTTTTAGCAACCTAACAGGCTTCATATATTGGATAAATGCAAAACTGCTTGTAGAGTTCCTGAAATGACTATTTTGTGGTATGATTATTAATACACTAACCGTACCTAAGAATTCTATTTCCTAAGTAATGCTTCTGAGCAGAAAACCCACAGATCAATTTCTATTACTTCTCATATGGTCTTAACTTTGTATGATGAAGCGTGCCCTCTCCATTGCATCAGCTACAAGAGCCTAGCAGACAAAAAGTCAGTCGTGCTCAAAAAACACACATGGTATCATTCTCTCATGAAGGTTCAGCGTGGCAACTAACATCCCTATTACACTCTCCTGAAGGCATTACCAAAAAAAAAAAATACGTGCAGGAGAGTAATGCTGCTGCAAAAGATATTAAGTATCTACCTTTGTATTGGAGTATTAAACAGCTACTGGAACTAATTTAAATTGAATGTACAGAGGTCCCAACACTCTGCATAAATACTTGTAATTGCTACCTGACTTGGAGTGGAACACTTCACTCAGTGAGGAGGAGGCCATCCCAAACACCACCTGCATGATACACTTCCACAGATGGTCTCGCTCAAGGAGGAAAATGCAGAAACACAGACTCCAATTCGGAACTAGAAATGGTAGCAAGAGATAACAGTACTGGAAACACACTAACTAGGCAGTGAATCCTTTTGAAGAGTAACACTAATGTGTTTTCATGAAGGTCCTGAAATGTCTTTGTGTGCATATTTATCAATATCAATGTAATACAAATAGTTTCAGCCACAACGGTATGGCAATTGACCCTTCTATTTTACTTTTTTCTTAGTTAACAAGGAAAAACATTTTAAACAATATACACTAAAATGTCCTCTCTAACAGTTTATTTTATTCAATGCATATTTGGAAATTGACTGTGAGGCCATTGAAGAAAAAAGTAACTATTTAGGAATATGCAAATTCAGACAGCAGAGCCTATAAAGGATATATTATGCTACTGCATTCAGGAATAAGATTTAAATAGATGTGAGGCCACCTAAAGAATTTCACAGGTTATCAAACTAAATCATATTCTCATCCTTTCAATAGCAACACAAAATCCATTTCTTAGTCTCCTCAAATGACTAAAGTGGTACATCATTCATAGGTATGAATAGATGCCAGTGTTTGTACTGTGCCACAGAATTCTTGCTGTTGCTCTTCATTTGACTAATCCAGGGAAATATGCTGAAGTGAAACTACCTTCCTTAATTGCCTACACCTCTGAAAAAATGCTTTAAGTCCTAAGTTGTCTTTCTTCCTTTGTTAAAGGTACTTCAAAGTCACAGTTCCAGGTTGCATTAGACCCTCTCTGGGTTCTATCAGTAGTGTTTCAAATAGCAGCAGTGAGGAATTTAAAAAAACAAAAACAAAAACAAAAACAAAAAACCCCACAATTTCTAGAATACAAGAATCAGTATGATTATTGTTCCTATTTTGTACATTTGTGAGTGTATGCAATCAGAGTCCTGAAAGTCATAACTCAGGGCTTGGCTACAAGCATAGTGAAAACTTTCCTAGGATAATTATATCAGAGCCCTGAGCTTATCAACAGGCTCCGCAATCTTTTTCCCCAATTCTAAGGGTTAAGGCACCTCTGCTTAAGACCAATGCTGACAAAATGGAGCTGAGTAACCTGTGTGGAACCTTGTCAGGGGCCTCCTCCACCTTCAGCTGGGAGCAGAAGTTCAGGCTCCCATTCTTGATCCTTGTGTCAGCTGTGCTGTAGGTATGTCTTTACCTGGCTGTGTACCTCACTGATCCTGATCCACCAATTTCAAATCCTGGCTTGTCCTCAAGCCTCTCTCCTCACAACAAGCTTTTCTGATAACCACAGGACTGTTGCCCAAGCCTGTTTTTCTTCCACTAGACTTGCTCTGATCTTCCCATTTGGCAACTGTGGGATTGCACCACTGGTCAGTGAGGTACTGACCTGTACCTGCCTTGCTGCAACCTTAGCTCCCAGCTCACACTAATGCATGGAGCAGTCTCCCCGTCCTGCTGCTTCCTGACAAACTAGTCAAGAACCACAGTTCTTCTAGAAACAGCTTACAAGACTGAAGAGCTTAAGCAGTTGAAGAGTTCAGCAGTATCACACAGATTATCTCACAACAGCTATCAGCAAAATGGCTGCAAGCTACTGATCAAGTGAGCCATTAGAGTTCCCTTGGTAAGTTTAATGAGAAAACCAGGACCACAGGACAAATCAAGAGAATACTGTCAAAAATGAAAATTTACTTGCAATATGTGAAGGCCACGTAGCAGAGGTGCTATTAACAACCTGACCTGCCAAATGCATTTTGCATTTCAGAAGAATCACAAGTAAAGATTGAAAAGCCTAAATTCTATGCAGAAACAGGACCTGTACCTTCAGTGAACCTTAGAGGTCATTCTGTCAGAGATGTTTACCCAAAAAATAAAAATGCACCAAGGGAAAAACCACTGTTTCCATAGAAATTATATCAGTAACATTCTTCACCATCATTTTAATTGTCCAGAATAACAATAATTACAGTCTCAATTTAGGGAGGTATATGAAAATTGACAAAAAGTCCTCTCATTGTTCAAAGATGTGATATAGGTTTAAAATGAAAAAAAAAATCTTGTTTCAACAAAGTTCTTGCCAAACTGACTGGTTTCTTCTTTTTACTCACTGGGTTTTTTTAGATTTCAATGATTTTCAGAGTCTTATTGGTCATAATACTCAGACATAACATTGAGTAATTAAGCTGTCCATACAGAAAGTACAGCTTCACCCCAAAAAAATCTCTCAGCTGGAGACTGTTGTTTCTGTAGCTGTAACTTCTATTCAGGACCAAAACTATGATCTCTGCAGGAGACAAACACAGAAGAACAAAGGCTAAAAAGTTTAGTGGTACACTAGTTAGACTGCTCTGCTCCACACAACAAAATCATAATGAAGACTGTACTACAAAAGCAAAACTTTAGATTAAAGTAAGAACAGTTGCAATATGGCAGATCAAAGGTTTGAAATGTCATCTTAAGAAAAATTTAAAAAAACGTATGTGGTCACGTAAAATCAATTAAAAATCCTGTCCTGGTGGCTGTTCCTACTTGAAGAAGCCAGTTATGTCAAAATATCATGTTGGTTACTATACCTCTTGCCACAACTAGACTAGTGACATCTACTTCCAAAGAAGACATGGAACAAGCCTACTGAATTTTTCAAGCAAGAATGAGATTTGCCTGCCAGCACATGCCATCAGAAAAGGCAATTAAAAGGGAGAGTAAGAGCAGCTAAACCTCGTACTGTGTGCTAGCCAAGAAACATGTGACCTCTACCACTGTGACCCCAAAACACAACTCAATGCAAGGCCACATCTAATGTCAAGTGGAGGTTCAAGAAACCCTTTTCACAGACTTACACAACAGCTGTGTTTGCTTTCACACCGCAATGCAATTGCAATTCTGCAAGGAATTATTTAAATCAGTTCCTGATAATGGATTTGTAAAGCAAAATAACTAAGAGAAAAGAGAACAAAAGTCTCAATTCTGCAGGAAAAAAAATCAGAAACAGCACATTACTGTGTGGGAAGAATGCAAGCATGTACCACTGTCAACTTGGATGAACATTTTGTACTAGGTTCTTCTCAAAATTTCCAATTTTTGGAAGGCTTGTTTTCTAAGGCATTGTCTTCTGAGAAGAGAGAGGTAATAGTACCAAAAGACAAGAACAGTATACAAAGCAAAACCTGAAAAAATCATCTTTCTTCAAAAAAAAGGCAAAATTATAAGGTATGGAAGAATACTGATTCTGAGAAGAATTCTAGTAGCTGCCACTGCAAGCCTTCAAAAGTTTATTTTTTTTCAAAGGAGAATATAAAGAAAAAATACAGGAGATGTCAAATAAACATTTATAGTTTCAGAGAGCACCAGATGTAAAAGGTAGAGGTGCAGGAGTGGACAATTTTGCTCAAATGCAATCCATTTGGTTCTAATTTAATTTACATTTGGCCATGAATCTCTGGTCATGTAAGTTTTTCCCATCTGGTTGCCCAAGTTTCAATGAAGTTAGGTATTTGTAGTAATTCAAAAGAAAAAATACATCCATGAGAAAAAAAGGATTAATGATGATGGTAGCATTTGCCCTCAGAAAGTTACTTGTTTACCCCTGGAAAACAGAAACAGAATTTTTCTGAGCTGACTAGTAACATATTCTTGTAAGATCCAGTAGAAGATACCAGACTATTTAACACAGAGATTGGTATTTCTCTCCCAAAGGGGATTTTTTTAAGTGGTATAATATAATAAGAAACCAGTGTCCTTAAAGCAGTCAGTGTATGAAATCATAGAATTAGAGAATCAGCTGGGTTGGAAGGGACCTCCAAGATCATCAAGTCCAACCCTCAATCCACTACCACCGTGGTTACCAGACCATGGCACTAAGTGCCACATCCAGTCTCATCTTAAAAACCTCCAGGGACAGAGAACCCACCACTTCCCTGGGCAGCCCATTCCAGTGCCTGATTACCCTCTCTGTAAAGAATTTATTCCTAATATCCAACCTAAACCTCCCCTGGCACAGCTTAAGACCATGCCTTCTTGTCTTACTGATAGTTGCCTGGGAGAAGAGACCAACCCCCACCTGGTTACAACCTCCTTGCAGGTAGTTGTAGAGAGTGATGAGGTCTCCCCTGAGCCTCCCCTTCTCCAGGCTGAACAGCTCCAGCTCCCTCAGCCTCTCCTCACGGGACTTGTGCTCGAGTCCCTTCATCAGCTTAGTTGCTCTTCTCTGGACCTGCTCCAGCCCCTCAATATCCTTCCTGAACTGAGGGGCCCAGAACTGGACACAGTACTCCAGGTGTGGCCTCACCAGTGCTGAGTACAGGGGAAGAATCACTTCCTTGGACCTGTTGGCCACACTGTTCCTGATCCAGGTCAGGAGGCCATTGGCTTTTTCTTGGCCACCTGGGCACACTGCTGGCTCATGTTCAGCTTCTTGTCAACCCAAACTCCCAGGTCCCTCTCCATCTGGCTGCTCTCCAGCCACTCTGCCCCCAGCCTGTACCGCTGCATGGGGTTGTTCTGTCTTGCAAAAATTTTTAATGGCACTTTAAGATTTTGGCATCAAAATATGGACAGAATGTATTTTATGTTCTAGTCTTCTCCAATATTGCTCCATGCTGGGAAAGCACAATCTTCTTTGTGATAAGCACTGAAAAGCGAAACCTTCTGGGCAAAGGCTCAAACAGTCATCTGATCATTGATGACCTGGTTTTGCAATTAAATTAGTCCAGCTCAGTGATGTGCCTTTAGAGTGTTTGGTATGTTCTTAATATTCAATTTCAGGACAGTTAAAACACTGACAGGAGTACACCAAATAAAGCAAGAAGTTTTTGCCATTGTTTCATTTCCTTTTCGAAAATCGGGAAAAAAATTACTAATTATCCAGACAGATCTACAACCCATGTTAACTTCTGCAGACTAACTTCATTATTCAGTTCACTCTTTCTTACTTTTTCCTCTTTGCAGAAATGTAAATCTACCCCTTATAACTGTGTTTATTATGGCTACATCACTGAACAATTCTTCAAAACACAAGAAGTACAGTTTATTTTACTCATCTTTGCAAGAGAATGCTCAGTGTTCAGAGGATGCATTATTTAATTGCATAAACCTTATGAGTTTAATTGGACAACTATACAGGGTCTTTTAAAGTTAAATGCATAGCTAATCTACCAAGTCACTTACGTGAGATGACAGTTCCTCAAGCACTAAATGAGTCAAGTTGTAGTCACTTCTCTCTGTTCTGGACTACCTTTAAACTGCATTAAGAATGTGTACAAATCTCTTCCTGCTTCATCTATCAAGACCCATAGTTGACTAACCTCCACTTTATCATTCTTCCTTCAATGAAACGTCCTTTAAAATCTTTTAAAATTACATACTAATTTTGTTTCCAGAACAAAATATTAACTCCATCATCTAATAAATGAAAACAAACAACAATTCAACAGTGAAAACCGAGTGTTCTAACTAAATCTGCAACTCTGATCAAGAGATTTGCAGATGAAAAAACAATAATGCATATGAACTATTCATTCTACATATCAGACGGAAGCACACAGATATCCATTCAACCAATTCAGATTTCAATTCAATCATCCCTCATACAGAATATCCAATTTTATATAATTTATTGCCAAGGCAATACTGACAACATTCAGTATTTACTATAAAATTTTTTTAAACTTCATTAAGCAAACACAAAAACTTCAAAACAAACTTAAGCTAATGCAGAAGACATGTACCAATGCAGAAGAATTGAGCACTTCATTATACTCTGGAAGAAAAAGTGTACTTTATTGGATTTAATTAACAGAAAAAATGTTAGTTATTATGCATGGTCAAATAGATTACTTCTACAGTAATTCAATGAGTGTGTTCATATTACTTTTTCTAAGACAAAGATCTCCACATGTACTGAAGTATGATTTTAGTGTAGTTACAGAACTAAAAGAAAAGTGAGGGGAAAGAAATATTTTTTAAAAATTAGGTAGCATTTTAGCAATAAACATCAAAATTAAGACAAGACCTGATGACTAGGTTAAACTGACACTGACCAAATGAAAATAATTCCAGCATACAAGTAGAGCTATTAATGAGATGAAAAGATAAAAATATGCCTAAGCCACAAATCCAGAAGATAAAGATAACACACAAGAAATAAGAGGGAAAAAGCCCCCAAACTAACAATTTAGGAGTTTGGAGGGGTTTTAAAGAAAAATGTATTACAAAACTCTTGAAAAAAATAGCAACACTGAAGTGATTTCACTTATGCAATGAACACAATGGTGCTGTAGAATTTTCAAGTCCTACCAATTCTCCATGTCCCCAATAGTAACTTATATTGATGTCATGTGAAAATGTATTTTATATCCCAGTTAGACAAGCACTCAACTGAGATGCATGAAAGCATAAGGATAAAATTGCCTTTTTTACTCTGAATTTCTTTACAATTCAGTTGAGAGTTAAAAATCATAGACTAGCTTTAAATTCATCACACAGTTAAGAATATAAATGCCCTAAAAAGTAATACTAAAAAGATACTATTCAATCTCAATTCCTTACATAATTACATTCTATGGTTAGCCTAGTAAAACTGTAGGTTTTCATGAGACAGTAAATAAACAGTAAATAAACTTCTGAACACCAGAAGTAATTTCACAGTTAAATACCTTGTGATACTGACCTACCCCGTGTGAAAATTCATTTTTACTCAACTACTTTATTCTAGTCAGGTTATTTCTTCTTTTTGAATGTAAACAAAAGCATATAGCTTCATTTTACAGATAAACAAAGCTAAAATCTATAAGACGAGTTTCAGTTTTTAGTGAAACAGTAGCAAAAAATGCTTTAAAGCTCTTAAAACTGCACTGCTTTCAGCTTGAATATTTAATGCTTGCATGTTATAAGCACTTTCACATAACTGTAAAACAGAGAGGACACTTGACAATGCACTCTTCACACTCATGTTTCAGTAGCTGCATGGCAGAAATCAATAGGTTTCTGTTTTCCTACAAGTCACATGCATTTGCTTCCTTTCACTGAAACAGTGCTTAGGAAAAGCAGCTTCCCACCTCTTTGCTTTTGAATAGTCAATCTGCTCTAATTATTGTAGTCAAGAAACGGTGCACTCTTTTTATTATAAAACAATTTCTGTTAAATTCAGTACTTGCCCAAGTACCTGGAAATTTTAAACAGTCATCAGATTAAAGCAGTGATAATGAAAACATTGAACCATAATGTTTTTTAGCAAGCACGCCTAACTACAAAACCATCCAAAATTCATAAATACATGATAAAGATTCCTCTCTGATAAGAATTTTAAATGTAGTACATGCTATGATCATTTTTATACATTTTTAATAAGCTAAATATATCTTGTTTCAGAAAACAAGAGTCCAAAGAGGGGGGTTACTAGAATAAATTCCACTTGCTTAAGCACGTATTTTTAACGGCACAGTTCTTGCAAGGTGGACCAGGAAAGACATGTGAAGAAGGGGAGACAAAGGAAAGTACACTGCTCTGAGTAAATTGCAAGTGCTACACTCTTATCTGACTTACACAGTTGTGTAATGTTATTTCAAAGTGCTACCCAATAAGCATGAAAACAGATAGAAAGCTATGCAGTTATACAGCCAAATTCTACCAGCTGTAAATACATTGGTTCAAAAGTGTCATTAAGTATCTTTTGTAACGAACTGTAAGTGTTCTAGCAGTAGCTGAATTATCTACAGAGAACACATGAAATGTCAATTTCTGTGTGAAAATGGGTCATTTTAATCATGTTTAGGTTCAATTGCTAAATTACAATAGCACACATGAAAAATTCAGTCAAGTGAAGACAATTTCTTAGATTTTGAAAGCAAACAACACAATTGCAGTTACTTTTTTTCCTTAAAAGAAACACTAGGAACGTTGAGCTTTTTTTGACAGGGAAGACAAATATAAAATGTGACAGAGAATAAGTGAAAAAAATATAGTTAAATGAAGAGATTTCAGAGGTATATATTGAAAACAGAATGGATTAGATTCAGAGGAACCAACATTAAATGACCAAGTAAGATTTCTTCATTTAATGACTGGAGAAAGAGGAATCCAATTCAGAGTGTGGAAAAAGCAGACAGGCATCTCTGATGCTTATCCAAGTCCTCCCCCTTCCTCGCACTGCTTGTAAATGATGTGCCAAAGGTGAACTCAGATGAGATGTATTTCTTAAAATGGACTCTTTTGAGACTTAAAGGTTCTGATTCATTATGACATTCTTAACACAGTGAAGATTTCAGCTTCATTCAACTCTGGTCCCAAGGCTAGGGAACTGCTCCTTTTCTCTCCCATCAGTGCAGTAACACCATTCTGTGTCCTTTACTTTGCCCCTTGTGCCCCACAGTTTCTCTCTAAGCAGGTCCCACTGTCCCTAGCCACACCTTTTACTATCATTCTTTCCTGACGAAAAATGCATCTCTCTGTACTTACTCTCTTGCACTGGTGTGGCAATCTGTTGCTAATCCCTTCTCATACCAGTTGAACTTCCTCTTGGTTTCAGGCTATAATTTAAAAGGAATATACTGACATTATCTGTACTATTTCCCTGCTTCAGAAAATAAGATTTTGTATCTCTTTAAAATGGTCCCTCCCAAATCCTACCAGACTCTATTTGAAATGCAAATATCCTAGAGGGAACTACCAGCTATCTATTTTTAGAAAACCCTTCTGCTGCTTCTAACAAAGACTTTTAGATCTGCAGTCCCAGATTTCAGTACCACTGGTAGCTAACACGAAAACCAAAAAACACCCATTTTAAAATTCTCTCAGAAGTAAAATCCTGCACAATTTTGACTCTCTGAAATCTAAAAAGCATATTTGGAGATGAAACTGTACCTTACAAATAATTAACAACTAACGTCAATAGTCAGAGATCACTATGTTAGGTACTATGTACGTATTTAATAAGAGATAAGCTTTTATCCTAAAAGCTTGCAATTAAGCTTATTAGAAGTGACACAAAGACATGAGAAAGAGACAAGATAATAATACATTAATTATTATTAGCATAAAGAAGAGTCATAGCATACCATTTGCCTAGTCATTGCAAAGTATTAGCACAGTCAAGCATTTTTTTAGAAAGCATCTGAAAATGAAAATGTAAGTGGCTTTTCAGATTTATGTGGATCTTTCCTTTTTCATGTCAAGACCAACTGAAGAAAGTATGAAGGCTTTTCAGGGAAAACTAGAACAAAGAAGTCTGACAGGCCTAAGACCAATGAACTGAAAGCTCAAAACCTAGTAGAACAGACTACTAGATCTTGTTCTATGATGTGCTTAGAATGAAGGTTTTCCACCCTTCTCAAATGTGTTTATGATTTCAACAAGATAAAAATCTGACTTTGCCATCTTGCTCAATTCTGTCCACACTTACTGGAGAGTCATATACTCACCTCATCAGTAAGAAACTCCTTACTCAGACCGAAGTCTGTCAGCACCACATGGCCATCAGAATCGAGGAGAATATTCTCAAGTTTTATATCCCGATATATAATCCCCAACTGCAAACAGAATATAAGAAGAAGTATTTCCAAATAGTGTAACCACATCAAGGACACATCACTGCATGCATTTAAATATGAAGTGACCAAAAATTTCCATTATTAAGATAATCTGATACATGAAAGTTGCACCTCAAAAAGGATAATTTTTAAATGCCTTTGAAGAAGTAACTTTAAAATTACTTGAAAATTATCAGAAATTACACTTGTGTTAATGTCTTAAATTTTAAGGGGCATACTACATCTCCCTTGAAACTTGCTGTTGAGTGCACAACTCAGTTCAGCGTTCACTAAAAATGAAAATGGATGCTATGTTTTAGACATAGACCATACATACATGCTTTGTAGTAGTCTACAAATCTACTTACTACCTCTGAAAATTGTAATAATTTTCATGTCTACAATTGTGCTAGAACTCTACCACTCAATTGTGTTGCAACAAGGACAACTGAACAACACTACAACCCAGAACTTGTTCACGTTCACTACAAATTAGTTTTACGGACATAGGATTACTAAAAATTAACAATCATTTGTCAATAAGACTACTCTTCACAATGCAGACAAAAATTTGTAGCCTTAATCTGGTGCACAAGAAGAGATACTTCATGGGGAATTATTTCTAATTATACAACTAATGTCCCAATAGTAAAGTTGCTCTGAACTTAAAACAATCAAAAACAATAGTTGTCCTTACTAACATTATATGATGCAAAAAGAATATACAGCTGTAGGTCCTCAAAATCAGCACTAGGACAAAGTTACTTTACCTTGTGGAGATGTTCAAGTGCCAAAACGATTTCCCCAATATAAATTTGCACCTCACTTTCTGAGAATCTCTCTCTGTGTGAAAGATGAGTAAACAATTCTCCTCCATTTATATAGTCTAAAAAGTAGAAAAAACAACATTAGAATTTCACTTTCTGACAATTTAATTTTCTTATTGGAATAGTGTGAGGTACTTTGTAAGCTATTTAGTAACACATTCTGCTATCAGATGCTTTTACTTTATTGTAATTCACTAATATTTCATCATGTTGTACAGTACTCAATTTCCTTCTTAGAGGACTGAGGGAAGAACAAGACCCACTTTTAAATAAGTAGCAAAACAAAATAAGCCTCAAATATTCATAAATTATAAAGATGGCATTTTTTGCAAAATCAGTCTTTCAGTTATTTAGGAATATGAAAAGAAAGGAGTACAAATGATATCTACACAGTATTTGTAGACTTATGAAATACTCTTGTGAGCAACAAGGCAGACTGACATAAAGGCAATTCAGAAAACAGGTATTAGGTGAAATAATCAACTATGGACAGTTACAAAATTTTCCCTTCACAAGAGAAATTAAGATGGTAAAAATTACTGGAGGAGATTATTTCCACATACACTCCCTCACAGAAACTACTTTCATTCTTTGCAGGCTATGACACAAGGTTTTCCCACAGTAAGGGAGAGGGGGGAAAAAAGTAACTATTACAACAGAGCTCCACTGCAACACAAACACATTTTAGATGAAGAGCTGTTTATGCTAGCAATGTACATTACAGTCATTAATTTGCAACCTCACAGTCCCCATTATTGTATTTGAGGTCTACATGTACAGAGCAGGGAACACACTCCACATCATCTTACACAATATTGTCTTCAAAATTGTTTCTCTAGATTTATTGGTATAAGACCTAAATGCATTGGGATTTATCTTATCCATCTTATAAGACCTAAATCCTTTGGACCCTAAAAGGATCCAATCCTATTGCAAGTTAATAGTTTGAAGGAGAAAGCATGTATATATAAATCACAGACATTCTGATCTCTCTCCACTTTTTAGTTCTCCAGTTGTCTATTTGAGAAGGAATATTAGTTGAATCAAACAATGTAAGGAAAAGTATTTATCTATATCAGTAAACATATGAAAAAGATTTAATGAAATACAAATAACCTCCATTTTACAATTCCTTCCTTCTTCTAAAAAACTTCAGCACATAGAAAAAGATAACAGAAACAAATTTTTTAAATATTTCTAGCTGGAACCGCTAACTTAGTATAAGGTAAGCACTGAATTCCCAGGCACTGTCCTAAGGACTGTGACAGATCCAAACCAACACTGCCACAGGAATGGCACAACAAGTTTAATTCTATGCAGGTTGTAACATTAACCACAGCCCAATGAAACAATCAGCCTTCATGTTCTTGGTGCTAGATCAAATGCATGGCTGACATAGTGGAAAAAAATTACCAGTCAGTTCAATATAAACTCCATTTGACAATACAGATTATTTAGCTTTTTTTTAAGTATTAGTAGGTTAACCTTGCATGACAAGCTTTGTATAGGATTGGTGGCATTCACATGGACACAACACTTAGTTCTTTCAATATAGCTTAAAGCCAAAGTAAAAACTGGAATCAACTCCAAACCCTGCATTCTGGAAATCTGGCAGAAGTGCAGCTGCACGTCTGTACTTGATTCAGTCTGTTCATACAGCTATGTAATCTGACAGCATGAAGAACTGTACTAAAGACTGCACTGAGGCTCCAATTCTAAAAACTCTTGAAGCTAAGATGGCATGTTCTCACACACCAAGTTCAGCCAGGTACAAAAAAAAGACAGACACTGGTTTCCCCCAAAATTCAGAAGCCTCGGAAACACATACATTTCAAAACCAAACTGAAGTGATTTACAAAGACTTACATAAGGAGACATGAAAAACTTGTAACAAACAATTTATTTCCCTCAGGAGGGTAGGAAGCCCAGCTGAATTACAAAGTAGCTTTACGTCATGTTAGGTAGAAAAAATTTACACTGTTAGAAAAAGCGATTAAAAGAAAGTTTTAAACTCTAATTATTCCCATTTTCTCCTAAAAAAGAAGGAATAAAGGACCTTTCTGGCCCCAATGGATATTCTGAGAATGAATATAGAACTTAGGGAAAAAAAACAAAACAGAAGGCTGTAATTATACATTAGCTATAAATTTCTTGCTTCAAACATCACCTTAACATTGTATTATGGTGGACACATGCCCAGTTTGCACTATCTGCTATGTAATGTTCTTCAGAACTACTGAGTTTGCTCCTCTCTGACTCTTACAAGAATATAATATCAAGTTTTTAATTTTCCTTCATATAAGAGGCTTTTATGGCCTTCTAATTATCCTTGTCACCTAAATTTCTCCATTACTATGTATTTATTTTTAGGTAAATACATCCATCTCAGGTTTGAGGTTGGGGTGGTTTTTATTTTTTTTGTTTCCTCCTTTTTTTAATATTTCAAATAGGATCTGTATTCTATACAAAAGTATCTTGACTTAAAGAATGGTACTAAAATATTTATAATATTCACATTCTGTCACATTTAATCTCTCAAATTTTCCTAGCATTAAATTATAAACACTAAATTTGCTGCTGATTTGAAAGGTAGAAATATTTTTAATTTTGGAGTGGTACCAAACCTTATGAACAAGCTCTATTTGCAGCACAGAAATGTGTGATTTTAGATTATCTCTTAATAGCCAAAAATTGATACATGCAAGGTACCTCAATACTCAAAAGATCAAATTATTTCATAACAAAAGTTTTGGCATCAAATGCTTCCAGGTCACTGATGAATATACATATACATTTTTTGCTGCATATTAGTCACAGACACCACTAACCCCGGCAGTCAGAGTAGCACACTGAAGTTCAAACAGGAAACCCACAAATACAGACACTGTTGAAGATGAACAGTATTTTCCTTCCTATGCTCTCTCATGCAACCTCCAAACATACTGTACTTAAGGCCACATGAAAAAAAACTACAAAACATTGAGATAAAAGGGTTGTTTTTTTTTTCATTAACATAAGACTTAAATGCATAAGACTACTCACCTAAAATGAGATGAAGCTTTGTATCTGTCTGGAAGGCATAATGTAACGTGACTAAAAATGGTGATTGCCTAATGTGCTCCAAGACTTGTCGTTCTGTCCTTGTGTGCTCAGTTGTTTTGGCTTTTTGAACTATTGTTGCTTTCTTCAGTACTTTCATGGCATACAGTTTTCCAGCATCATGGCCGCTCACTTTCCTCACTAGGAACACTTTTCCATAGGCTTAAAAAGTGGGGAGAAAAACAAAAAACAAACCAAAGACACAAAAAACACAAGTTACCTATTGTACTACAGATCTGGCTGATACTATTATTATTTTCAATTACTCATTGTTATGGCAAGCAGTAATCATTCAGGCTAAAATCTTCTAGAACACTTTTTCTGTTTCAGATTGAACTTCTCTGAGCAAAATTCAACCAAGTGAGCTTCGCAACTGAACACTGTAAGACTAGGAAAACAATCAGTTTCAGTATTTAGAAACAATTTTAAGAGCTGAGGATTTCTTCCTTTGTAGTAACCTAAAGTTCCTATATCTAGATTTAAGCAAGAGTGTGGAGTAAGAGAGATGCTATTTTTTGTCCTCAAAATAGCCTGCCCATATTTGCACAACTTACATACTTTCATTATTGGTTTTATAGCACTGAAGTTCCAAAAATCCATAGAAAAACCAATTAATTCTTCCCATCAGTATTTAGTACATAGAAACTTTCTGAGGCTCCCATACTGGACTTAAATGAGAATAAGCTAGAGAAATTCTCAAAAATAAAGTTTTCTAAATACACACAGTAAAAGTAGTCTTCCCAGAGTTTTAAATACGCTCCACACTGAAATAATAAGTGGCAAACATGGACATCCTTTACTTTTTTTTTATTTTTTATTAAAAAGGACTCCTGGGAACTCCACATGAGTCAATACGATACCTCTACTGGAAAAACCTGTAGAAATAGTCAAGGTTAGAATTAGTGTGCAGTCACAAAGCCATGATCTCACTGCAATTACAGTGATATGGTGTGACAGCTTGCACGACTGGAATACTGTCACGGATGGTTATACACTTTTTAGGAAAGAGGCCAGCAAGGCAAGGTGGTGGAGTTGCTCTTTACATGAGACAGCAACTGGAATGTATCGAGCTCTGTCTAGGGGTGGATGAAGGAGGAGCCAAGAGCTTATGGGTAAGAATTAAGGGATAAGCTAACATGGGTGACACTCTTATGGGTGTCTACTGCGGGCCCCCTGATCAGGAAGAGGAAGTAGATGAGGCCTTCTACAGACAGCTGGAAGTAGATCACATGATCACAGAGCCATGGTTCTCAGAACCACCCTGGCAGCTGCTGGAAAGAAAGCACAGCTTGGAGCCCAGGAGGTTCTTGCAGAGTGCTCATGATAACTTTCACATGAGGTGGGGAAGCCCACAAGAAGAGATGTGCTGCTGGACCTTGTACTAACACACACAGAAGGACAGGATGGGCATGTGAAGACTGGGGGCAGCCTTGGCTGCAGTGACCAAGATGAGATGGTGGAGTTCAGAATCCTGCATGAAGGAAGTAGGGCAATAAATAGGATTACAGCCCTGGACTTCAGGAAAACTAACTCTGGCTGCTTCAAGGGTCTACTTAGAGTACTCTCATAGGTTAGGTCTCTAGGTGGTAGAGCAGGTCCAAGAGAGCTGGTTAATATTTGAGTATTACTTCCTCCAAGCTTATGATCAGGGCACCCCTATGAATAAGAAATGAACTAATAGGGGCTGAAGATCTGCATGGATGGGCAAGGCACTTCTGGCAAAACCTGAACAGAAGAAGGAAGTTTACAGCATAAGGAAAAAGGGAAAGGACACTTAGGAGGAATATAGGACTATTGTCAGAGTATGGTAGAGATGTGTCAAGGGAAGCTAAGGTCCACTTGGAATTAAATCTGTCAAGGGATATCAAGAACAACCATAAGGGTTTCTTCAAGGACATCAGTAGCAAAAGGAAGACTTGGGAAAATGTGGGCCCACTGCTGAATGAAGTAGGTGCCCTGGTGACAAAGAGTACAGTTACTGAACTTGATTCTTACTGCTAAAGCTAGCCCTCAGAAATCCCAGACCCTGGGGGCTTTTTCTTGGTCAAGGATAGGGTTAGAAATCATTTAGGCAAACGTGACACCCACAAATTCATGAGCCCTGAAGCTATGCATCCACAAGTGCTGAGGCAGTTAGCAGATGTTACTGCTAGGCCACTCTCACTAATCTCTGAAAGGCCACGAAGAACAGGAAAGATTCCTGAGGACTGAAGAAAAGCCAGTATCACTCCAATCTTCAAAAAGGGCAAGAAGACTCAGAAAAACATAGGCAATACAGCCTCATCTTCATCCATGGAAGGGTGATGGAACAACTCATCCTGGACCAGCTGGGAAGATGGAGGGGCAGCAGTGCATGTTCTCTACCTTGATTTCAGCGTGGCTTTTGACACCAGCTCCCATAAAATTCTCATATGTAAGCTCAGCAAGTGTGGGTTAGGTGAGTAAACAGTGAGGTGGATTGAGATCTGGCTGAATGGCAAAGGTCAGAGGGCTGTGATCAGTGGCACAGAGTTCTAGCCCAGAGAAGACAGAGGGGCTCTTATCAATGCACACAAATAAATATATTAAGGATGGGGCCAGACTTTTTTTGATAGTGCCCAGGAACAGGATAAGGGGCAACATGCACAAACTAAAAATATGAAATTCCACATGAATATGAGGCAAATCTTCTTTACTTTGAGGGTGACAACACACTGGAAGAGGCTGCCCAGAGAGGTTGTGGAGCCTCCATCTCTGGAGATATTCAAAACCCACTTGCATACAATCCTGTGCAACATGTCCTAGGTTAATCTGCTTTAGCAGGGATTGGACTAAGTGGCCTCCAGTGCTTCCTTCCAATCCCAACCATTCTGTGTTTCTGTAGTAGATACACAAACAGGATGTTTGTATCCTTCACTATGTGAAAGAATGAGTGTTACTTTTGTAGATGTAAATAATTATAATTGCTCAAAGGGATCAGGAGGAAGGAACAATGATGTGGTTGACCTATTTAGATCAAGGTACTTAAGTTCTCTTGCAAAAAACACTAAATGGTCATGGGTGCAATATCCTCTTATAAATTAACAGCTATGTTAGCAGACAAAAAGCTAAAAGATTAAAAATAAATATTCAGCTTTTTCAGAGAAAGCAGGTCACCATAAAAATTCATCCTGCCTGATTCAGTCATAGATAAACAGCAATGAAGACGATTTTCTTGGTTTAGTAAATTACCCACTGCAACAGAAATTGAAGCTTACTGCTGAAAACTACCACAGTATCAAAATAGTAGCTGAAAAAATAAAATGGTAGATAAAATTTCAAACAGGTAGATGTGAATTCACATATCATAATAAGATATAGTGTTGAAACTGAGAAGAAAAAAAATAACTGGAGTTACCACAGATAACCCTATGAGAAAACACCAATAGTAATCAAAAAAAACAAACAGAATGTTAGAACTTCAAGGAAAGTACTGAAGAAATGACACAAGTGTGCCATCCCCCAAACCTTCAACACAAACCCAGAAATCCTTTATGCTGTGGTACAAAATCTTTGTGTGCTTATATCTTGAACAATGCACACTACTTTGGTCTCTTCTGTCCCCAGCTCCCATCCTCCCATTAGAAAAAAATAAGTATAAAACTCAGAAAAATAAAGGAAAGGGTAAGAGAATTCCTCTAATTATAAACAGAAGTAAACATATTTCCACTCTTTATTTAGCCTGAAAAAGTAGAGTACTTAAGAAGATTATATAGAGTTTAGAGAAAAAGAAAATTATATGAAGGTAAGTAAAGACCAAATTTTCATTATTTCTAGGAATAAAATAATTAAGGCAACAAATTAAATCATTAGGTATCAACATTAAGTACATAAAATAAATACGTAGTTAAGCTGTCGAACTACTGCTACATAATACCACAGATGTCAAGAATGTAGATGAATTCAAAAAGACTGTATAAGTCCCTGAGGGAAAGGAAAGCATGGTAAGTGTTGCTAAACACTGAAGAGAATCTCTGGCTCAGGCAGACCCCAAACTGCAGGCTGCTACAAGTTCACTAAGGAAATCATCATTGCATGCCTCTCTTAAGCCACTACGAGACGGAAAACTGAACCAGCTGGTTGCTTTGTCCAAGTCTTATAACTACCTTCACATTACCTTCTCAAAAGGAATGCTTAAGTATCTCTAACTTGAAAATACACTAGACCAGAGTATACTGTCCTGATGTGAGATATTGAAATTTAGTTAGTCTTTAAAAATGCTGTAGCATATACTATGCTTCCAGTAAGCAAACACATGTAACTCCGGATTATTTTCTGGATTTTTTTCCAGACAGGTAGAGTCTTTTAAACTATCCAATGACTTGTGGGCTTTTTTCTACAACCAAGTTCTACTTCATTCAGTATACAGAAGTGATACTGCTCATATACTGAACAATTCTTTTTAAGAAGTTCTTTACCTGACTCATCCCACCCCAAGGAATCATGCTTGGTTTCTTTACAGAACTCATTATCTGCAATAAGAGCTTTCATAAAATAAGTTTTCACAACATATCTCTCAAGAATGGCAAACAGACTCAGAATAGGTGAGTGTAAACATCTTTCTATTTTGGGAGACAAAGGCGAGATACACAGGACAATTTCAAGATTCTCAGTATTGTATTGCATTCTCCAACTTTGTAGGCATGAGATCTCTAAGTTGGATTCAATGGTCACCAACTGGTCATCAAGAAATGGATAAACAGATGTAAAAAGATTGTTTTAGTAAAATAGGCACGGGCCATAAATCCTGTCATGATGTACAGGCACAGGTGATCTGAATCAAGGTTGCACAGACCATAATATTGTAACCATAGCAATACTGTTACGCATATGCACAGTTATTTTCCAATATTGGATATTAACTTATTTTTAGCACCTGAAAAACAGATCCCTCCCACTGAAACTGCTTCCAAAAGTAATATTGACATCTTTATAAGGAGTTACTTCTCAAAAAATGTAGATAACTCTTCTGCATTTACTAATGCAACAAAAATAGTGCAGACAATGGCCTTATCTTGCATTTCCCAACTGCTTAAGAAGCAGCCCTAGTTTTCACCAGTTTTCAGCTGAAACTTGAAACTGAACTTCCTTGTTACCTCTCTGAAAAGCCCAATCTAGAGCATTAAATACAAGTTTTCTTGGATTCCTAGGAAACAGCAGTTTTATCAGAAATGTTGGAGAACACTACATTAAGCTAAACTAAAATTTTTAAAAAGCCTCATGATTTTAACACTTGGCTACGAGTATCTTTAATAACACTTTATAAAACCATGCAAAATCACATCTTAAGAGACAGCATGCAGCATGTACTACAGCTTTACACATAGCATAGGAGAAAATTATCTCATTAGTGTAAGAGCTGAAAGGAAATCTCTAGAAACAATACTATTGTTATCATAAAAGAATTTGCAACATAGAGCTTTACCATGGTACAAATTGTTTCTTCAGAAATCTGAAAAGAACTGACAGAGTGATGAGGATTCTCAGCATTTTTGATGAGAATAAATCTTAAGTAGCACTATTTTAATCAAATGACTCATGATATATTCAACACCAGAATCTCTGATATCACCACAAGAAATCTACTTAAAAGACAACACTGCAAAAGCAATTCATTTGAGTGGCAGCAAGGAGAGAGCACATAAGCTAATTGCAATACCCTTACCTGGTAATTGTATTTCTGAAAAGCTTTTTTAATTTCTCAAAGAGAGACATTTTAATGTTCATTCTCATAAAATCTCATGCACATCTCATCTACTGCCAAGGCAGAAATATTTAGCCAGCAATATATCCCCCATAATGAATTGCACAGTCTCCAAATATTCATGCCCCAAATTCATCAAAAATGTATTAAATGGTAGAAAAGACTATATAATACACAGACAAACACAAACTATGTTACACTGACCTTGCAGTTTATTAAGAGAAATAAAATAAAAATTTAAAGAAAAGAGTAATTATTAGTTGCAGATTTATATGGATATCAGCCTTTAAGATGATTAAGAGATTTCATAACAGCAATTTATACCCAATTTCCACTCAATTTGTGAGACAGAAAAATATAGTTGGGTGCTAAAACTTTCTTTTCACTACTGCCTTTTTAATGAATACAAATTCATAGTAATATATCATAAGTATATATATTCATAAGTATAGATAAAAGTTTACTTAGATATAAGTATTTATATAAGTATACATATACATAGTAATATATCATATCATCATTATAAGCATATCACCATCCTAAGTAACAATTCAGCAGGTCATTAGAATATTCTAAAATACACACTTGCTGAAGGACAATGAATTAAAAATATAAAATATTCTCTGGTTCTTTGTTCTTTCTACATAAATGAAAGCACATTAAGCCACTGCAGCACGCCAGCTAATTCTTGCAGAGAAAAAGGCATGCAATTCTTATTGTTTATACTCAGTGTAAAAGTAACCATGAGACAATAAAGGAAAAGGCTCAGAGGTACAAAATAAATTTCATTGTATTCCTGCATGATATATGCCTAATGACCTCTTTTCTCTCTACTTTAGATTTAATCTTCCTAAGGAATTTGGAGGAAGAACTCTCACTGTGCAGGTATCTGTCTATATGGATTAAAATTTGGGAGGTGGCAAAGTTAGAAAGGCATATAGCTCTAGCACGTAAAAATGGGGAAGAAAGCCTAGCAAAAACCTTAACAAATATCAAATAATGGCATTCTGAACAAGTATTTCCAAATTTTACTGTCTATGATGAAACTGTCAAAAGCGAAGCCAGTGATGATTAATAAGAAAGGCAAAAAGTGACAGGAGAGTGTAAGTTGCATCTTAAAATATACTTTATATCAGCATTTTGCTTTTGTTCCTGTTTTGCTTTTTTGCCTTTTTTAAAAAGTGTTATTACAGTAAATAGGTCTAGCAGGCAATACATGCCTAAACTTTTTCTTCTTTTTTAAAGCAAGTAAGTTTTTAGAAAGCAGTTCACATATGCAAGACAATCTACCACTGGATAAGCATGACATTAATTTTTAAGTATTACAAAAATTAAGGTAAATAATTTTCTTCAAAAATTGTTTTAAAGGTAACTGCATACTGCTGAAGTTTCATGAAGCCAGAACAATTAACCAAGAGCTGCCTGGATCATATTTTTACTTTCTTCTTCCCTTCTTAAATGTAGGATTGTGATTGCTATTCTCTCCAGTTATACTGAACCATTCTGCCATTATTTCCAGCAGGAATCTTTGCTACTATCTCCAATTCAATGTCCAGATTCTTTCAGAGTTCTCTGATGGGTGAATAAGACAAATCTGTCCAGGTTCTTTGATTGAACACAGTTCCCTCTTTTCAGTCTGTTCTTCATACAGAAAAATAATTTCCTATTTCCAAGGCCTGTCTCCAGTTAGCCATCCCACCTACCATTCAGGATACATTCTAGTTGTCCTCAGAAGCAATTGAAGTAAAATATTTAATTGGAGTTTGGAATTATTTTTAATCACTCACTAATTTTGGCTTACACTCCTAAGCACAGTATCCACACTTCATTATTTCTCTTTCTTTTATGAGAGAATATTTTATATTTTCTTCAATATGATTTGAAAGAACTAACTTCCATTTCATAGTCTTAACTTTATCAGAATACTTTCTAACCTCTTAGATGAAACTTCATTCTGTGTTCTTGTATAACAAGATTTTTGAGATGGCTACTTAAATCTGACATTCATCCCACTAATTTTGTTCCCTTCACAGCAATAAATCCTTCAGATTCTAAGCAACTTCCACACGTAAGGATAATATTCTTGCCATGTAAACACTTGAATCAAAAAAATCATGAATAAAACATTCTCTTTTATATGTGCTAGTTAGATTCTTGTTTCTCATTATTTTTTGTCTCCATGAGTGGACTGTAGTTCAAGAGGTAGACCGGATTATTAGTGAACATGCTCAGGAATCACTTGTATTGTCTCTTAAGCACGGTTGAAAGAGTGAATGAAAGTGCCATTTATTAAAGTTGAGTAGAAAAAAAGGAATCATCTATCCACAGAAAAATGCGTGGCCCAGAATGTACTCTGACAGTGTTTTGTTATTTTAAAAACATATTTACAAAGAATGAAGCAAATACGCCAAGTGGGTGTGCATAAATCAACACAGCCACCTTCTCCTGTTGTTCCCTTCCTGCTTTGGGAAGCAATTAAATTGATGAAAAGCAACCTTCTTCTACAGAATAGACACTGGTTTTCTACATCCCACGGAGACAAGCTTTAACTAGATAGAAGGGACAAGATGGAAACATGAATTCAGTGGACAGGAAATCTGAAAATTCCATATTTGCAAGGCTATACAGTAACAGAAGGAGAAGAGGATTTAAATGAAAACAAAAACAGACTGCAATTGCAAAAAGTATATACTGAGTAAAACACAGGCAAGTCAGAGAAGTCAAGCAAGTAATAAGAAGCTCCCAGAGCAACAAGTACATTATTAACAGCTTTATTAAGAGTGGTATACTGTCATGTATTTTGTTTTACTGATGTAAAGTGTTACTGATTTCTTCAAGTTTATTTATTAATATCCCTTTAATGCAATTAAAAGGATATAACTCAGGCTTTTGCTTTCTTGTCTTTTCTGCAAAACTCAGGTCAAAAGACGAAAGTGTATACTGTGATACTATTTTAATACCAAAAATCAAAATATAACAACATGCCTCCAATTGAGAGTGTATAAGAAGAAATCAGATAAAAAGAAATGTAAGAAATCAATTCAAATTAAAGAAAAAGTAAGTACGAAATTATGCTAAGACATGGCATGCAAAAAATGTTATAACAAAAAATTGCTTCCACAGCAGAAACATCAGCACACATGGAAACTATTTCTAATAATCTTAAATATTTTTATTTTTAAAACATAAAGCTTCAAAATAAAGTTTTAAATAAACTTTCACTGCTGTTACCTGAAGAGAACCACCACCAAAGCTATAAGAAACTACCACAATTACATATACTTAAACAAAGTATCATTGAATTTAACGATTTGCATATCTTCTTTGGTTATTCCAGTTGCTTCATAGCAGACTATACTTAAAAATATTGCAATTAGTTTAAGTAGCACGTACAGTCATCACTTAATGTAACTGTGAGGTTTCAATATGTTCTGCCTTGTGTTACTGTAGGTTATCAGTTTGAAAACACTGCATGTTGCAAAACTCCACAGTGAAGCATTTTAAAACAGCATCACAGTTTTATTTAGTATTAGCTATACTACAGTACTATCAGTAACACCCAAAACCTCAGACCAGGATAAAGTTTTCACTGCCAGAGTAAAGATAACTCTTGTCTCTTTGCTTATAGCAACACCCAGAATGTTTCTCAAGTTAGAAAATTAAACATCCTCAGCAAGAACATCTTAGGAAGGTTGCAGAATCTCTGCCACTGGAGGCTTTCAAGAATGAATCCCCATCAGGGATGAGGCAGGTGCAGCTGACTGTGACTTGGGCCAACCAGTTAAGGGTCCTGCTTTCAGCTATGCCATGTTCCTGCAAACACTGACAACTGGTAGATGGTCACTCCCCCAAAAGCAAAAAGAACTAGGTCCATTCTGATCAGGTCACTGGCATTTAATGCTGTCCAATAATTAGCATGCAGTAACCTCTGACACATGTAGCGCACAAGTCTCAGTTGTGATAGGCTTGACACCGAACAAAGCTTCTTGACTGCCCTGATGGTCTAGATTTCTGAAGCAAGAACCTCAGGCTATGGTTAAAACTGCATTGTAAAAAAGTGTGGGGGGGGAAAAACCAACCAAAAACCAAACCAACCAAAAAACCATCAAATACCATAAAAACTACTCTTCCTACAAATGCTATTTCAGAACACCCAAGGAGTCCTAAAGTTTGCAGTAGTCTTTTAGTAGACTTCAAACTATTTCAAGAACTAAGACAGAAGATGTTTCTGGAGCAACAAGACTACTAGAGCAGGATGAAGTCAGACAGGCATGCTTTGTCAGCTTTTTCTTTTTTTACTTCACACATACACACACCATCAATTCCATTATGTAGCCATTGAAGTAGACTTTTCTGAAAGGGATCACCCAAAAATTACACTGTTAACCTGAGAGAATAGGATAGCTTTGCACTGTGAGCCTATGGATTACCTGCTATGGTTAAGAGCATCCCAGGCTAAGAGAAATTTGACCAATCTGTTCATGAAAAAGAGAGGGCATGGAAAGTAGCAATGAACGACAGACAACAGTTCAACAGCAGCAAAAGGATATTTCAGAGGTTTTGCCTAAATACAGTAGGTCAGGCTACTAGTCTGAAGTTGAAGACTGACACTTAGAAACCACCAAAACTTACTTTGTATCCCAAATGCAATAGTTGTAATATTAGGGTGATCTCAGACTAATGGTAGAGGTAACAAAAAAGGACAATATTGTGGTATGGGACGAGTTTTCATATACACACACACACACGTATAAATACAAATTCAGCCAATGTTTCCATCAGCAGAAGAGAAAGACATTTTCACATAAATGCATAATGATTTATAATTTCATTTTTGTCAACTCCACTCAGAAAAACATAGTTGCTTCTACCTATGAATGTTCAACATTTATTTACAAATATTAAAGCTTCCTTGCCTGTACCTCTAACTACTGAAACTTAACAGCAAGAGTTGCATTTTTAAGCATATTAAATCTAAATTTAAAAAAACCCTTACTTCAGAAACAGAAAAATATACTCTTGGGTGATTTAACAGCTTAATAAATTTATGACAGAATCTATATGACAGCTAAAACTGAAAATCAAAACCCTATGCTCTTTTCAGTGATGTAGCAATTTGTGCAATTATGGCCTCACTGCTACTCATTAATGGTTGATAACACCCAAAATTTTAATATAACTAACGTAAAACTTTTACAGACCTTGATGATAGTCCACCTACATGATCAACCCAATCTGCTCAACAATGCCTCTGATGTAAATACTGACTAAAGAAAAAAAACGTAAGCAATCTAAAAAGAATAAAAGCCATTACTTCTAATCTGTACACAGGCCTTTGTGTGTGGCCCTTTAGCAAAGGAGAGAGGTTTTTTTCCTGGTTACAGTCAGTAATCCTACAACATCCTACAATGTGCTGAAACCTACAGTACACCAATGAACATTTTTATCTTAAAAAATACTGGGGTTTGACTAGGGCAGAGAGAGACTTGTGGAGCCAACATCAACTCTCAAACAGATTAGTTAAAGAGTGGAGCATCCGATTCAACAGTTTACTAACATTACTGGTTTTTTCCCCAAACACTGTTTGAAAACTTATTAAAATTATCAAGATCATGCCTTAACTTAGATCAGGTTTTTCACAAACTATATTAAATTCTGACAAATATTCTTCCATTTTTTTTAAAACAGCGCATTTTTAAAAGTGCTGTAAGTGCTGCAACATGCGATCTCCAATTTTGCACAATATTTGTGAGAAAAAAAATACAAAACTGGTATCTTCCTAAGGAATGTTCCAATTACAAAAACCTCAACTAGAAAACAAAATCATACATAAGAGTAATGCTTCCAACATTTAACTTAAAAACAGTGCATCTTACCCCCTGTTCCGAGAACTTTCAGGAGTTCAAAGTTTTCAATGCCAACTTTCTCTGCATGGCCTGTCAAATTTGCTGAGGAAAAAAAAAAATCATTTCAGATATGCAGTACATTGAAACATCATTCTGTCATCTTACTGCACGTTCAGTAAAACCAAGTTAGCAGATGAATTAAATAAGCAGCATGAAGAGGACATTCCAGTTGCACATTATATTCGACTTGAAAAGCAAGGGAAAGTAGTTTTCTTGCTGCCATCGGTGTACCTGAAGGTACAAAACCACAGAATAACAAATGAAGCCCATCTAGTTTGTATACACCATTTTCCATAGTATCACTGGGCACCTCTGAAAAGAGTCTAGTTCCACCTTGTCTGTAATCTCCAATCACACAGTTATATACAGCAATCAAGTCATCCCTTAGCCCTAGCACCCTGAATACTCTCATTTTCTTGGATTCTATGGTGCTTGGGATGACACAAACAGAGCTCCAACAGTTGCTTGTGATGTTAACACAGGATTACTAAAGGTTCTCCACCACTATCAAGCAGAAACGACCTTGAATCTGCATAAATCACGAGTCCGGAAAAATCTAAACTATTACAAAGAGGTTTCATTTGTTGCACAGTTTGGAAAGGTTCTGTTTATACAAGTCTATACCACTTTGAGTACTTTTTTTCTAACCTACACTTTTCTAAGCAGGGAGGTGAAGAGCTCTGTATAAATAAAAGAGTTACGAAGGGTTGGTTTGTAGTTGTTTATTGGGTTTTTTTCTTTTCTAAGCTGCTACAAGAAAGCCTTAATCAGTTGCCATTTTTTTCATCTTTCATTCCTATCATAATATTAGCCATCCATTTGCAATTATGTGACCATTCAGCAAAACAGTTCATTCAAATGATCCAGATTAAAAGCAGTAAGAAAAAAAAAATAACTGAGTTTGATTATTTCTAACCAAGTTAGTTCCCTGATCCAGTTTAATGAGCAGCTACATAAGCAGTTTTACTTGCACAATTAAGGATGCAGCATCAAGCAGCAGAAGCTGCAGAAGCTGGCATGGCACACAAGAATGCCTCAGAAACTTCAAGACAAACTGTATGTTTAAAGGGTAGTAAAGATAAAAACTCAGTTTGGATAGGAGATGCTGATATTAACTTACTCATTTCACAGAAATTCTCATTTGGTTTGACATTTCTAAGAAACTTTATCAAGACACATGCTCCCTAAATTAGTACCAAAATGTGTAGTTAATGTCCGTTCACAGAATTGCAGTAACTCAACAACTCAAAACAAACCAAAAACACAAAGCTTTTGAAAGACATCCCTCTGCAAAGGATGAACAAGTATAAAAGACCCAAACACTAAATAAATTAAAAAGCAAATTTGTGACTTATTCCAACAATCCTACAAGTCTGTACACACAAACAAAATTCACCTAGTTGGGTCAGGGCAATATTTGTGCTCTCAATGCAAGACACAGATGAAATCTCATCTAAAATGAGATTATTTTCAATTCTTATCATTCATCTTTCTGAGGGATTAATCAAAGTTGGAATAAGTGTGGAGAGACCACTTGAAATGACTGGGAGATCATAAAGTCTAAAAGAGCTTACAAGATTTTTTTTCTTGTGTGAACAGTACACATGACAATTTTTGCAAATCTGAGGGAATCAACAAGCTATCCTAATACATTTTAAAAATAAAATAAAAAAACACACACAAAATAGTCAAATTATTATCAGAGAAACCTTACTTTTGTGATTCGTTCCATTTTACTAATGTGTACTAGGCAAGACAGTACCAGAATCCTTAACAAACCAATGAGTCAATATGCACCACAGGAGTTGAACTGAAGCTTGCTGTGCTATTTTTCACTGCAAACAGAACAAATAGTCATGCTAATGTTACATCACAGTCACAGCTTAAGACACCAGTAAGGAAGCTGCATTCATGTGCCAAGAAAGGAGTAAGGTAAGGCAAACCCAGACTTGAGTTAATGTCTATTCAATTGGAGCATGTCATGTCACAGGAAGCAAACTGTCTTCGAGCAAGTTAATATTACATATTACTCTTCTTAACAGGTACTGAGAATGATACTCAACATACACAGTTCCAAAACATTGTCCTTCCTGCCAGGGACATCAGGAGTCAGGAACTATTCTAAAGAGACATGGGCTAGAGTGGCCACAGTTTTAATGAAGCAGTGGACATCGCTAAAGAGATTCAGGACACAAAACTTCTCTGGATACTAGCTAAGTAGGTGTTGAACTCAGAATGAGAAGACATTTTTCACTTAGAAATCCAACGATTTGGATCTTCCATGATGGACTACTCCAGAAAGGTTTTACCACCTCACATTCTTTAACAGTGTCAGCAGAAGGCTCTTCAATAAAACAGCCTTCTAGAAAGCAAAACAGTCATTTAATCATGCCATGCTCTTGGAACTAAATAGGAAGACAGAGAGTGGAACCCAGAGAAATGCTGCATCTCCAGTAACATGCTGAAGACTTGTAATGCTGGTTAGAGTCATAAAAAGAGATCAAGTCCTAAACTCAATGCATTAATCTAAACTGTACCATAAACTCACATTCAATAACATCAGTAAAACCTTTACCACTTCCATGAGGTTACGCAATAAAAAGCTGAGTGATATCTAGTTGGAATTACTATGTACTTGTTTCAGCATGAATCGTAATTTTGCACTATCCACTTAATCCCATTTTTACATCCATTTAAGATGCTTAATAGCCTTATCCTAAAAAAAAGAAATAAAATTAAGTGTCTTGAAGGCTATTGTAACATTATTTTCCTAGTAAAAGAAGAAAATTACATCACAAATAAGCATATGATAATTATAAAATAAGTCCCACCTCATTCTTTTTGCACTATACTGGGAAAAAAAAGGCATCCCACACAGAAGCAAGATAGGACACTTGAGACAAACTGTCTCACAATTATTCCCTATAAAGCAAGACATAAAATTATCCTTAATTAAAAAATAAAAATAACAAATCTTCAGAGCTATAAGAAAAGGTTAACAACAATTTCCACAAAGTGCTTCTCCCGATGTTGCCACATGGCAATGGCTTTCTCTCACAGCCTCAGTTGCAGTGCTCTGTCCATCTCTCAAGTAATACTCCAAGTAAAGCAAGCTGAAGAGCTTGTCTGTGCCACTTGCTCATGACATCACGAGAACAGTCCTTTGTCTTCATCTGCTGAAACCAGCTGCAGCTCTTCGACATTCTAGCGGAGATGAAGAGCAGTTTCTACAGGACAAAAGTCGTCATACTGACATTTCTTTCAACTTGCTTTCAGAAGCACAAATCTCAAGATTAATTATTCTATTCCCCAGTCACTCCCAGGAACGTGATCGCTTTTGGAGGACCTTTCACCAGGAACGCTTTCTGGAATTACAACACTGTTGCAAGTCTGAGAGGCTTTAAAGGATTGCACCAAGACCACCAGTACATTAGAAACAGTCAGAACAGTGAAAGGCTTCTCACCCCTCACAGACGTCACCATGCTAGAACTGGTATCAGAACCTGACCCAACAACTGCCTGTGCAAACTGCACAAAGACAACTTATGTGGCAAGACTGTGATAGGATGTACATTGGTGCACAGAAAGCAGTTTTGGAAACAGAAAATTTACTTCTCCATGCACTTTTTTGTTCAATTGTGTTGAGACATCAGCTGAAACACACCAAGGAAAGGAACTAATTTTGGACAGGAACAAAAGTACTGCTCAAGTCAACAGGATGAGAGTTTCTCCACAAATAATCTGAAGTTACACGTGGCACAGCAATATAAAGGGTGGTTGTACATAACGGGGGGGGAAGCTAATGCATCCTATTGGTGACAAGCTCACTGCATAGGTGCACAATTAGAAAAAGCTTCCATTTACTGATGTTCTACTACAGTCCACACTAATCAGCATTGCACCAACATGGTTAAGGAGGAGAACATGCAGCTGAGAACAACAGGAAGAGATAACTGATCAATTCAGGAACAAATAACGAAGGGAAAGGCCAAGATATTATAGCATCCATAAAAACAAAGAGGAAATAGAGGTACAGGTCACAAACGTGACCTCTGAAGGCTGAAGGCAAGCAAATATCTAGAAATATCATCATTGTGAAAACAAACCTCTACATACAACGACACCAGTGCATGGACATCAGGACTGACATTCTCAGTGCCCTGGAAGTTGGGCAGTCTGTTTAACTCTGGCAAGCAGAATCACATTTCCGCTTGATGGAGGATCTCCAGATGACATAAGAGAGAAGACTGTCATCTGCACTGTACCTGACCTTTGAGATGGCCAAGAATGAACTAAGAACTGTGCAAGCTAGTACTGTGCAATGGTTCTATTAGCTTTTAATTGCATTTTATGATCTTGAGAAATAATATTTCAACAGTGTTTATTTTCAAGTTAAAGTGTGCTCTGTCCTCTGTTTCTAGACTCCATTTCATACAGGTTTTGAAGCAGACAAACAAAAGTAAAGCTTTCTCTACTGAACTAGATCAAGCAATCTTCCAAAACAAGCACTGCCTGAAAGCTGCACCTTGTCTCTGCTATTCTCTGCAACACAAGACCAACTCTGCTGTCTTACGGAGCAGAACAATGAACCTCAGGCAATTTTAAGAAGAAGGGAGAAAACAAGAAGGAAAATGAGACAGAAAACATTCTGTAATATTCTGAACTATGAGGTTGCAGCATCTGGTACCAATATCAACTTGATTTTAACCTGTTTCTTCAGAGAATGAATGGCCCATCCCCACTCACCTAACAGATCTACTTAAGTCACAGCAACAAAGAACAGATGTTGTTTTAAAACTCATATAAACACAAACTTGAGTTTATGCCTTATTCAGAGTGAAGAGTAGGTGTTTTTCCTTGAAATTAAGCAAAACTAGCACATCCTTTCTTGGGAAAAAGAAAAGGAAAAAAAAGGGAAAAAAGGAAAATTACACCATGCAATAGAAAATATACAACTATTATTTGTAAGACACTGAAGAAAATGCATCTAACATGCTACGCTGTTTATCTGCTATACAGAGTTATACTTTGATTGTAACCAGGTCCAGCAACTGAGAAGGATTTGTGAAAGGAAGTGAAAGTATTCTACCATACTTGAAATGTGACAGACTATCACCATCTAGTCACACTCAATCGGATGTTGAAATAAAAAAGTCCAGACATCTGAGATTAACAACCCAGATTCACAATAGTCTGAACTGGAAAATGCTCCATGTTACAATCCATTCAGACTCAGCAGCAGAAGCCTTTTTCTCTTAAAGAGGTGATTTTGCCACTGGGTATATCGTTACTGTGAGATGAATCACTATGAGGTCACCAAGATTCAGCATAGAAGCACCTCCATGGTTAGCTAGTAGCTTTATGTGCAGTAACACTATACATCACATAACAGCAAAAAAAAAAAAAAAAAAAAAAAAAAAAAAAAAAAAATAGGCAAGATGCTAATGAATAAAATTGCTGCAGATATCTAATGCTGAACAGAGTTGAAACAATCAGATATCTAAGGATTGTGCATAGCTCTTCAAACGTGAAATTATATCTAAGTACAAGATATGAATCAACTTTGGTTTTCTCTACCATCAGAAATCAGTACAACACTTTAAAAAAATACACTTTATTCAGTCACAGACACTTTGGACACAGTGCCAAAAGTAACAGATTACAGATTAATTTATCAACAAAAAAAGAGCAACTGATAACTTACATACTTATGGAAGGTATTTACATAATAATTTATGCAGACATTAACCAGGAAACTTAAGAATTATCTTCAGAATTATCCTCTCCCAGGTAAAGCTTTTATAGCCATCTGTCCAAGCCAGCACAAAATATTTACAGATGTCAACAAAAAAATGAGAAGAGGAAACAGTCACAACAGATCCCAAAACAAAACACAAACCAAATAAACTGACTGTGTATAATGCGAGTCCTTCACAAACCAGGTCATCTGCCTATCTGCAGACTGAGTCAGAAGCCAAGAAATCTTAGGAGAGCTTACACCTCATCATCGGGATTGTATGAGGGGGAGGAGACAGAGAGAGCATTTACCCGAAGATACCAAATTATGCAATGAAGGGGATTCAATATTTATATTGGCAAATCACATCCTCAGATACCCAGGCCTTCTCATATGTTTAAGCAAGTCTGGCTTCTGAATAAAATCTTAACATGCATTAACATGGCACATAAGACTCCTAGTTCTTTGGTGGAATCAAGCACGACCTTTTAAACCATCCCATTTAGAATACATTTGATCAGAGCTAATAAAGAGCTTGACAATGAAGACTGCAACTACTAGTCCTCATTTATATTAGTCATTTTATAGAATATCACTGAAACAATGATCAATGGTAGCAAACACTTGTACAGATCATTTCAGCCAGATTTGTTAGATTCCAAAGCCTGGAGGGAGGAAAACAAACAAACAAACTAAACCAAACAAAAAGCTACAAATACAACTCAGGAAAGACCAATAGTCCTTCTTCTCCTTCCACAATCAAAGCTACCAGAAGATAAAAAACAATAAATTCGTAGACTACAGAACATTTTTAGAAAGTATTGATTGTGTAAAGAGTAAAATTCAGAGATTTAAGTCGTATTAAAGATGATTCATAAACTTAAAACACTCTTTATGCTCCCCACAGCAATCCAAGAACACGTATACTTTAGTGCTCAAAAGAGAAAAGTAGAAGCAAAAGCAATTCAAGCTCCAAAATATTCAACTATTAGTATCCCCTGATCCACAGACAATATATAGAATTATTACAGAAGTAAATAAAAAAATCTGTGTCTTACAGAAAATATAACTTAAAAAGTATCTTTAAAGTTTTATAGGGTTTCCTTTTAAAAATAAAAAAATTGAATACTGTATAGGTGCCAGATATACCTCCACAGTGAAGCCTGCACACTATTCAGTGCATGATTCATCATGTTCTTTAGTCATAGGAATTTTCACAATTCCTCAGGATGTAACATGAACCTTACAGTTTACAAGGAAATCCATTCTAGTTTAAGTTCTCATTCAAGAAGGTGTAACTAAGAATTCGCATTATTAAACGCTTCAGATAATCCACGTATTTCTTTTCTGAAGCCTTTTATAGTTTAATACTGAACTGTAAGTTTAACTCAAGTGGAATTTCCAAATTCTTCTCTCTCTGGAGCCTTGCAGCCCACCACTACATCGATTTCTGGTCTACACATGCCTTCTTCCCATGCATGTGCTAACAATCAGGCAAACTGAAGCAAGTTCTTTAGCCTAAAGCTCATGATAACATTAAAACAGAGCCACTATCCTCTTCAAAACAGACTTTCCAAAAAGTAAAATAACTTCCTAAAGCAAAAAAAACCCCAACATATATAGAGCCCCTCATCCCATATATTCAGGGAATGTCTCAAGTCCCCTTGAAGATCCCAGTTTTGCTAATCTCTGCCTCTCCCTGGGCAAAGCAGGGAGTGCACATGAATGCCAAGGTGTAGGGCAACCTCCTACACAGTCACTCACACACACTTTGATCCCTATTTTTTCCTGATAAATAAGAGTTATGACAGAGGTCAAGGGGAGGTGGGGAGGAAATCTCACTGTTAACAGCTTATTTCCTTCTTACCTTCTGATATCTCAAGACTTTCCCTCTTTTCCCATATCCTTCCTTATCACACAAAATCTTTCCTCCAACAGGCTTTACATTTGCCATTGTTCAGTTCCACGGCATTACCAGGAAACAGAAATGTTAAGATGCAACATTGTCCTTTTTCCATTGTAAATAATATGTCATTTCTTAGGTCTGCAAAACGATTAGAAGTGGCATTAACTCTGAAGGTTAGCCTTCAAAAAATAAAACTTTTCCCTTTACAAGATTCCAGAAACTGATGTTAGAGAAAATTTCGTTTTCTTATTATTTTCAGCAGAGAGCTTCAGTAAGAATCAGAGGCAGTCACCACTTCCTACTATTTGAACTTTGGCATATTTGTTTCTACTTCCTGAAAAGAGATGGTGATTCCACTTTCCCCAAAAACTCATTTTCCTTCCCAAAATGAGAAAAGAAAGATGGTAACTATTCTGAAGTGGCTGAATTGTGAGGTTTCTATCCAGATAGAAATGCTTTGGTGTCAGGAACAGAAAAAAAATTGCTAAACATATTGGGAGAAAATAATTATTGAATGAAATGTGTCGTAAAAGTCACTACTGTGTCTAATCTGTAAAATATCCAACTGAAGGAACAAACATTGAAATACATACACACCTAGTTTTCCCAGCAGCAAAGGGGCATTCCAATTCTTTTCATCATCAAAATAATACACATATATATATACACAGAGCAGTGCCCAGTATTTGTAATCCAGCACATCACATGGCACCACAGAGGCAGTCAAGTGTTACGTACCACAGTTCCTTCCCTATCACAGACCCAATCTACATGCCTATCAAGTGATGTTTTTTCAGTAATTACTTTTTGGTCACACAACAGATGAGTTCCAGGGCTCTAAGACCATGAGATATAGAGCTAAAATTAAACTTGACCCTACATATCAAAGCCAGCACTGTAATTTCAAAGTCAAAGTTTAAAAGAAGTCAAACCATGGTATGATAATCAGCTGGGAGTTGTGTAGAAACAGCACTGCACAGGTTCTAACTGTGCACTTTCATATGCCACCATATTTGCTTGAAGGTAACAAAAATCCTCTGTTGCATTCTTTAAGATACTCATTTCACCTTAAATTCTAGTTCTATAGTATACTCATGTGACCATAATCAATGCCTGCCCCTAAATCATTTAATATTTTTAGAGCAATCCCAAGACCATTATTAATTACAAATACAAAATATTAGTTGATTTGAATTAGAAAGTTTGTTATCATGGAGTTCAAGCAACAACTCCTACAATATGAAAATAAGACACTCCCTTCTCAAAGAAGCCACTATTTCTATCAAAATAGTACCTTCTTTCAAATAACTGTGGAGACCAATCTCTTCTTGATCTGCCAACTGGCAGCTGCTTTTAATACGTAATTCTAAATTATTCAATAAGTCACAGAGATAGCACCATCAAAGAAAGAACACAGAAAGGAGGGGAACACTACAGTCTAAACAAATTGCACATTAAAGGATATTCATGATATACAACTACAGCATTTAGAACGACAAAGATCCACTGTCTGCAAATTTTAGTTCTTACATGTCCTCTCACCCTCTTTCCCAAAACGAAGCAAAATCAAATAATCATGCTGCACGTTTTAAAGCTGTGGTGGGTTGACCCTAGCCAGCAGTTAGGCATCCACACAACCAGACCCAGTACAAAAACACCCTTAAATATCCAAAGTATCCTACAGATTTATATATTTCTGTATCAACAGAAGCTGACTGCAACTTTTCAAATTATTCTACCTCTTTGCATTGTATAGAGGCAAGTTCTGAAACAGTACCTTCGTACCTCTTGCATAGCAATGACATTATTGACACCTTTAGGAGTAGGAGTCTCCCAGGAGTACATGATAGAGCAGCTCCCTCCTCCACCCTAGTGCTCCAGAAATAGACAAGTCATTGCTAGAAAGCATTTTTCAGAAAGCAGAGTTTTCGAAACACTTAATAACAAGAGAACAGAGAGGGGAGAAGCAGCTGAATCCTACAAAACTGAATTTCAGAAGCCTAAAGAGACAAACCAGGTCGAGAATTTTTAAAAGTGAGTATTGGTACTTCATGGATCTATAAAGCTTTATGATCAGGATCAAAATCAAACTTGCTTATTATGCTATATTAGACATCTCTTTGTCTAGTTTATACAAATGTTTATTACTCAAACTATCTCTAAATAACTATCCCTCAGGGATATGTGTTCTCAACTTTTATAAAAGAAATCTAGGCACAGCTAGGTAAATATATTGAATAAATGCGTCCCACTTCCTTTCCCGTTACCCCTTTTGCTCCTGCACACTTAAACCGAGCAACGCTCATCAAGACAACTATGTTTTCCACCAGCTCTTTTGCTTCTTCTTGAAAGAAGGAAACTGCAGTCCCTTTGGTTTCTGCGTAGCTATCAGGAAGACCGCCTTTTTTTTTTTTCCCCAAGCCGCAGTGATAGCTGGGTTCCTCTGGGACAGCTCTCCCGAGCCCCAGGAGAGGGGGACAGGGCGGGCAGGAGGCTGAATGCGACCGAGGAGACCCAGCACCACCACCCGCCTTTAACATCTGTCCATTCGAGAATGTCAACCACATTAACCCTCTGGGGCGGCTCTCTCAAACTTTTGCCGTGAACAGCATCATATGCTCATTCTTACTTCATCATGGAGAAAAAGATGACAGAAAAGGAATGAAGGATCATCAGCACCTCCATTGTTAATAAATACAGAGAATACATATACTGATTATGTTTTACACACACTTCTAAATTAACAGTAAAATCTAGATTTACTGTAGTGTTCAAGTTGCCTGGAAACTTCCGAGAAGCAGAGTCCCTATTAAAAACAAATAAAGCTCTTCCCCAACACAACAACCTACAGCAGAGCAGTTCTGCTGTATCTTGAAAGGTCATATATATTTCACGTGTTGAACTACTTCTCCAGAGGGTCGTCAAGTAACTACGGAGCTACACGAAGATTCATAAACTGAAAAGCCAGATAACTCTGTGATTACGTGTTGGCACATTCCCCTCCCTACAATTCCGGCATTTCACCGAGGTCAGAGAAAAGCTGTCACATAAAACGACATCATTTAGGACTGGAACAAACCGCCCCGCCAACACTGCCATAGAAGTCAAACACACAGTTTTAAAGAGAGAATGGCTAAGCCTTATCTCCTTCAAAAGCTTAAAATCCCACC